>NC_091397.1:53067086-53377364 GCF_032191515.1 Phaenicophaeus curvirostris
AAGCCATGATTCAAATTATGGTCTTTCTCCTACAAAGGATTTGTGTTGTCCCTATCTTCCCCAACCCACCTCCTCCTGAAACTTTTGCGTTTCACCTGTTTAACACTGAGATGATCTCTAAGACCCTGTCAATGATGCAAGTGTGTCAGGTACTTTGTAAAGAAGCTTAATTTAGCTAACAACTTCTAATAGAGTAGCTGAGGCAAAATCAACACGTAGAATGATTTTAGCAAACATGAAGATAGTAAAGTTCAAAGCTAGGCTTCCAAAAGGCATTTACTGGTGGGAAGGCAGGCTCAGGCTGTGGCTCTGTTGAAGAAATCTTCTTGTCGCTGAAGTCCTAGAGAAATAGAGGGGGGGTTTGGGGAATATCTTTTTCTCTTTGAATATCCGTTCGTCTTTTTGAGAAAATACTTGTGCAATCAATACTCTGAATACATTTTTCATACTGCTGAATAGTAATGTGTTTTTCATATTTCACCTTGTCTCTTCTGTTGCATACATGGCTGGTTTATTCTTTAAGCAATAACAAATAGCAAGCTTTTATTTTTCCCTGTATTCTTTGATCCCCAGATTCCCACACCAATTTGCCAAGTGTTCAAGAAAACAATTCACTACTTAGGCATTTGGTGTATGTTTTTCCAGCTTCTGTTTCATATTCTCCTGCCGTGATAACTCTCTAATATACAAACAGATGTAATATTTGGAGTATGTCAGGGGTGTAGCCTATGAAATATTAATTCAAGAGAAGGCTTAAGAATGTATAAAGATTTGAATCCTTTTGTGAAAAATGTCAATTTTTTTTTGTTATTCAATTACCTGCGTCTCAGTTCTCAAGTGTATTTTTGTCTAGCCTATAGCTTATTTGTAATGTAATTGAGCATAAAGGCCTGGTCTTTGAGCTGGATTGTACTGTGGGTGGTGCTGGTCAAATAGAGGAAAAAAGTAGTCTTGCTTCAAAAACGTTAAAACCATTATCTTCAAAAGTAGCATAATGATTTACTATGGATTTTCTCCAATAAGTTAAAATGCAAGTGGTGAAGAAACAACAGGAATGCTTCTATAGTGAATGCCAAGAGGCAAGAAATTTTTACATGACAGGATGTCCAGCCTGTGTGTATAAGGCTTCCACTCCAACTGCATCCCTTAAAGTTGATGCAGTTCATGATTATAGATCTATATATCTGTGTCCTGAACAGCACAGTTTTCTCAGCAGATTTCTTCCTACTAGAAATGCACTCATTTTGAAAGCAAATATTTTTTATAATGTTTTTTATGATTAATGTTTTTAAAAGTGCTTTGATGATGTTATAAAGTACCTGAAAGTGCATAATTTTTCCTATCTTTGGTATGTTTTATTATAATTTTGAAGTGTGAGCAAATAGGAGAATTTATCCTAAGAAGAAAGTTACAAGAAGCTGAAGACAAGGAAATTAAAAATCAATGTCTTATCTCAGTCCTAGCCACAAACAGAGGAAGCAGATAGTGTGCAAAAACTACCTTAAAATTAAATTAAATACATGTGAACATGTGTGTCCATTAAGTAGATGTTTATGCACATTTATAATGTTATTCTTGTACATGCTTCAATGCTTCAAGCGTGTAATTAAAAGCATAAGACTTTCTAAGATCTAAGCAACTTAGATGTTGTTTTAAACAATAATATTGGTACTCATGAGCCTTTATTTCCATTAATGTTAATGGAGCATACAGTCCTAGATGTTCGGAGCATTTACATTTGCAAAGGGAATTTTTTATTCGCACTTGTTTAAATGCTAGTTAAAAATGTATCAAAACGTATATGCACGAAGAAGCAACATTAAGAACATCTTTTATCTGAGCATTTTTTTTCTGTCTTGCTGCTTTCTCCGTGTATCAGTGGCACAAAGCAACCTGAACACAGCAGAGAGTGGGGGTCTTGATCTATTGGGTCCATCTCTAGGGCTGGAGGTAGGTTAGATTTTGGGATCCACAAATCTGGAACCCTGTGGAAATGTTACATCTGAAGGATGGTGACTCCTTTGCTGGCATACTTTGTCCTTTGCCAGGTCAAAATGATTCAGGAAAGAGCTGGGGTTGTTTAGCCTGGAGAAGAGGAGGCTCAGGGGAGACCTCATTGCTCTCTACAACTCCCTGAAAGGAGGTTGTGGAGAGGAGGGTGCTGGCCTCTTCTCCCACGTGACAGGGGACAGGACAAGAGGGAATGGCCTCAAGCTCCGCCAGGGGAGGTTCAGGCTGGACTTTAGGAAAAAATTTTTCACAGAAAGGGTCATTGGGCACTGGCAGAGGCTGCCCGGGGAGGGGGTTGAGTCACCTTCCCTGGAGGTGTTTAAGGCACGGGTGGACGAGGTGCTGAGGGACATGGGTTAGTGTTTGATAGGAATGGTTGGACTCGATGATCCGGTGGGTCTCTTCCAACCTGGTGATTCTATGATTCTATGATTCTACGAAATATCATGGAGGCACTGTGATCCAGAATCCCTTTGGCTGTTTATCCTCTGGTGGCTGAGCTGAGACCTCCTCAAAGGATGAGCCCATGGAGAGGTGGCTGGTGTTTTGCATCCGCTTTTCCAAACGGTACTATGCCCTGTTTACTGTTTCCATTTACTTCCTCTGAAATAAGCATGAAGGATACATCCCATCCTCAACTTCTATGAGAAATGTTAGCAATAAGGTTTAGAAAACATTGGTGCCAAGACCCTTAACAGATCATCCGCTCATCACCAGGTTGATTTGGGAAATGAATGCGTGGAAATTCTGGTCAGGAATACCTACTGCTGCACAGGTGTCACTGCAAACTGCACCCAGTCAGTGGAAATACACTTTCTGTGGGAGGGGAGACAGCCCTGGAAGGTCATGCAGAAGGACATTTTTCTGAAGGAGCTAGTCACAAGTATTCCCACTATGCGAAAGACCTTCAATGCCCCTATGCACCACGGAAGACCAGGGAGGGGTTGATATCAGTATGATTTAAAAATATCAGTATGCTGTGCCCACAGCATCAGTTGATCAAATTGTCGTCCCAAATTTTGCAGGCAGGGTTGTGACAATGACACAGAGGAGATGGTGTCTGCCTGGTGACTTGGGAATGCAGAATTACTCTACCACTGCAGCACTGACCACGGCATCAGCCCACAAGAGATTTTGTGTCTCTCCCACACAGCACGAGAACCCCACACAGTCCCTTCGGAACAGCACCAGCCTCACTGGCATCTGTGTGTAGGAGGAGTCTACACTTCAACCAGCTACACTCTGCTTCAGTGACAGGGTAACTAAGAACTGATTGAATTCAACCATGCCTGCATGAAGAGCAGTGATTGGTACCTTGCTAATCGAATCCACATCAATTAAACAAAACAGAGCCGTCAAGGAGATGGTCTGACGCACCTTTGTAACTTCATTATTGTCTTTCTTCCAAATTTCAACCTCCTACTCTGAGCCTTCAGTCATCTTCATGAGTGGGTGGGGAAAATTACCTTTGTCGCTAGTTTTTGTTCTGGAAAGCATCTGATTTTTTGGGGATATTCCCTAATCGGCTTCAGGCAGAGAAAGATCATGGAAGATTTCAGACCTTAAAAGTTAAAGGTCTGACAAAGTTACAAGCAACTGGAAATGATGAGTATGATGGAAACTATAATTTTATCCATGTAACAATGGATGGAACAGTAGCAAGACCTATAATTATAAGCGACAAAACAGAAAAGAAGACTATGTTCCAAGGGATTTAAAAGGGTGGGTTTTTTTAAAACCTGGGCCAGAATGTCTCTTCCCATGTTAAAACCCAGGGGAGGGGATTTCTGCTTGGAAACTGCTACACGATAATCTGCAGACCTGTCCCAGACCAACACATCCCAGAGGCAGAATCTCTCCGCTCTCCAAAGGGTGCACATTTTCCCTTCCAAGTGAGCACACAGATGCCTGAATTTAACACATTTCAGGTCCTGCCCTAAGGGTCTTTCTCACCCCTCACTTCATCCCTACCCTGAGTTAGACTGTTTTCTTTGGACACACCCCTGTAGCTGTCTTGGTTTGTTGGGAACAGTCTCCAGAATGGAAAAAGGAGAGATATGGAAACTATGCAGCCTCCAGCATCTAGACCGCTTCTCTGCACAGGTTATAGAAAGGGAAAGGGACAGCAGAGGTGGGTAAAAAGCAGATGTGACTTGGCTGCAAGGAAGCATCTGCACAGTATGTGGAATGCTAGTACCTGGCTGCTGGCTTGCTGTTTTCTTAAAATATTACAGCTGCCTTTCTGAGCTTGCTAAAAAGCTAAATAAAACAGGACTATGCTCTAGTAACATTTTTTTCTTTTTTATGATATGATATTTTTAATATGACTTTTGGCAGCATGTGCTGAGAAGCAGAGATTTTCACTGAAATGTGGGACCTCAGAAGAAAGCCTGTTTGTCTCAAAGTGGCATGTTGTTTCATGACCTTTCACAGATGTTTCATGAATTTGTCATCCTGAGCTACAGAATTGCTTTTGTTAGGATGTAGAAATCACTCTGTACTTGTAGAGCTGTTGGTGACATGACTCACAGTCCCACTGCATAGACTTGGACTCGTACAATAACTGGATAGCAGTAGGAAATTTTTTTGCAGTCTCTTGTGGAAACAAAGCAGATAAATTGCACTAACCTATGCTTTCTCTCCCTCCAACCAGTGGTAAAAGTCTTAAATACATTCATAAGAAAAATGAGTGACGATCTGTAGTAAAGATTTATTACTTAACCAGTTACTGGAATTTCTCCCTTAAGACTATACAAAGGGCAATTAGATGCTTTTTTTTCCCCCCCCCTCATTCATAGAGAAGGGTCTTAAGCAAAACCAGGTAACAAAGAGCAAAGCTCAAAAGAAATGACAACACCATGAAAAAATCTGCCTTCAGTCATTGAAGAGTCCTCACAAAATCATCGAGTTTATCAAGGCAACATAGTCTGAGATTTATTATCCAACAAATGTTTATTATTTTTAATATCCAGTGAGTGTTTTTCAGATACGTGTCCTAGAAAATGAGGACAGCATTCCCTCAAGTACTTGCTGAAAGTCTCTTTGGACATTGTGGAGCCATCTCTATCCTCTCCTTAATGACAGCAGCTGCCCCTTAAGGCAGCCAGCTGAGATACTTAAAAGTGCTTCTCTTGGCTGTCCAGGTTGCAGAACAGAAATAAAGAGCAGGTCAAGCCACTCTTCTGGACTGCAGAAATCTAACCAAGGACAGAGAGTTGAGTATAGTGCTTGAGAGTTAGAGGGACATCTTTGGACCCACCCGACTGAACAGCCCTCAGTGCCTGAAGGCTACTGCAGGGGCAGTGGTGGCACAGCAAGGGAGGGACAAGATTCCCTCCAGGGCCTCTTCTCCCAAGTGACAGGGGACAGGACAAAAGGGAATGGCCTCAAGCTCTGCCAGGGGAGGTTCAGGCTGAACATTAGGAAAAAATTTTTCACGGAAAGTGTCATTGGGCACTGGAAGAGGCTGCCCAGGGAGGGGTTGAGTCACCTTCCCTGGAGGTGTTTACGGCATGGGTGGACGAGGTGCTAAGGGGCATGGGTTAGTGTTTGGTAAGAATGGTTGGACTCGATGATCCAGTGGGTCTTTTCCAACCTGGTGATCCTATGATTCTATGAAAAGTTTACCCTGTCCTTACTGTAACAGACACAGCTTTTTAGTCCTACCTTGGGGGAAAGGCTGCTCTGATGCTTACAGCTCCATCATCTTCCCAGCTGCATCCTTTTGTGGCACCCCAGGGGCTCTTTTCTCTCAGGCTGCATTTTGAGGAGGGTGGGGGTCTGGCAGTCACTGACATGCCCAGGATGTGCAAACACCTGCTGCAGCAGGTCTAAGGAGTCTTTCTGTACTCTCCACGCTTTTGTCATTTTGAGCGAGGAAGGTGCATTTTACCTAGTTGATGCTCCCAATGAGAAGACAGATGTCTTGTGTTTCCCCTACATATTAAAGAGAGAAAGGGAGGATCATGGAGTTGCTGGACTGTAAGTGGGGGCAGAATTTTCCCTGGGGATCCCTGCAGCAGCTCAGCCCCTGCAGTCCTGGCCAAGTTTGCAGGATTTTAATCACAATCTGTGCCTGATGCCGGGAAAAATAACCTCATATGCAGCCTGTACAAGTCCTCAGGGAGACTCTTAGCCTCCTGCCCCATGGCATCCTTTTCAGAGAGACCTTTCCCAGGGCTGGCTTGTTTTTTTCCTGGGGCTGCTCTGCTTTTGATTCTTGGGAGGACAGGAAAAAAAGCAGTGAGACAAAGGTGTGAAATCAAGTGGGATGAGATGTCGTGTTTGTAATTACGGGGGAAACCTCTGAAAAACTGGATTACAACATATAAATTCTGGTGCTTCCATCACTCTTCTGTAATAAAGAAATCTTGAAGAATCCTGTGTTCAGTTCTGGGCCCCTCACCACAAGAAGGATGTTGAGGCTTTGGAGCAAGTCCAGAGAAGAGCAACGAAGCTGGTGAAGGGGCTGGAGAACAGGCATTACGAGGAACGGCTGAGGGAGCTGGGGGTGTTTAGCCTGGAGAAGAGGAGGCTGAGGGAAGACCTTACTGCTCTCTACAACTACCTGAAAGGAGGTTGTGGAGAGGAGGGTGCTGGCCTCTTCTCCCAAGTGACAGGGGACAGGATGAGAAGGAATGGCCTCAAGCTCTGCCAAGGGAGGTTCAGGCTGGACATCAGGAAAAATTTTTCATGGAAAGGGTCATTGGGCACTGGAACAGGCTGCCCAGGGAGGGGGTTGAGTCACCTTCCCTGGAGGTGTTTAAGGGACAGGTCGATGAGGTGCTGAGGGATATGGTTTAGTGATTGATAGGAATGATTGGACTCGATGATTCTGTGATTCTATGATCCCAGGAAACCTGTGCCTGGTACCCATGCAAGAACAGGCAACACAACGCTTCATGTGGACAAGTGGAAATTCATCACTGCTAGCACTGTTTGCCACAATGCACGTCTCACTAGTCTTAAGAGTAGCCCTGCAGGGCAAAGAATAAAACCAATTTCTAGTCTCACTCTCAAACCTTTTAAAATGCTTCCTAACAGTGGCAGCAGAGCAAGGGAAGTGATGGGTGTAGGAACCACATCAAGTGCTGCAGACTCTCAGACTCTCTCAGAGTGCAGCCTCTCTGATATGGCTAGTTAGCAGAAATCAGAGTGCCGTGCCAAGTCTGATGGCCTTTCTGGAAGGGAGGCCTCTTGAAAGCAGGATAGACCCCATTCACCTCTGCTGCCCATAAGGACTTCCCATTCAGTCTTTGGGGCTCAGCCACAGCAGATGACTAAGGCTCTGGGTCTGGGGGACTCAGGTGGGGGATGTCCGGGACCACTTTGAGCTTCTTTGCTATGCTACATTTCCCTTGCAGCACAGCTCTGAGCACTCAGGCAGCATTCTGCTTGAAGGAATTTTTAATCCAGTCCAAATGAGATAAATCTCTGGGGCTTTGCCCCTTGGCAGTTAGCATCGCTGTGTGAATAGGCAATTAAGAAAACAGAAAAACATAAAACAAGCCATAGGAACTGCCATGGCAGGTCAAACAAAAGTCTTTCTGTTGCAAGCAAAGCAAGGATACCAAGAGACATACAGCATCATTTCTCGTGGCATGTGCTTCCAGCTTTCTGGCCACCAGCCACTTAGGGTCATCCTGTTCCAACCACACTGCAGCCTGAACCTCCTGGCACTGCTTTGGTTGCACTTAACAATGTTGTTATAGTGACTTTTGGGATTGCAAGTATGGATGAGCACTTTCCTGTGTTTACTAGCTGAAAGATCATTGAAGGCAGTTTTGCTTATGAGCTTGGCAGGCAGGTGTCATTTTCTGCAGCAGACAAAAGATGGGAAGAGACTGACTTTAGCAGAAAAAAAGTAGAAAAAGCATAGGGAAAGAAATGGAAAAATGCATCAGATAAATTTTTCATCTGTTCTTACTTATGGACTACACTCTTGTGTTGATTGGTTACCTCAGATTCAACATTCAAATGTAACACATGAATTATTTTTAACTCCAGCCTGGTAAATATCAACTATCTGCTGTGCAAACTGCATTAGCAGATAGGTTGCCAGGCTAAAGTGAATTCATTAACTGGCAGCAGTAAAAACATTTACAGGACAGGAATCATGAGAGGAGGAGGGAATTAAAACATACCAAGTGCAAGAAAACACACTCTGGCATTTCCTCAGTAGAAAAATTAGTCAACAAGACTATGAACTCCTGAACTGATCTGTGTTCCCTCTACTTGGCCTTCCCAATTGTAAGCTGGAAGAAGCCTCCATTCGAGCAGGCTGAAAGCATCTGCTGCACAACAGCATCTTTTCCCTGTACATCTACCCACCTCTGTTTTCCTGACTGCTGGGCTTTCACGACCGAGTTCCTCTCAGGTGGACTCTGCCTATCAATATGAGTTCATGACAAAGCACCAACATGTTCTTCATGCCCAGACGTTTTGGTGAATATCGCATGATGGGTGGACTCTAAGTCACTAAGTCTTTTGCCCATTGTACATTCCTCATGCTCAAGAGCATCCTGCAAGTCAAAATAGGCATTCCCAGACTTTTCATAGTCTAAATGGTCTGTAACATGGTTTAATAATTAGACGGTAAAAACCCCTAAATTATTCCTTCCTTCCCACTCACATTGTTCTTAGAGCCACCTTCTTTCCACGATCCCTCCTCCTCCTCCTCATCTTCCAAAACAAAGAAACATTCCTCGCTTCTCTCCTGATACTATTTCCAGGAACACTGCCTGCTTCCCGAATGCAGTGCTGCCCCTCTATTCCCATGTTTCAGACTCAAGAGATGGACTAGCTATGTGAGACCTTTCAAACAGAAAATGTTTCCAGTATAAAGAGAGGCATTTGCAGTGTTTCTCGTACTTGCTGCTGCCAGCGGGCTTTACAGAGCCCTCAAGAGATGTGACAACAGACCAACCATCTCAAAGAGCCAGTGGTTTCATTTACGTCTTGCTACAAGTGTGACGGTACCAATTCTGAGTAATTTCCTTTTCCCCGCTCTGCCGTCTCAGCTGTGCTTCTTAGGGACGTTATCAAGGATTTTTTTTCTGCAGACTGAAAAAAAATGGTTGCCAAAATTTGCTTCTCTTTGGACAAAAGTACTGCTGAATATCCTGGCATAGAAATATGTTTCTTAGTTACCTTAGGTGGGCCCAGTGATTCAGAATTGGTTCCCCAGTGGATGTTTTTTCTCGATTAGATTCGTAATGGTAATGGTTTAAGATCAGTTGTCATCTGGCAACTAAAGCCCTTGGGGAAGTCCAGTTCTGTGATCACTGAGGAAGCTGGGCCAGAATTAAAACATGGCAGTGTGACTGTGCACACAAATGCAAGAAAAGGGACAGGTAGACAAACAGAAAATAAGCACCTCTTGCTAAAAGACAGAATTTCACTTCAGAGGTGGAGAGATGTGCCTGGGCTTAGTCCCACACGGATGGACATGTGACCTTCGGCACAGCTAGAAGTGGGGCAGGATGGCAGCACTGTCCTTGCACCTCTTCAAGGATGTTGCTTTATGCAGCCAGACAGGGGGAACATCTCACCAAACAATGAGTTACGGACCTCAGTCTGGCCAGAGATATAACTCCTGACTTGGAACACTTGGATCTGGAGGCATATAGTCCAAAAGCAGGATGAAAGATGTTTAGATCTGTGAGAGGGGTGGTTCAAGGCTTCCTTTGTATAAGAAAAAAGACTTTAAATACATTTTTACATAGAAGGAATTACTCTGATGATGTATCTGTCCACCTCCAGTTCTCCTTCTGGCTGGAATAGACAAGATCCCAAATTCCAGCTGGTCAGATCAAAAGGGTTAACTTCAGTTAAACTGTTCCAGCTGAAGGTTGAGTCATGTGAAGACAGGAGGAAACAGCAGAGCCAGAGCTGTGTTGTATCATGTGTTTTTCTCCATCTTGAAACACATTATTGGAGACATGGGTGATGAGGTACTTTCCAACTATAACTTTGGAAACTGCTGTAATCTTCTATATACTGCTATAAACCCTTCCTCAAAATCTGCACATCTTGTCAGGTGCTGGTATTCCTCTTTAAACAGAAATATTCCTCTGCTGCAGAAACTTCTGACAGGTTTTTGCCAATAATAGGTCAGAAACTACAGAAACTTTGTTAAGTTCTTGTATTTCATACGTAAAGTCTGTTCCTATATAAAGAACCAATTGATTTGTACATAATCAAATATATGGAAATAAATGGGAATAGTGGTAATGTAGGCAAACACTTTGAGTCAGGAAAATAAATTATACACTCAATTTTCAAGGGATCTATATGACGATATTGTCATTTCTGAAGACAAAGTGGTAATATGGAGTGTTCATTCAAAATGAAAATGTCTAACTTGCCAAAAGATTTTGATTAGCCAAAATTTTATGCTTGGAAGTTTACATCATTTCTTAATCCTGTTCCATAAAAATATACTGCCATACGTAAGTGTTTAACATCACATTTGTAGGAATTTGATCCAATTTAACACATAGTAAATTAGTTACATGAAGGTTGCTTGCTTTATGCTTCTCTGTCTGTTCCTAATACTCTGCCTGCCTCACATTCCATTCTGCCCATATGTTCCATCCCTGACATATAAAAATATAAATTCAAGATGAGAGGATTAAGACCACCCTGGAATATTCTGCCTTTACTCTTTTTAAAACAAAAATAAGAATCCTGTATTTTGACTTCCAAATGAGGCAAGAAAAAAGAAAGATTATAAGAACTCATTTGCAGATGATATGGAATATGTACCTGCATGGATTTACAACATGAGTGTCTTCATTTGTGTGGAGTTACGTGGCTCATGTCATGTTTTCAGGGTCAGGTCAAAGAGAAGAGCAATAAGTTTGTTTTTAACACAGCAATCCTATCAGTCAGAAGTAGAGACAAGTTTCCCAGGTGATCAAAGTACATTTTAAACCAGCTGACTTGGTGAGCTAATATTAATTTTAGGAGGATTTGGGTCAGATATGAAAGGATTTAATCCTCACATAGTTAATCCTCCCAAGAGCTAATTTAAATGGAGACCGATCAGTCAATTACAGCATTGCTTCACTACACGGTAGAACTTACGAGTAGCTGAGACTTAATTTTGTTTGAAAATTCATTCAACTACCCTATTACTATAGAAGTGACTGAGCTAAAAAAGAAGCTGAGGGGTTTTCTCCCATCACTGATGGTGAATCCCTTTGACTTAAATTCTGTTTGAGGAGCTTGCTTAAGGGTGAAGCTTGATGGTGGTTTTATATTTTTTGGTCAAATGTGACTAATAACGCACATTCAGGGCATTGAATCTGGCAATTTATACAACTGGCTTTTAAAGTTGGATGAAAAAGAAATGTGGCAGTTTATTGTTAGCATTTTCTCCTAAAATCCATTTGTTATTTTGAAACTCATTTAGTGCTTATATATGAAGAACATTTTGAAGAGCCTACCACATCCTGAACTTCTAAATCAAAACATTTCACATAAGGCTGAACAGAACAGTCTGCTTGACCAAAGGCAAGACATTATGGCTACTAATTTCAATGTCAAGACTTAACATGTTTCATTTCAGGTTACTCTAGAACAACGCCTTTGATTTGAGGGTACGCTAATCAGCTGCAAGTGTCTGATATTTGTGCAGCTCCTCTGGGAGTCTGACAAGTCAAACAATGAGAAGAGACCTCAGTAAGAGCTGAGCTGTGGAACCAGCCTGACAGATCACTGAAAACATTCTGATTCAATTATGAAAAATGTTGTCTTCACGTCCAAATTTTGTTAAAATTCATGACTTTTGAGTCCTTCTCCACACAACAATTTTTTTGTCTGACTCCACAGTGATAACATAGCAGTGTTTTAATAGGATTAGAGAAGACAATGACATAAGCAGCCTCCTTAAATTGCCAGAAGTTTTGCATTCACTTATAAATACAGCTCAGTCTTGGCTGATTAAATGTGGAAGTAATTTATCCAACCGAAATGTTCGGTCTTTTGCCAAGATTTTTTTTTTAATGTGTTTGCTGGATTGATTAAGAGTATAAGGCATACTAAGATGGGAATCTCACCTAGGTTTGGGATAATGCTTCTTATTTCTGATCCTTGCTTGCTCCCATAGTCTCCTGCCATTCAGCGTGAGGAAATTTTCAAAAATTAAGAATAGAGTGCAGGGCTTTCTTGGGTGTTTCCTGAACCTACTGGTTTACTCAGTCTTCTGAATTCTTATAGTCTTCTGCTTTTGCATCACACTTTGTAGCATGTTTTTTTCTCTGAAAAAAAAATGGTTGTCACACTTCATTTCTCCTTGGTCACTTCCAAGTTGGGCGTTTATCAAATTCCTTTTCAAAGTGCTGTTAAGGTTCATTTTGATTTCAGTAAGTGCTGGAGCAGATCTTTATGCTATACTCCTCCCTTTGTTTTATTTGGAAGGTTAGTCTGGATCTTTGAACTTTTCTATCTCAAAGTTTTTGAAGGATGCCTGCTCCCCTAAGTGTCTGTTCTCCCCTTTCCTTCTTGTGACCGACTGTGACTGTCCTATTGGCACCAAAAAAGTCTCAAAGCACTGCTCAATGACAAGGGGCATTTTCTCCCCTGCTTCTTTGGCTGAGTATCAGAGAAGGAACCAGGGTGTGCAAGGGCCACTGAGCTCTGTGGCCTGAGGGCGTATCATCTCTTCTCTGTCACATCTGAGCACCCAGACACTGTGCTTTGACTCTTGGGGCATAACGTACCTCTCTTTGGGGCTGTTTGGAGTCTGATGGGAAGAGCACGCATTACTCGAATTTGTTCTGTGTCCCTCAGCTGAATACATTCTCTTAATCAAGTGCTTGCTATTTGTGTGCAATAATGTGAAAATTCCTGTGTCAGGCTTTTTTTCTCTCATCCTCTTTCATATTTATTTCTCTTTTCTGAAGTTTAATGCACTGAAGCCAGTTTAACAAAATAGGACTGTAAAGATCCAGGCTTGCCCATGTTCTAATTCATTGCTTTTACTTAGCACTAGACACTTCGTGTAGCTGCTAGGCAGATAGAGTGCCTCTGTAGCCAGAAGCATCACACTCCAGCTATTTTTTAAGCTTTTTTTGCTAGACTGAAAACAACTCTGGTGGTGAAAGCAACCTTAATGTTTACATCAATGTAAAAAAAAACACTAATAAAGGACTTCGTCATCCAGGAATAAACAAAGATGGTTTTCTTTATTTTGTTCTGCTTCCTCCAAGAGTCTTTAGATAATTTGGGGACAGAGGTTCAGAAAGGCTTGGAACATTACTTTCCCTTTAATCCTTAGATCCCTCAGCTGACTCTACACTTTGTTTTCATGCTGAAGGGGAAAAACATTTTCCTGGCAGGTTGAGAATGATTTTTCCATTAATCTTTTCTTTTGGAGCCAAGATACATTTTTTCACAGAGATCTGATGTGACATAATACTGTACCTGGAATTTCACACTAAAGAGAGTGGAAAAAACATTCTCACCACAGCAAGCACTCACAACTGGGCTGCAACCCCTCCAGCAAAACCAAAAAGCCAAAAGAGCAATTTAAAAAGGGGACAGGAAGACAATATGGGGCATAGTCATTTTCCATAGGGAGGAAAGCTCTGAAATGTCATACTGTTTATCAAAGCATTTCGAAGATAAACTGATAGAATATGGTATGCAGTTACACAGGCCAACAATTGTCTTGCTTTAAAGTTATCTCAGCAGTCTGAAATCCTTTTAATTAAAATAAAAACACATCAGGGCAGAATCTCAATGTGTAAATGCGAGGAGCAATAAAAATGCTTAGATTAGTGCAATTCAAAGCAGAACAGAAATTGTTTCTGCAATTAAATACATATGTACATGAGCTTGGATTTATGAAAGTTGATAGAATCCACCCATCTCCCTATTTTTGGCTTATCAATGTTTCCTTTCAACATTTAAAGTGTTTTCTTCAAAGCCCAGAGCTGGAGCATCTCCAAGCAGTTTAATTGCCCAGATGTGGATTTCCTAAACACTTGCAGCATGGCGAAGACATGATGGGTTTTGCTTGGAAGCCAATGAAAAGAAGAGAAATATTTTCAAATTCTGACTTGGTTTTCAAAATGATTTGCTGGAACGTGTCTTGAAAAATTCCCAGGCCTCAACAGACAAATATATCTGTCTCAATATATGTCTAATCATGGTTCTGTGCTGAATTTTTCTGTGGCTGCCTGTGCATTCACAAGACGCAGCCATTCCTGAGTTGTTTTTGTACCCATGGTTATACACAGTAAACTAACTATACAAAGCACTCCCATTACAGTACTAGATGGGTGTGCTTCTCCTTAAGCTTAGAGGTCTACGTTGTGTTTCTTGGTACTAGACAACCCCAATCAACACACTAATGGGAGACAGATGCAACAAAAAAGATCCTTCTGTCCCGTATCTTTCCACCACAAGGAAATTTCTTGGTTACAATAGATCACAGTTCGTACTTACCTGAAGTGCAGTTACCCAAACTCTGATTTGTCCTCTGTGGCAGTCAAATTTCTTGTTTCCCAAGAGCAAGCTAGATGTACCACACTTCATGCTCTCGTGCTGCTTTGCTATTGCAGTATCCCTGCAATATCACGCCCCTGTAGGAAGGGATCAGAAAAGGCAGGCATTTTTTATCTTTTTGACAGTGCTCTGGTGGTATTTGTCCTACTAGCAAGACTTATTTTGTGGAGACCTGTATCAGTTGAAATTACATTGAATAAATTCTGTAATCATGGGCTCTTGATTGTTCTAGAACAGTTTGAATTTTCAACTTTACATCAGTTCAGCTTCCAAAGGAAGACTGGGGAGCCCTTAAAGCCAACACCCTCCGTTTAGCTCTGACACATACATAGTATCTGTTCAATCCATCACCACTCATTGATTCTTTTAATGCTTCATTTAGTATGTTTTCAGGTCACAGGGCAAACCCAGCCTCGGTGTAAGTGAATACCACCCTCTGAAACTCTATTTCTACCTGCATATAGCATACCTGAGGTTGGCCTGACATTTCTAGTTACTGTAGCTCGTTTCCAGAGGATTAGTCCACTGAGGCAGCCAGGAGGGTGATGGTGATTTCCTGGTGGGAGGGCACTTAATGCACTGGAGATTCTTACTTACACAGGGCTGGAATGAGATTTCTTAGTTATGTCACTGACAGCTACCAAAGAAGGAACCTGGAAGGCTGGTTACATGGGAGACTCTTTCTACAACTGAATTTTTTGAGCTAGTCAGCCTTGACTGTACTGCAAAATACAAAAATTATTGGCTCGTGCTCTGTTGTCACCAATATAGGCAGAATTTTATAGCAATGGTACCGAGGAAAAGCTACCAGCCATAACAGCTACATCTGTTTCAAAATACCCACTGCTAGGTGAGACTTTCAAGTGTTGAAGGGCTGTGAGCTGTGTAACTGCAAGTAACCATTACTGTTGTGTGCAGTGCCTTTTGCATGAAGCGAGCCTATAGAGAATATGCATTGAGTCACACCCTTCATCTTGTGCTGAAGTCCTACACACTGCTTCCATCTCCCAAGAAACTCATGCTCACAGCAGGGATGCTGCTGGAAATGCTCCGTCTGTATCACCCAGCGCAGATCCTAAGTAAGATTCTCCATCTACCCCAGCCAAGGGAAGCAGCTACTTCCTATATATGAGTACTGAGAATTATTTTCTTACATTAAAAATTCTAATATATTTCAGTCCCTTTGTTGCATGCCAAAGGGTTCCGTGCAGACTTACTACACATTATTTGTATGACTCTCTGCCGAACTATTTCTGAGAACTGTAGGTGTGAAAACAAATAGAAAAGTTATATGTGAGGGAAAACCTACTGCCTGTGTTTGAAATCAGTTTCCAAATTTGTGGCTGGCTAACATCACCCTGATGTTATTGTGCAGTTATGGATTTTGGATGTTCTTTCTACTGGAAGCAGAGAAGCCAACATGCACCAGTTCCGCAGAAGATCTTCTAAGGGAAAAAACAACCATGTACCATTGCCGAATGCAAAAGTCAAAACAGAGGTGGGAGCCTCTTTTGGCAAAATCCACCCAGCTCCATCAGTGTAGGAAAAGGCTGGGGATGTTGTGCAATATTGTAGCCCAAAATAGGACCATAACACAAAAACAGTAGGAAGCAAGACAAATACTCCTCAGTAATCATTTTCCTCCCTTCGCTTCTGCCTGTTCTCTCTCCTTAAATCTTTCAATTTTCCTTTCCTTTATAGTTTTCTGTCTCTTTCAGGATATTTTTATTTTCCATTTGGGGAGACAGAAAGCATTTTTCTCTGTTCACTGAAAGAGCTGGTGCTCTGCTGGAAGTGACTGGGGAGCAGCCTGAGCAATGTGCTTGCTTTCCTATGTATTGTTATAAAGATAATTATAGGCTTTTTGGCTTCATAAGGATATTTTAGCTAAGCTATAAAACAGAGGTTATGTCCTCTCACGATCCTGAAAAATGCTTCATCATGGTGACCCACTCTCCTGATCAAATATCAATACTTAGTTTCTAGGATCCTGTTGCAAATCACTGCATACGGCTGCTCTCAGAGTGTTACAAAAGAGATTTCCCTTCAGGAACGCCAACATTGAAGTGGAAGGTGACAAAATACCCATCGCATAGAATAGTTCTGTTAAAAAAAAATAGTGCCATGCCATCCTTGTCCGCAATAGCAGCCCTCTGGCAAATGTGCTCCCATGCTGGGGAGATACAGTGCCCAGCAACAGGCACTCATGAAGTGAAGGTCTTTTTCTCCCATTTGCATTTCTGCTTCAACTCAGCTTCATAAAGGGGCTTTGGTGCCATTTTCTGCTTTCTCTAGCTACCCTCCTTGCAGTATTATGTCTACTTCCAGATGTGGTTTTTATTCATGCACATTGGCTGGCATCGCAGTACCCATGCCCTGCCCTACAAGCCTCTGACTTTCCTGTGACCACAAGCTGGATTTATCCAGCTTTGACAAACTGGTTTTGTCATCAGGAACTGGGTGGCATCTCCTCACTCCCCTGCAAGGCCTCTGTGTAGACACTGGGTGCTGCAGACCTGGCCCATCTTCCCTCCCCTCTGTGGGTCCAAGAGGCTGAAAAACCTCTTGCAGGTCCGTGTCTGGCTTTCACTGGTCTAAGGGACGCCCATCAGTGTCTTGGACAGGGCACAGGGATTCAGCACTTTCTTACTTTCTCTGGTAGCAGAAACAGGTGTTGTACGATCAACTGCAGAACTGAATCCTTCCCTGTGTCATACCTGTTCTAAGTGTTTTTGAAACATCTTTCTGTCTGCATGAATGCCCACCACACTTTAGCCATAAGTGTATCCTCTTCTTTCTGGTTCCCTCTACCTAGTTCTGAGTGCATCCCTTGGCAGCCCCTACACATTCATCCTTCTGAGGTAAATTAATATAGATAATTACCATGAGGAAAATAGACAGTGAGCTTTATAAAATTTTAGTGGATCCTTTCTTTGTTCTGTTGAATGTGTCTTGATGCAATCTGCTTTGGCACTCCCTTTCCACAACAAAAGCAACAGCCACAATGCTCAGACAGTGCACTGCCCTTATTTCATAGCTAATGTTACCAGCAGGTCTGGTGCTTTTAATATTTGCTGACATGACACTGTGGCAAGAAGCATTTGTTCCTTCCAAAGTTCACAAATGTATCTTGAAACCATGAATGCAAAGTTTTTAGTCAATGTTAATATTATCATTCTGGAGGAAGCCAGGACAGCAAGACTGTGGGAAAAGAATGGGAAGCCTGAATGAATGCAATAAGACTGGGACTTCAGTGGAGGGACCCCTGTTATATAAATTATCTCACAACATGGGAAGAAAATGCTGCCTACAATAGGAAGACTAATTAATCTTTTTTTTTTTAACTGCCTTCTTTTGAAAAAAGTTTGTGCCATTGTTTCAAGAATGGTATGTTTGTATGAGTTTAAACACAAAGGGGTAATTTTGGGTAGGCTGATGCCTCAGGTAACTTCTGTATTTTAATTCATAGGCTCATGGCAGAGATGCGAGCTTCTATAGTTTCTTACCCCAAAGGCTTCTCAAACATAGGGTCTAGGATCCTTGACTTCTTAAATTTAACACATGCTTTTGGATGGAGTCTCCAGTCTGGCCTATAGTTCTATCTTTTTCCCAAATATTAACCCCACCTTTATTTGGGCTAAAACTGTTTCTCTGTTGTTGCTGAAGTGCTGTTACTTGCTCACTGTTTGTACAGGTTTGCAGTATTTTTATCCCCTTCTAATGGTTTGGGAGTGGGGGGAGGAGGGGTTGCTGTACTCCTTGCTGCTCAGGCTCAGTGTTTCCTTTCTTTGCTAAAATGTGCTAATGCTAATTTGGTTATTCTAGTAGATGTGGTCATCATCTCAGCTGCTAGTTGAGCTAGATACATGAAGACACACAGATGTGCAAATCCACGCACACAGAGGCACACGTTCACATGTAGTGTAGAATATGTGGTCTAATGCCTGTGACTTTTGCCTCTCATATCTCGTTGCCTATCCCTGACTGCAGTTCGCAGTTATTACAGTGTCCAGAGTATCTGCTTACAAATCATGCATAGCTTGGTATCATGGCAAGGCAATTCAGCAGGCAGCTAAGAGATCTATGTGCCGGTCCATATAAAGACCAGGAGATTTTCAAAACAACCTCTTTTTCCAGGCTTTTCTTATTTGCAGCCTCCAGTCTTCTTAAAAGGCCTCCTCATCTTTTGTTCCATGAATCTGAGCCCTTCCCATTAACTTTTTCCAGGCTGAGTGTTTTCTAACACCTAACGCACATGGCTCACAACCCCAGTAAGAGCCAGTTCCAATGGCCTCTGCTCGATTTTAGTGGGTTAGCTCCCACATCTCTCCTGGTGTCAGTTTAATGAAATATATAGATACTACAGACACAGCGAAGTATGTATTCTCAATTAATGATACCGTACACTTTCCTGAATCTGAACTTATTTCTGGGGTCTCTTATGTGCTAGCTTGCATTAGAATCATAGAACAGTTTGGGCTGGAAGGGATCTTAAAGATCATCTAGTTCCAACCCCCCTGCCATGGGCAGGGACACCTCTCACCAGATCAGGCTGCCAAAGTCCCACCCAGCCTGGGCTTGAACACCTCCAGGGATGGGGCAGCCACAGCTTCCCTGGGCAACCTGTGCCAGTGCCTCACCACTTTCATCGTGAAGAAATTCCTCCTTATGTCCAGTCTAAATCTGCACCTCTCCTGTTTATACTCATTGCCCCTAGTCCTGTCAGTACAAGACTTTGTAAACAGCTTTCCAGCTTTCTTGTAGCCCCTTCAGGTACTGGAAGGTCACTATAAGGTCTCCTTGGAGCCTTCTCTTCTCCAGGCTGAACAACAGCAACTCTCCCAGCCTGTCCTCATATGGGAGGTGCTGCAGCCCTCTGATCATCTTTGTACCCCTCCTCTGGGTCCGTTCCAACAGCTCCATATCCTTCTTACATTGAGGATTCCAGAACGGGATGCAATACTCCAGATGAGGTCTCACAACAGTGGAACAGATGGGCAGAATCACCTCCCTCGACCTGCTGCCCACGCCTCTTTTGATGAAGCCCATGATACCGTTGCCTTCTGGACTGTGAGCGCACATTGCTGGCTCATGTCGAGCTTCTCATCAACCAGCAGCCCCAATTTAATTGATTTTATTTTTGTTTTAAATTTGAATCTGGATTTAATTGGATAGAATTGTGTCATTTGCTCATACATATTTATCCTAGGATAATACCAGCTGATACACGTTCAAAGGGCTGTGGAGACGGCTCCAAAGCAGTGGGAGTTAAGCATTCGACTTCTCTGAGGATCTGGACCATCAAGGGTGTAACGCAGAGCTAACAGCAGGCATCCCCACGGCACCACCTTGAAGACATGTGGTCTGTTGCCAGAGACGTTCATTCACCCCACAGCCATTGAGCTAAGGCTAAATTTCAGAGCATTTAGTGCTGGGGAGCCAGTCCTGGGGACTCCTGTTGCCACTGGGATGAGGACGGACTCCGTTCCGCTGCCCCCCTCTGCTGTTCAGCCCAGAAAACAGCACACTCCCTCCCCAATTCTAGAATATCTTCCCTTTACCTGGTTTTCCTCTTTCTTTGACCAGGTTTGGGAGGGAGCTGGGAGGGGAAGGGAGCTTGGCTGCAACTGGATGTGTTTATTGCGGTTGGCTGCTGACAGCAAAAGGAAATAATGCTGATTTCCTACGCACCGTAATTCTCCTTTTCGACCTTTTTTTTATAGATAGCGAAGAAAAATGATAATTTGTTGGAAATGCAAAATAAATGGGACACAAAATCAGAATTGTGGTAGGAGAGATACTGGCTAAATGTGCAGCGCATGGAGATGGGCTGAAGCAAAGAAGCTTTAAAGGTTTAGAGTCAAAGTCAAAGGAAGACTGTGGTGCACGTTCAGATTTAAAAATATTAACACCTCACTTTTTCAGAATGTCAGTTCCTTTTAAATGGGAATCTCAGAGTAGGGCCTTTATGGATTTGGATTGGGCTGCAAATGAAACAAATCTAGATGCAACGCTTCTCTTGCCTTCTAGAAATCTCTTTCAAATTGCTTAGCTTTGAAATTTTGGATTCCAGTCCAGTTCAAATAGCAAGCCAAGTAAAGGAAAAGACATTACAATGTTAGATAATTATAAATGATAAAGTGACACCCTCAGAACTTTTAAGCTTGCCAGTTTAAGCAACCATTGCTTATATAGAATTAATCACATAGATTGTATTGATTTGTATTTCTTCCTTCAAAACAACCCCTGCTGCCAAGTCATTCTTTATGTGTAAAAAACCAAACAACATCTCTACCCTCTGTGTTCTTGCTATGAGTAAACAAAACACACTGCTTGGAGAGAAGATAGACTTTGCTTGCCCTCTTCATCTTTTTCTCTCTTTTTGCTGGATCAGCCGTAACTTACGGCATTTTTCTAAAGCTTGACCAGATTTGCAATTTCTGCACAATGGGCCAGAATTTCTGCAATTCCTGACTTCCTCCGCTCCTCCTTTCCCTTTGTCCTGTTTTGCCAGGAATTACGCCAATAAGCTCAAATATGACAAGTTCTGGCATCCTCTGGATAAAACCCTTTCAGGAGGGCTGTAAATGGTGTGATGGCATTTGGTCTCTGCCCACCAGTGAATGTCCAAGATGGTCTTGAACAAATAAATACAGTGAACTGAAAGGTCTCCTCCGGCTGTTGAGTCAGCTGGTGAGGTACAAGAAGGCAAGATTTTAATTTTCTGTGTTCAAGTGCTGTGTCTTTTGTGGCTATGTGGTCCATTTAGTATTTTTCCCATGGCAGAGTGGGAAAAAGAGCACTGATACTGCAAGAAGAGCTGTGGAAGAACATGGATTTGCATGTGGATTGTCACAATGAGGGCTATTATTCACAGAGAGAAAAGAAGCTGATTTGAGTCTGCTCTAATCCCTGCATTACACTCCCATTCTCAACTAAAGTGGCTGCACCATGACTTGATTTAACCTCTTCAATAACAAAATTAACTTGGTCCAACTGAACTAATTTAACTTCACATAGAAGCATCCCCATAGGAATTTAACGTAGTTAAACAAATCCTCTGCAATTTTACATCTTTGATAAATTTGGATGGATTTTCCTATATATCCTGACATCCATAAATGCTGATTATTGCTGATCTAGGGCATCTTCTCCCTTTTTGAGGGCCAAGACAGCCTTTCCAACACATTTAGTAGACTAGAAGTTTAATGTGAACAATCAGTAAAGCAAAGAATAGATAAGATAGCCACACACTGTAAGAAATGGAGTCATGTATTTTAAAATCCTGGGTTTCAGGCATTCCATGATTCATTACTCAGAGCAAAGATCAGACTCAGATTCGTTCTTTGAAAATCTGGATTGCTGGAAGCTGTGTGAGTAGAGAATGCCAGGCCTCTTGTCTTTCTGATGAGTTGCAGTCAGCATAATGTCAAAAATCATGCCTGCTGACTGCACGTATTAGAAACAGAGTGCAGCCTCCCCTTCCTTCTCAAATCGTAGCACTGCCTTTAAGTCACTATAACAGGGGTTGCTTTCACTTGTTTTCAAGCTTCTGAGTTTCCTATCTTCAAGCTTTCTGAATTGCAGATCAAAAGAGAGAGATTCCCAGTATAAACTCTGTAATCCCATGATATTAAGAGCAGAAGCTTTAACTAAAAAGCCAAATTTTCATGCAAAAATTGCAATTCTGCAGCTGCCTGCATTCCAAACAAGCCTGCCCAAAGCATTTCATTTACCTAGGTTATCATTCCTTATAATCTCCCTAACACAGACAGTGGCCGTAAAAACCCTACAAATGGTGGCATTTCAAGTTATTTCCACATTCAGCTTGTAGAGCATACTCGTGACATGAAAATACCATAGAAATGTGAGGTAATTATTATAATTGTGCAACTCCTTAGCATCCAGGAGCAGAATTAACAGTTTGACTGGTGCCTATAAGTAAACCAGAATACATTTCAGTACGCCTGTCATTTTTGATCTCTTAAGTAATCTTAAATAAAATTGCAGCGGCTTAGTCAGTGTGAAAAAAAAAAGCAACTTCTTATAATCTTCACTGTGATGATAATACATGTGTTCCTTCATTTAAATAAAATCTCTGAACAGCACCTGGAATTTTACAGAGAAATCCTGCACTGGGGATTTGTATGCAGCGTGCTTGCATATGAAATGTCAGAATTGCATGGACAAGGACAGCAGTGAAATTTAAAAGGTGAGGGATATGACAGATGGCTGAGCAGAAGTGATCTGCATTGCCATGGAGAAAAGCCTGGTGCCTTCCTCAGCAATCAGTGCTCAAGCTTGCAAGAGTCTGGCTGCTATGGAAGCATCCGAGCCAACCCTGGGTGTTGCAATATGCCACTTTTCCAAGAAACAGCTTGATACACAATGTGTACTATTTTTCATTTTCTTGAGGGAGGATGGGAGAACTATGTATCTGGGGCTGTCATTTGGACTTTGTCTTATCAATGCATTTATTGACACCTAGGAACATTTTTTTGAAACAGAGATGACATTGTGGACATCAGCACATCCTCCTTGGAAATTACTTCTTTTTTGTCCCCCTAGGGAGAGCAGGAAACCACTGTTTGTGCAGCATCTACTAATTACTACTCACTGTTCTGTATTTAATCTGTGAGAAAGGTCCCATGTTCCTCCCCTGAGACTGGTAACAGTGTTAGTGTCTGATTTTCAGGGAGTTTCACCACCCTTTGTGGTCTTGCTGTTGTCAGGGGACTGCACTCCTGAGAAGCTTATGCAACAGCCAGTTAGAGTTGATGCCCACGCAATGAAGAGGTTCCCGTTGGGTCAGGCTTGAGATTGTCTCTGATTGTAACTGAATCTGTGAAAAATAGCAGTCCAGGAGCCCAAACTTCTGGGTTTGGAGTAATTGCTGAGCAATACAGGGAACAGGATTGAAAGAATGTGAGATTGTTCACTGAAAGGAACCATGAAAGCTTTCTGCCTTCCAGGGCTAAAATTCTCTAGAAATATAAAGGTCTACCAGAGAGAGTTTAAACAGTGACTCATCCATAACTGCAAGCAATGGGTGCCAAAATAAAGATAGTTAAGCTAGGCTAGTTTAATTTCTGACCATTGCTTTTTCTAAAGCATTTAATGATTGCGAAATTTTCCATTTAATTTGTGAGAATGAGGCTAGATGTGAGACAGTATCGCAGGAGTCTGAGTGGTACACATACTCCGTGAAATGTGAGCAAACCAAAAGGATGGTGAAAGCATAGAGGAACACGACTGGCCCAATGAACCAACACTGCAATTTTGGGAAAATGTTGAACTCTTGGTAGGAGTCTAGGCTGAGTCTATGGTAGAGCAAAACAGAGAAGTCTAAACCCTTGACAAGACAATCCAAAGGAGCCTAAGAGGAAAGCCCCCAGTCGCAGTGAAGCTCTCAAAAAGTGGTCAGTTCTCTGAGACCTCATGCCTAATGTTCAGGCTGAACATGAGGAAAAATATTTTCATGGAAAGGGTCATTGGGCACTGGAACAGGCTGCCCAGGGAGGGGGTTGATTCACCTTCCCTGGAGGTGTTTAAGGCACGGGTGGACGAGGTGCTGACGGGCATGGGTTAGTGTTTGATAGGAATGGTTGGACTCGATGATCCGGTGGGTCTCTTCTAACCTGGTGATTCTATGATTCTAGTAGCAGACTGGAGGTAGAAAGTGATGTGAATCTCCAACAGACAGTATGTAAAAAAAGTGAGATGCACAAGCTGTGCAAACTCCCACCCCAGCCAATGTCATGCATTTGGCAACCAGTACTGCCATGAGTTGTGCTTCCTTGGAAGAGATGGCAACCCCTGAGGGGTGTGGGGTGTGACAGAGTCACACAGGTGACAAAAGGGACCTAGCGTAGCAGCATGTGGAATTGCTATGGACAGTGAGAGCCATTAGATGGGATGTGGATTCATTTTCAGCTGGGTGGGAGCGTGCAAGCTACTGTGGTGTCAGAAGAAAGGATCTCACAGTACTGGATGAGAAGCTATGGGATGGAAAAGTAAATTTTACAGTGGTAAGGAAAGCCCCTCTGAGAGTCTGATAGAGCCAGTATCAGGTCTGGTGACAGATAGGAGACAGAAAGGCCATATGCTAGAGAGATGGGGGTGGAAATGACAAAAAGCAGCTCAGCAGTATTACCTTATGTTGCTTGGGTCTAGACTGTTATAGCTGAGGTCACTCCAGTCCAATTTGTGGACTGCAGGCCACTGAATCTCTCCTCAACCCTGCATCTTAACCCTTCTGCAGGAGCAGATCCTGCAAAAGGATGATGCCAGGCTGGGGGATGTTTCTTTTGCTTTGTTTAGACAGGGAAGAGGAGACTTTGCTTAAGAGCAGCCCCTAGTCTTGTTTATGAGCCCTGTTTTTAGGAGATTCTTATTGCAAAGAGAGATGAGTAGAAGGGTGTCCTGTCCTTTTCAGCCTCCTTCTTCCTGGAGGAAGACCCCAGAAAATCCAGTGCAGGGTCCAGGAGAAAGACAAAAGAAGCTGGAAGAGGAGGTGACACCTTGTTTTCAAGAGAGGAGGATGCTGGCATAGAGAGCCCTTCAGGGCTCAAATCTGGTCAGTGGCTGTGATTCTCTCGTTGGGGCTTATAGAGTAGAAGCAGCTTCAAAAGGGACATTAATGATCCAGATGGGTGTATGGAAAAAAGAGAGCAGAGAGAAAAATCAATTACGAAAGAGGTGTAATCCTGCCATAATACAACTTCAGTGTGCATTTAATTTCTGTGTCAACAGAGCATGGGTTTGTGCTCATGGTTAGCAGGGGATGGACTCAGAAAGCCACGTTCAGTTCTTGGCGCTGGGTCTGACTCACTTCATAGCCTTCAGGAAATGACTTAATTGTGGGGTCCAGCGAGCTGCTAAGCACATTCTGAGGAGCGTTTATTTTCTCTGCAGCAAAGCAGGGTTTCTGGAGCAGAACAAGAGCTCAGTACCTCAGAGGGTCAGATGTGCTCACTGGAAAAATACGTTCCCCTTGTCTTTGTAGGTTGCATAAAAATTGAGTTCAAGAATGCATGGTGCTAATATCACCCACAGAGCAAAGGGGATGGTTTGCTGGAGTTCCATGAGGAAGCCAGATAAAAGGGGCTGTAATTGAATTAAAGGATGGACAGGCTTTATTGGAAAAAAAGAGAGCAGAACCACTCAGGCATACAGGCTCACATCCTGAAACAAATTACAGGCTGACACATCAACTAATAGTGTGCACTTTTGTGCAAAAGGCAGGAATAACTCAAAACCTCTGTGACTGGCTAAGGGGAGCTGGGAGTAATGAGGGAAGCTTGTTTCTAGTGAAGCACAACCCACAAGCACTGACCAGGTCACCTGAACATCAGGTTCAGGTGAGGTGGAGGAGGATATCCCAGTGGCCATTCCCCAAAGGGAACCGCCTTTATTCCCTAGATGTCAGTGCAGGAACCAAGGGGTTCCTGGCTGAGGGTGAGGCAGTTGCTGACAGTCCTGGCAGGACTGACTGAAAACATCTGCCTGTGGCTGGTAAATTGTGTGTGCAGTCCAGCATATACTGAATATCACCTGGGCAGTGTTGTATTGTTGCCAGAAACAAACATTTTCTCCAAACAGCTTCACTTAACTAAAAATGGAGAAGGCTTCTTCCATGCATGAAGGTTATTTTTTCCCCCCACACTGCAGGTATTGCACAATTCCCACCACTGATGCCCTGACACAGTCCCAGGAACCTCCAGCCTGGTGCTCCCAGTACGAGGGGCACACGGCAATGTTCATCAGTGAAGAGGGGAGATGGTTTCAGCCATCCTGCAAAATGTGAGATCTTGTCATAGTGTAAGGTTAAAGTCTGCTCCTAGAGAGATCATGGGACAGTAGATATCCTCAATCCACCAGACTTCCCTAGCTTTCTTTTGCCAAGCCTCTAAAATCCTTTGTGTTTCTTCTTGGACCTTGTGCCTTTGTTTTCCCCGGGTACCCTCTCCTTAGATATGGATGAGCTTGAAACTTCCAACAGCAGGGCCCAGAAATCATGAACACCAAGAAAATGCATATATTCAGCTGTGTGCAGGTCATGTGTTCAGAAGATCAGCCAGATAAACATTCCTATAATAAACAGGTCTGTATAATGGCATTTAGTCATCAAGCACTGTTTATGTTAAAACCCCACTTATATTTTTAAGATGTGGTGCTCATTTCACATCTATAAGTATACACACACGTTGGAAGAAATTCTGCGTTCATATTAGAGAGGCATAAGAAACTGCTTGTTATTTAAAACTACAACGTTGAAAATGTTCCAGTTGAAAAAGAAGCCTCCCTTGTCTGCATGAGCTCTGAAACTGTGCGGTATTTCTGCTTCTGTTTAATGGGTTTCTATGGCTTCTTTCTTTTTTCCTGATGCACTTCTGGGCACTGCCACTACCCTCTGACTTATTTACTGTTTTTCGCTGGGTTATGACATTATCGAACCCATCTTCATAGTGTGCTGGTGATTACATGTTTTAGGAAAGTGATACCACCATATGTTGCCTAAATTGGTTCATTTTACTGCTTAACTGAAGAAGTTTGAAAGAATTCATTTGCCTTTTTTTTTGCTATTGAGCTGTGTTGTTCCAGGAGTTCCAGGAAGAGTTGTCTCTTATAAAACTGTGCTAGGAACTGCTGTCGTTGAATTAAATTGAGTTAGGTTGATGCAAATGAGAGCAAAACTTGGCCCCATCTGTTCTACATAATCTAGTTCCTAAATCAGGAAAATAGTCACTAAGAAATGACATCCAGTATTTTATTTTTGTTGGAATTTGATTTTTTCACTTCTAAAAAAGCTTGTCATGCAGACTAGCACGCTAAACAAGTTGGCTTCATCTAGGATGATGTTTAAAACCTCTTTTTGTACTTTTTATAATAATGTATTT
Organism: Phaenicophaeus curvirostris; assembly: GCF_032191515.1. Lineage (NCBI taxonomy): Eukaryota > Metazoa > Chordata > Aves > Cuculiformes > Cuculidae > Phaenicophaeus > Phaenicophaeus curvirostris. The sequence goes on from NC_091397.1 coordinate 53,094,509, forward strand.
CAGTATTAAAATGATCATTAGCTTTATTTATTGGACAAAAGAGACTGAAGGTACGGAGCCTTCAACACATTGGTTTTGAGAGAGGATAACTAGAAGTGAGCAAAAAAGAGACAACAGAGGTAGTGCTGAAGCACAGAAGCACATCACACTGTCTTGAAGAAAGGAAGAGTGACATATTTTACCTGAGTAAGTCACCTGAAGAGTTCCAAATCTACTGGCCTTGAGGAAGCCACTTCTTGCCCATGTGTACCTGTCCCTCCCCAGCACCTGAGTGGGCTCCTCAGTGGAGTCTGTGCTGTTCTGTTCTGCCAGTCCTCTCAACCTTGCAATGAACAGGCTTCATGTGGCTGTAACATGTGGTTCACATTACTCTCTGCTTTTGGAGATGGTGTTAGTATTTCTGTGTGTATTACTTACATTTGCTAGAAGATTATGGGACAGAAATATCCATACACGTGGATTGCTCTATCAACCAATGGACATGTTAATGGATTGATCAATAATCTGCTTTACAGCAGTAGGCAAGGAAATGCTGTTACAGGCAGCATTTCAAATGCTGTTGTATGGGGAGAAGGAGCTCTCCTAAAAATCACAGTCTATCTGTGTTTTTTTTAAAAAAAGCCATAGATGGTATTAAAATGGCTCACTGAGAGTGGCGGTATCCAGGTGTTTCCTCCTGTGGTTGTTCTTGCGCAAATGGGTGCCAAAGTCTGCAATCCCACTCCTCCCTAATGGAACAGTCTCTCTGCTTGCATGAGATGAGGTTTAGGTGATTAAAAAGAAGCAAAGCACTCTATGATTGCATGATGCTGATCGAGGTGCCTAGTTACAGAAGAACAAGACCTCTCTGGTCTTACTGTTTACCAAATGCCATGAACAAGACAACAATCAACACATCAAAGTTAGGATGTTTTGGGGGGAATGAAGATTTAAAGTAGTTTATCACTCATCGTCAAACGTCCTCAGGCAGAGGAAGAGCTATATTAACTTTTAAAAGGGGCTTAGAAGTTGAACTTTAAATTATTTGCTATGCAAGGAATATATTACTTACACTTTGAAGCACAGGGCAAATTTAGAACCACTGCACTGGGATTCCTGATGATTCTACTATAATGAAAGGCTCAGTTTTGTAATATCAATATCTGACTATTTACATTTCTCTTCAAAGAGAAGATCCTCTCAAAACTGCTCATCTTACTGGAAATGATACTTTATGAAGTGTCAAACCTGTCAGTGAAATTATTTGTGAATAATTTATATTTATAATACAAGAATGTGTTAATCTTCACAGGTTCTAGGGGATATTTTCATATAAAAAGTACATGATGTATCTTAATAAATCCATTACATCCCAGCATTTTACCTTTGATAATATTATTGGAATGCATTTCTTTTGATGCAGAATTAAAATGAAGGACTGACTTGCTCCCTGATATTGTGTGATGGTATCCACTGGTCTATTTAAACTTCAATAATCTGATATTGGATTTATTAGCTAAGTGACTGTGCACTTAGGAACTCAATTGTTGAAAATATGTAAAATCTAGCAGTTTGTAAAATAGAAAAAGGGCCACAGAAATGTTCTGGGTTATATGTTATTGGAGTATCGGGGTTAGCTTATTGAATAAATAATGCCCATCTGGAGAAGGAAGATCATTCTGCTCTTAATCTTGGAAATACTTCCACGCTGCTTCTTAATTTAACAGCATAAATAAGAGTGCACTATACAAGGGGACTGAATCAGGGGCCTGTGTATATCACAGTAAGAGCACAGAGGACTTTAAAAAGAAAAAGAAAGGAAAGTTTTAGATTAAAGAGTTGCTAGTTGGCATAGGCAATATTTATAAAAAAAGATTGGTGCTGTGTTGGTGTTGAGAGATGAAGAGAGAGAAACTGAGGCTCTGAAAGTAGAGACGTACAGAATTTGGGTAGAGCCACAGCGCAGTCGCTTGTTGACCCTGACTAAGACAGAGCTGCTGTGAGGATTGAGCTATTTCTTATTAGAGGACCCATGAGGCCCCTCGTGCAAGGAAAATGTATTTGCAAGCACTCAGGGTATATGCAGAATTTATGCCTTATTTTGTTCCTCCATCTTTGTACAGAAAGTAATCATTAAAAACCTTTCTGATATAATTAGTACTCTATCAAATTTTCCAGGAGCTCTCATTGCTCTTAAGCACCTCAGGTAATTACTGTGCTGGGGACTTGCCATGCCCATGAGCTCACCTTGAAATCAAATTATTAATAGTGGGACTAATGCTCATTTCAGTTAGTCCTTAAAAAACTCTGACTGATTGCTTCAAAAGCTACTGATAAAAGAAAACCCACATGCATTGGCCTGTCTTCTTGCAGCAAGCAGACTACTTATTACAAAAAAAAGACATGTTGCTGCTGATCGTATGTGCAGAGGAAACCTACAGAAGCTGCAGCACCGGTATGGAACCCAGGAGAGCTTGTGGATACAAAGACTATGAAGATGACAGGAAAATAGTTAAAACTACAGCTGAGTGCCTTCCTCTAACTAAGTCTTTTCAGTAGTGCTGTGTAATAAGTGCAGTCTTAACTTGCCACCACCTCTTACCATGTGAATCCTCTTAAAGGGCATTTTCAGCTTCTCAGCCAGGCAGTATGGAAATGCAGCCCTTTTTCTGGGAAGACCATTGCACCTAGAAAAGTGTCCAAGAAGCAGCATGTAAGATTTCATGCTGGGTAGTGCCACAAGTGGAGCAGAAGGGGAAATCCTAGAAGCTGAAGGCCAAAACATTTGGATATTTAATGACAGCAAAGATATCATAGAATCATAGAATAACCAGGTTGGAAGAGACCCACCGGATCATCAAGTCCAACCATTCCTATCAAACACTAACCCGTGCCCCTCAGCACCTCATCCACCTGTGCCTTAAACACCTCCAGGGAAGGTGACTCAACCCCCTCCCTGGGCAGCCTGTTCCACTGCCCAATGACCCTTTCTGTGAAGAATTTTTTCCTAATGTCCAGCTTGAACCTCCCCTGGCGGAGCTTGAGGCCATTCCCTCTTGTCCTGTCCCCTGTCACTTGGGAGAAGAGGCCAGCACCCTCCTCTCCACAACCTCCTTTCAGGTAGTTGTAGAGAGCAATGAGGTCTCCCCTCAGCCTCCTCTTCTCCAGGCTAAACACCCCCAGCTCTCTCAGCCGCTCCTCATAAGACCTGTTCTCCAGCCCCTTCACCAGCTTTTTTGCTCTTCTCTGGACTCGCTCCAGAGCCTCAACATCCTTCTTGTGGTGAGGGGCCCAGGACTGAACACAGGATTCAAGGAGCGGTCTCACCAGTGCCGAGTACAGAGGGAGAATAACCTCCCTGGCCCTGCTGGTCACGCTGTTTCTGATCCAAGCCAAGATGCCATTGGCCTTCTTGCCCACCTGGGCCCCTGCTGGCTCACGTTCAGTCGCTGTCAACCAACACCCCCAGGTCCCTCTCCTCCAGGCAGCTTTCTAGACAGACTTCTCCTAGTCTGTAGCTGCACAGGGTTGTTGTGCCCCAAGTGCAGGACCTGGCATTTGGCCTTGTTAAACCTCCTGCCATTGGTCTTGGCCCAGCGGTCCAGCCTGTTCAGATCCCTTTGGAGCCTCCCTACCCTCCAGCACATCGACACTTCCACTCAGCTTAGTGTCGTCTGCAAACTTGCTAAGGGTGCACTCGATGCCTTTGATAAAGACATTGAACAGGGCTGGACCCAGCACTGAGCCCTGGGGAACCCCACTTGTCACTGGGGTGGCCAAACGCAATGAGACAAGCCTCTACATCTGTGAGCAACCTTGTAGTGTTCAGGGAGCTCAGAGGTGTCAGGTACTTGCCTTCCTCGGCTGTCTCTGGACCATCTCTGCGTGGGGCAACCTGGAGAAGACACTTGGCTTGCTCCGGAAAGATGGAAGGCAGAAAGTCTTGTGAAAAACCTCAAATACATCTAGGTTCAAACGCACTTGGGGGCAGAAGGCTGATACAAACCTGCACCAGTGTGATACAGGTTCCTCCAGCTGATTTCCTGAAAGCATGGACCAGTTTCAGTGTTCAGCTTAACAGTTTGTTTCTTAACTGAATCTGTGGAGAATTAAGACAATTTGCTTTCTAGTTCATAAATGCATGATGCTTACTTTATCAAGCAAAATATTAGCCATAAACTAAAGACCTAATTTACCTCTTTTAGGAATCAGACACACTTTGGTACATATAACGGGTTACATACACATTCCCTAAGGACTATTAAAATTGATTTTACAGTTTAAGTACAGAACAGATGCGGGCAAGCGATCAGGGCATATTTTCCACAGAATTAATAAAACAAACAGCCTTTGGCAGCTGGATCACTGAATGAGAAGCATTAATTGGAAAGTTAGCATTAAACATGATTGTTAGCATGCAGTCTGCCCAGCATCAGAGAAGCAAAGACAACTCCTGGGAAATCCTCTAAATTCTGGAGGTAAAAAGAGTGTGAAAAAGAGCAGGACAAAACTTGGACAAAATGATACAGGCCACCTGCCAACAAAGTTTGCAGATCACCCGGCAAACCGAAGCTGGACATGCCCTGGCAGTAAGGGGAAAAAGTGCAACTGATGCAAATTTTCCTCAGTATTTATCAACACTATTATAGCACTGTAGCAAGAAAAAATGCAGTCAGATGAGTGACAGTTTTTGGGGGTTTTTTTACATCTTTCTTCCTCTGATATAGATGCCAAGGAAGTGTCAGCTGAGACATCTGGGAATTTCTCAAGAACAAACTGTGCAAAAAGTTTAGCCACAGTTCATGAAATCTAGTAAAAACCTGTTTTGAGAGGTATCAAAACCCCAGCAAGTGAAGATGTACCTGAAGCAGCAGGCTCCAGCTAGCTGGACCTTTTATTTCAAGCTCAAGTGACCAAAAAAAAACCCCCTCTGACAGGAAAAGAGGGAAGTGTTTTCATAAAATGCTGTTTCTTTGCCATCAAAAATTCCTTTGGAGGGGTTGGGAGGTCCTACACAGCCAGACAACCGCTGGCACTGATGGGAAGAGTGCAAACAGCCTTCTGTGACCTGACACATTTTATTTCTGGCGAGGGGATGAAGCACTTATGATGCACTATGACATTTCTGTGAGTCCTCAAAATGCACTTGACGTTCCCTGAGAGAACATTGCGTTTGTGGCACGCTGGGGAGTAGGAGGGTCCTTCCCCTCCGCTTTGTGCTACTCCCTCAGCAGAGCTGCAGCAGAATTACATCCTTTCGGAGCTCCCTGGTGGGGGTCAGCAAGCTGGGGGTGGCACAAACCAGTAAATTCTCCTGGTGCTGTTCCTCAGTATCAGAAGAGACAAAATACATTCACAGAGGACTGACCTGACCAGCATTGGTGCTCCAGCAGAGAGTATGGGAAAGAGCACAAGTGGTGAAAAGGGAGCAAAAATCTTACACTCCTTTTGATTCCAGTAATCCCTTCTCCAGCATTGTTCAATCCCCAGATAGATACTGTTTTTCCTAGATAGACAGGGTCGGATCCTCAGCTCCTATCAGCTGGCGTCGCTCCACCAACTGCAGTGCAGCTGACGCAGATGGGCTAATTCGTTCTCTCACCAAGAATGTGAGCAGAGGTTTTCTTCTTGACAGAATCCCTTAAAAGATACATGATGTTCTGCAGGGCCAGGCTAATCTGCTTGTGGAGGAGCATCCATTGTTCAGCCTGCCACCCTTATCACCCGCTCTCGCCAGAAAAGAAGCCCAGGCTGAAGGTTGGTGACAGCCTTCTCCAGGCATGGGTCTTGCCGAGACTGTGAGAAGCTTCATGCTGCAGAAAGCCCCCAGGAAGATGGGAAGCAGCCATGGCTATGAATCGCCCTAGAAACAAATGATTCGCTATGGTTAAATTCATGGAAACAGCCTTGGACTCTAAAGTGTGACTAAGGCTATTATCCCAGAGCAAAGGAAAGTCTTCCAGCCCCCCATGCTTTCCTGAGAGTATGTTAATTATTGCTCTGGGTGTGAATACTCCATGCCTCGAATAAGTCACTTTAACCAAGCAAGTCCCTTTCCATGTGAAACAACACTGGATTCTCTAGAAAAAGACTGTTGAAAACATCGGACAAAGTACCCTTTTCATGTCCAAGAAGACACAATTCAGCAATAACAGATGGACTTGAGAGCGGGTGCTTATTTAATCAAAGGTGTTTCCCTGATTTGTTTGCTGCTGCAGGGATCAATATGATGAAGACAGGCAGTTCTGTAGAGCTTGTAGGCTTTCTAGCAGCGTGTGAGGACAGGCAACATGTGAACTCAGCTGCTCTAAAAATCCTCACACTGTGAAAAAGTTGGGGGTTTTTTTGGCTCCTTCCCAGGGAAAAAAGTAACAAGATTGGTAGACATTCTGTCCCTACCATCCTACAGTAGCACTCAAGCTCTAGGAGTCAGCATAGTAACTTAGTACAAACCATTTAGGACTGATTGATAGCAAGGTTGCTGATGGAAGTCCTACCTCGTGATGATCCAGTGGTGTTTGGTTTCATTCCCAGTTCTTTTTGTATCCTCTCTTATTTCACACAGAAAAATATTCTGTCCACAGCATTGAACTGGATAGTTAGGAACATGAAGCTCCTTCACCCTCCTCTGAACTGCTTGTTTCTGAGCAGGTTTCCAAAACTTCAGTTAATATTGGATCATTGGCAGTCTGGTGTCTAAAGGATGAAGTCTGGCATAAGCAAATGAGGACAGAGCTGAATATTTCTGATCATGATGTTTTTCTATGCCCATTTTATGGTCCTGCACTTTAAGGGGTACCTTTCAAAGAATCTTTTCATTTATCTTAAGGCCTGAGTTGTCCTAATGGGCTGAAAATTTATGTAGAGAATCCAAGATGATAACTTCAGAAGGAAAAGTAATACGTCATGTTATTGTGCAGGAAGCACAGAGGCATTCACTGTTTTTCTTTACAAAGACTAGACACCTTTTTAAATAAATAACCTGGAAACAAGAGCGTTATCAGAGCAAGACTTTCAGCAATAACTCCCTAAACGCCTATTAGCATATACGATATGAACTACAACAACATTGCTACAATTCTGCTTAGCTATTCCAAAAGACAATTCAGACCAGAACTAACAATTATACTAATGCTCTGTGTTGGTTAATTGAAGGAATTTATGATATCAGATAAATGTCAGAGTTCAAAGCCAACTGTGGGCATGTGTGAGAGAGAGAGAGAATGTATGCAGGTAGGGTTGTCATCAGCTGAAGCACTAAATATAAGTATCTGTGATTTCACATGTGGGAAAATACCCAGAAATCCTTTCTAAGCAATAGATTATATGTCAGACAGCAATGATATACAAGCAAAGCAGCGTTTGTAATGCGACTGCAACCATCACTGATACCTGGGAACATGAATGCTAATTAATCTGAGAGGGAAGAGTAAGAATGTGCCAGTGACGCAAGGAAAGTCTCATAGCATACCCACCTTGTCTTCCACCTGAATAAGAGCACAGGCGGTTAATGAGAACACTGCTTTTTTCCCTACCAGCTTCCTGGAATGCATTTGCTCATCAAAAATAGTTTATGGGGTTGTCGTACAATAATTTTCACTAGTTACTGCTTCTGTCAGCTCAGTGGAGACAACTACACTGTGAACTTGGAAATGCATTTTAAAAAATTAGGATAAAGGCGTATCTTGATGAATGTTTACTCATCAGTTGCTTAGTATATGCAAAAAATGTTATCACCCTTAATTGCCTCTGTGATAGTGCACTCTGACAGGCACATCCCTCAAAGGAAACCCTTTGGAAAAAATGGTACTCTCGGATTTTATGAGACTCATGTGGCTTAGACTGAATTGATCAAACCCACATTCCAGAGAGTAGCTTAAAGTGCCCATTTAGCACTATTCCCAGTTGGCAGTTTGCTCTGTCTAGTTTATAGACTAGTAAAGTGTTTTCCTTGTTTTGGGTTTATCCTGCATTATAGCCTATATTAATATTTAAATTCACTTGGAACAAAGAACTTCCCTTTGATGACAATGGGCAGTTTTGGTGAAACTAAAGTGAAGTAAAGGCAAACTTTGGGATTTGTTCTTCCATATACTACCTGATAGATATTTGCTTTCTCATTATAGCAACTAAAGAGAAGCTGGCTCTACAGGTCAGTGTAAAACGTCACGAGACAATTGCATTGTACTATTTGGTGAAGTCTCTAAACCAAGGGCTGTGGATCTGGCAAAGCACTTCAATAAGTGCCTAATTTCCAGCAACAAGAGTACTGTCCAGGTCATTTAATGTTCTGTATCTGTCCTGCGCTTACAGCTCCAAGCCTAAATGGATGAGAAGAGCATACAACCTTATTCATGGTCAACAAAGTATGGTCGCCTGGTAAACCCTCTTCTTGTAGGTCACCCAGAAAATCTTCTGTCCAGTCCCTTCACAAGAGGGCTCTACTCTCTTAGTGTACGCAGAGCTCAGCCAATGAGCCTCTGGCACATGAACTTCAGGCTTCGGATTGCTTGGACAAGTGGGGCAGTTGATGTAGGCTTTTCAGCTCACATGATGGACGTGTCTCCATGGGGTTACTCTGCTGACTGGTTCCTGTATGTGCTTCTTGTGTGCTATAGGAGTGGCACAGGGAATACATCTGTTAGCAAAGCCCTTTTGCGATGAAACAGGGGGCCACCCTTGGCAACAATTCCCCACTGGAAGGCTTCTCCAGCAGTGAGACAGCTCAGGCAGAGCCAGCCTGGAGAGCAGCAAAACCCCCAGTTCTGAACTCCAAAAAAGCGAGGTCCTAGCACCTCTGTGGAGCCTGGGGTGCTGGCAGACAGCAGCTCTGCTTAAGAAATTTCACGGGTAAGGACAGCAGGGACTGTGATCTTAACAGATGGGAAATAAGCTATACTAGCCTATATTAGGATCTGCACATAAACCTACATACATACCATAGCCAGGGAAATAGCTTTTAGTATAAAAAGGCTTTGCTGGAACCTAAGGCATATGCAGTTAGCTTTCAATTCACAATCTTTTTCTTATTGAGGGCAGGAGAGTTTGCTTTAAGGTAATCAACAACTTAGGCCAGAAAGGACTAGTCTGGTCTCGTGCATAACACAGACCAAAGAATGCCCCTGTCTTAATTCCTGCGCAAAATTCATTAGCACTGTTTGGTGCTACAAAAAACCAACCAGTTGTAATGTTAAGCTTTCCAGTTGTGGAAAATCCACAACACCCCATGTTAATGTTTACTTACCTTCACTGACAGGCAAAACTGCCTTAGCTAATTTGTAGTCTGAACCTGTCTGGTTTCAACCTGCATCTACTCAGTCTTATTATATCTTCCTGGTCCAGAAGTGCCCTTATACATGAAACTGCAATATTAGCTAGAAAAAAAAAAAAAAGCGGGGTTATATTCCATGGGAAATTAAGGTTCAGGCAGATATTGATGGTGCTCCTTCAGTGACTATGTGTAGCAATGCATTTGACCTTGCAGAATATAGCCTAGAACCACTTTTTGGGGGGTAATATATGTCAAGTTCCTGGGATAAGAATTACCTTTTCTACCTAGACACTAATGTCAATTACTATCACCGTCTTTTAAGAAGCTGAAACTACAAAAAGGGTCAACATATGAAATATTCATGTTGACATTTCCTTATAGTACATCCTTTCCTGGCTCAGCCATTTCCTTAGCAATTCACTCTGCATCATACTGTGCTCCCCGACTGCCTCTCTTCCCCTAAGTCCCATCAATTCACCTGCCATTGAGGTTTCTTTGGTCTCTTTCCAGGAGAAACTCGGTGATGTTTCTCATGCTACTGTTCTGCCTGGATTGCTCTGGTCTGTAACCTGCCTGTGTTTCTAAGCCCATGTGATTCTTTCAGTTGGGCTCCACCACCCAATACCATTCTGACCCCTGTTCTTGATAAGGTTTCATACCTCACTGCATCACATTATCAACAAAGTCTACCAATAAGTAGTTTATAGAATATGTTGTACGCCTTGTACGCCCAAGCAGGGTGAAAAACATACATGTACAGTTTACAGTAAGAGAACTTATCAGAATGGTAACGTGATCACTCCAGAACATTTCATTGACCCTCTGTTAAAACTGGAAGTGTATTTCTAACAGACACCAGCTTACATGTAAGAGCAAAAGGTTTAACTTGACAAGCAAATCTTTTAATTTAAAAGATTTCTAAAGCATTTCCTTCTATGGACATTTTCTTTCAACAAAGTTGGATGGGAAATTCATTTATGTAAATCTGCAAAATCTTTCTGTTTTAATAAATCACCACTTTCCAGCAGATATAAGACAGCACAATATGAGAAAAATAATTGACAAAGTATCTTCCAATCTGATTATGCCTAATTATGATTAACAAACTCATGCTGCAGGGTTTTTATTTTTTTCTTTGTCTGCTAAACACTATGTGTGCTTCTGGTGATAGATAAATAACAGCATGCTGAATGAGATGTAATTGCCAGTTCACGTGGCAGCTCCTCATCTTAAAGCAGTTCATTTCCTAACATAACCTTGGCCATCTTACACTGCCATCCATCACCATCAGTATTTTGAGAACTTCCTTTAAAACCACAATATAAGGAGTGTTTTCAGAGTGTCTCTCACTTCTCCCTTTTTGAGGTCCAAACTTTGCGGAAGTGGGTGGCAGATATGCCAATAGTGATGGTTGTTGCTGGTACCACACATTTCCTCTTCTCTCCCTTTGGATTTGTTAGAGAACGAAATTTCCACTGCGGAGTTATCCTAAACTCTTCTGAAGATATAGCTGTCATTTCTAAGTTGTATTCACTCTAGCCCAAGATTTGGAGGGGTTGTAAATCAGGGCTTGCTTATCTGATGAAGGTTATGGATTTAGACCTGGCTGTAAGTTGCACCTTCTCTTTGATGGGTTATTCTGGACTAGCTTTTATATGAGTGTGAGGTGACATCCTGAAAGCAAGTAAGGCTGATTTAATGTGATTAAAAAAGCAGTAGTCGGGCAGCCTGCCCAGCCACAAAGATCTGCCCTTCCTACATGTCGTGGGAGTGAGGACAAATTCCACACTAATCACCAAAAGTGCAGATGGAATGACTGGGGTTACTGCAAAAGTGCCACAGCACCAGGAAACTCAACTTCCAGTCCCTGCTTGGACATTAAACCGAGCAAGATCCTTGCTGTGCCACACCTTTGGTCCCCTGCATCCTCCCTTAGCCTCCAAGGTGCACTGGAGCCACCATCTCCTTGGGGAAGACGCTGCTTCGTATTCCGTATTGCCAGGAAGACGGTGGCCTGGTTGTGGTAGGGTTTTTGAGGTGCTGCTGAAATAAACATAATTAAAACCAAAACAACAGCCTTGAGCACACAGAAGTGATAAAGCAAGTTTGTTCAGAACAAGTCATCTCATGGAAGGATATTGGGATTGTTTGCATTGCCCCCAGGTAGAGCACGGAGCACTTGCGTCCTCTATGCAGAAAAACAAACTGACCTAAATTCTTTAAAATTCCTTTCATTCAAGGAACCCCAAACTGACAGCAGAGGCTTGTGCCAGCACCAAAGGAAGCAGCATCAGCAGTCCCCTCTTCTCCAGCTTGGGGGGCAGCCCCAGACCTGTTGCTCACTCCCTTCCTAGCACTGAGGTGTTCTTGGCAAGAGAGCTGATATCCACTGGTGTGGCAGAGGGGTCCAGCCAGGTACTGCTGTTGTGCTTTCTGCTAGGAGCTCTGTCCTGAGCCACTGCTCTGATCTAGACTCCGAGAATGCTGATTTCCAGTTTTCTTCCTGAACTGCTATGCCTCAGGCAAACCTAGACATGAACTTGGGACCTGAACACATTCTCATCGAGCTTACTTCTTTTAGTTAACTCTAGCAACACGTGATGAGTCCCCTGAGCTAGCTATGCCTACTCTTGCACACATCTGTATGACAGCAAAGCCAAATCACATATGTATATCAGGTATTTTCTATAAAAAAGGTACATTGGAAGACACAGCCAAATGCCCTATCACTGACATAGCAAAGGGAAGCCAAACAGCCCATGTGAGTCATTATCTATCAGGAAATAGATTTGCTTTCCCCTCGTAGGTATTCACTGGAGTGAAAAGGGAAAACTGCAGCCTGTGATACTAGCTAATACTCTGGTAAAATGTCTGAGTTGGTGGCACTTTGGTAGCGTTGGAACCAGTTGTGGGGCTCTTTCCATCAGTGTGGAGGCTCACTTCTCCCCAAGAGCAGAATTGTGTTAATGAAGCCGGCAAATCTGTGCAAGCCAGGCGATCAGGCTCTTATAAACCTCCTTGTCTGATCCTCTCAACAAAGGGATTGTCTCAGCACTACCGGGTTTCAGTGGGTTAATGATGAACAAAGTGTTCATTTGCACTCAGAACGCACTCAGCTCCACGGCTTTGCTTGTTCAGTAATCAGGTTTCTAATATTTCTGTATGAATTTGTCTCAGGAATACAAACAAATGAGGGGAGTCTGCAAAGTCCGTAAATTCCCTTGCAGTTTTTGGGGTTTATTTCTGTATTAGCTCAGGTTTTTAATTAGTGGCAACTCTCAAAATTTTCAATCTCGGTATCAGAAACCAGAAACTGAAAACCAGCAAAACTACTTCTAGTGAATGACCCTAAGTGAACTTCCAATTTATGATGACCGAAATGAATGGGCTTTTCTTTCAAAATCTCCTCCATTTTTTTCAGTTTTGTTGCTATTGATGTGTAATCAACAGCTCCGTCATTCAAGCTTTTAAGTTAGAGACACCTTTGAATCTTCATTTTTACTTTCTCAATACATCCAAAAACTTCCTAGAAGTATTTAACTCAACACTTGTAAGTACAGTCTTATAAAACAGAAAAAATAAAACACTATAAGGTGGTCAGGTGGAGATTCAGCTGGCTCAGTGAATGCTGGCAATAATGCAAGCCAAGAGAAGAACATAATACAGCAACCATACAGCAATGCTCCCCTGAAACACTCTCATAGGTGCCAGCAATGTGCAGTGCAGGGACTTGTTGACCCACAGACACTGCCTTTGCAAAGACTAGCTCTTTATGGCATTTTTTTCTGCATTTATTAAATTCCTTGTGAACCTAGCAAACAAACTTTAGCGTCCTGTTGTCCTGTGACCAGAGAATTTAATCTTGTTCATGACGTACATCTGTGAAAGAATTTTTTACATCAGTTTTATCTTAAAGAGGACTCCTCCTTTGCCAGTTTCTTTACATTGGTGGCAGGACCAGAAGGCACTGCGCTAGAGACCTGAATCCTTGAAACGTGGCCACCTGAGTCCAGTGCTGCCCCTAGGCAGTATGACCAGGAATCTGGTAAAATATCCATGCATATGGGACTTTGGGTTCAAGAGGCCAGTAGTGGATGATCAGCTGCCAGCAACCAGATGTCAAAAGGAGGCATTTAGGTTGACTTTTAATGAATATTATGTCTTTGGTACACAAGGGTGGGAAAAGGAAATGAACACAAAGCAAAATCTTGGTACCCACTAGCCTGAAAGGGTGAGAGAAGAAAAGGGATCCTTTTTCTGAAGAAAAGGGATCCTGCATAAAGTGAACTTGTGATGCTGCACCTGGCTTTGCTTTATTGAAACTGTTGAACTGTTGGTTTACTGAGTCACTGAACTATAACAGGACAATATACTCAAATAACACACTATTGCTTGCAAGAAAGAGCTCCAGACAATGCTATTTCAGTTGGCCTTCCCCAAAGAAAAATGTGTGGGGTAGGTAAGTGACATTATTGAAATCACTGGAGGAAATACAGCAGAGAATGTGTGGTGGTAAAGGTCTGGCTGCAGATAAAATAATAGTGACCATGTTACCATGTTAGGGATTTCCAGGTGAAAAGATACCAAGGGATAAAATGGCAGCAAAGTAAAGTGGCCTAGAATCATTCACTGATGCGACCACTGCCTCACATCAAGGATACAAAGATCTTGGTTAGAGTGATGCAGACTGCACCCAGCACATGTGTACTTGCATTACTGTGGCTTGAGGTAACAATCCCAAAGATAATTGGAGGAGGCAGAAGGAAAGGCTGGATAGAAAACCAGCTGAAAAGATGTGAACCTAAAAAATGGCTAATGTTAGATAAAGTCTTTGCGAGGCATTGGTACTTGAGCCCCATGAATCAGGAGTGACTGAGACAGAAGGAAGGGGACAGGGCAGCCAAACCCTGTACTCAGAGACCTCTGTGATATGAAAGTGTTCACACTTGAGAAAGAGAGACACTACATCAAAATAATAGGCATCACCTTCGGGAAAGATACTTAATCCGAGGTGCCTTGGAGACACTGCAGAAGATCCTTAAATGAAGATAAAGGCAGAAGTGAAGAAGCAAGTGTGAAGAATCTGAATGAATGCTCTGCTGTTCTTGCTATCATCCAGTTCCCTCCACAAGAGGAAGGAATGATCCTTGAAAGATTCAAGTTTTCCCAGAAATAACCATTTCTCTAAATATTAGAGAATGGGGAAACTAGAAGAACCACAGCCCAGGTTGGAGGAGAAGTGTGAGATGAATTGAAGTAAAGCATGAGCTGAGATCAGAGGTTGGCAGAAGAGCATGCCCAAGTGGTAAACATTGTCATATGATCAAGCATGTTTGAATCTATAAAATTCCTGATAGAAGAACATGCTGTGTACCTCACAGAAATTGGTTTAGAGAGGAGACGAAGTAATGAGACTGAAACTGGCCTGCTTTAAGCTACAGATAAAATCAACACTTCTTGTTTCTTAGAGAAGCAGTTTTGCTAATAGCTCTCCCCGAACTAGTTTGTTATCTCAAACCTTCACTGCTGTCGTAATCAGTTTGTGAAGCTGTTTCCTCTACCTCCGTTTCAGTTTCTTAGAGTTAGTCTCTCAAATGTTTTATATACAAGTTCAAAGACTCCACAACGTTAGCAGTACATAGTTCACATCAAGTATAGTCTTGCTTGCTTTACTGCACTGATAACAATCTCATTCCAAAGAGTGGAAACACTTTTTCTGACTAATCAGGTCACACGAGATAACTTGCATGCTCCATTCAATATACAATTATTGCATTGTTAAGCATTACCCCATACAGAGACTACGTTCAGCAAACTCATTCGGTCCTTTTAATTGTGCCTATAAAAGTGTGCATTGTCCTCGTATAGTTGATGCATTGTCATGACCACGGTGCTCTGAAGGAAAGAGATTCTATTCCTGCAAACTGCTAATTGCCACAATATACCATAGCTGCTGCCATAAGCGATAAATTCCTGAAACTACCTCACTGGGATTTGGACTTCTGTGTGTTGCACTGTGAAAACCAAATGAATGGCACCATACATATTTGGGGAAGGGGGCACACTAGAATAATCAAATTTTACTTTTCTTACCCAAAAAGAATTGCAGATAATCATGATACTGCATAACGCTGCAATACCATGTCAATACTGCCCCTGCTACTTGAGTAATATGTTTTTGCAGATGAAAAGGAGTCTGATTATCAAGGTTTCAGCATTTCTGGATGTGCACTGCAAGGATGAATCAAAAGGGCTGAAACCTTCCTAAGTTCCTAGGTCATTCCTGATTCTATGATTGCTTTAGCTCTTCTACGCCAAAAATTTCAGAACTTTCTATAAAACTTTCTGCCAGTCATGTTGTTTGGTCTTGTAACTCCAACTTGATAAAATAAATATTTTTCTTCATTTCTGAACAGAAAGAAATGTTTAAGACCATGTTTATACTCAAAGAAAAAGGCAGTTGGTTGCACTCTGCCAGACATGCAAACTAATTTGGGTGGAAAGAGGAAAAGTACAGTCAGAAATAACTAACACAAAGCAACAGCTTTATCTTTGTGGAGGTGCATACAACATCCTATCACAACTTTAAAACTCAGCATTATATAGTTGAGTGCTCAAAGCAGCATGCATTGAGTATCTTGGCTTTGATTGTCTACTGAGTGGACTTGTGAAAACTAGTCCTGATTCTGGCGTGTTGAAAACGCTTTATTGACCACTAGGAATGCAATTTATTGCTGATAGGACACCATGAAGTTGGACACATAAAAGAGTTTGTTGACAGGAATGGTCTTGTAATGCTTGGCAGGAATGTAATTTCTTACCTGCCTGTGGTAGTAATAAGCTACATTTCAACATAAATTATCTTTTTTTGTAAAAGGGAAATGTTGTTAGAAGGAATACAGTCTGTTTAGATACATTTTTTTTATATGCTCCCTTTTTCTCACCTGATTTTCCTTTTTTTGCAGGTAGACATACACACCAAACCAAAATAGGAAGAAAGTATGACAAATTGATTGTGCGATGACAGATTTATCTCTGGTTGGTTGCTTGTAATATATGAATGTCAACTTAATGAGAAAACACAGAAACCCAGCCATACCTTGTATTTTGCATAATCATATGCTGGAGTTTTTACAAATTTGTGTGCTCATACATTTTTACCCTCTTCAAATTGCTTTCCTCAGCATCTGCACTGGGGTTGTTTAGCCTGGAGAAGAGGAGGCTGAGGGGAGACCTCATTGCTCTCTATAACTACCTGAAAGGAGGTTGTAGAGAGGAGGGTGCTGGCCTCTTCTCCCAAGTGACAGGGGACAGGACAAGAGGGAATGGCCTCAAGCTCCACCAGGGGAGATTTAGGCTGGACATTAGGAAAAAATTCTTCACAGAAAGGGTCATTGGGCACTGGCACAGGCTGCCCAGGGAGATGGTTGAGTCACCTTCCCTGGAGGTGTTTAAGGCACGGGTGGACGAGGTGCTAAGGGGCATGGTTTAGTGTTTGATAGGAATGGTTGGACTCGATGATCCAGTGAGTCTCTTCCAACCTGGTTATTCTATGATTCTATGATTCTATGATTCTATGAAATACGTGGCATTGGCTGCTGGACTCCAGAGGCCCTTTCAAGCCTAGGGATCCAAGGCTACCAGCAGCAGCCTCACACACTGACAGCACTGCCCTCAGCCTCCCTTGTAGCTGTTTCCCCTATAGGATCTGTCAGGTCTACATGTGCATTTGTATCTTAGCAGCCAAAATGCTCCCAAGCATGGATGACCCGCACTGCTTAACCATGGTTATGCTTTGCTCTTCAGGAGTTATTGATGGGCAGTGAGTTAGCTCCAAAGACTGCTGAATACACAGAGCAATGAAGTTCACTGCAATGATGGGAAAAAATAGGATGTTTGCTCCACAGGTGTTCTTCCTCTCCCTTTTGTGATAGGTTGAATTAGGAGGAAATCAGATAAACAGAATAAAAATTGTGAAATGAGGACAAGACTGACAAGAAAAGATGAAAGAAGGGAAAGAACAGACTGACAAATGAATGACACAGAGGTGATGCAATCATGAAAGAGGCAGCAGTAGAGCCAGCCAGCACACAGCAGAAAAACAGTGATACAAAAGTAAAATGCCCTCTGAGCATCCAGAAAGCCTTGCCTTGGCTGCTCTCACCAGCTGGAGTCCCAGGCTGACTTCTCCTAGAGCTGTTTTCCTCTAGGATGCAGGGGTGAAGGGAGAAGAGGCGCCACCCAGGCCTCTCTGCCCTAGAAATTGTGTCTATACATGCTAAAGAAAGGAAAAGGGTAGGCTGAGGTGCCTCAGCTTTGTGTGAGGGTACACAGACCTATAAATCAAAAAAAAAGCTTTGAATCATTTTGCTTTATGAAGTTGTGCATAAAAGACAGCAAAGTTAAACATAAATCAAACCCTACTTCACGCTACACAAAGGTGTGGTAATGCTGTGCCTTTTAAGCAAAAAACCCAACACCATTGGATAGTAATCAATTCACTAAGATTTCTGTGTTGGAAAGTAGGTAACAGACCTTTGGGGAGGTTAACAGTCTGACACAGAGGCTGGGAAAACAGGCAGCCTGGAAAGCTTTCTAGATCTATTAGCCCCTCAGCCCCAGGCTATCCATGACTTTGAGATCAGGGTACACAGTTAAGCCAAAAAAATAACTTGACCAGTGAGCTAGAGAAGGAAACAAAGAAGCAACAAAGCTGACAAAATCACATTTCTACCTCTTCCTACATTTTTATTTTCATTTCCTCCTCCTTTTCTTTTCTAATTTTGTATGTACTTCTTGCTTCAGGAGCTTAGTCTTGCTATCTGAGATCTTTTTTCCATCAGAGCTGCGAACCCATAAGAAGAAATGAGCCAAAAAAAAAAAAATCTTTGCTTCAGCTGCATCAGTATATATTACGCAATGAGTGATCTGACTGTGTTGTGTCCTTGCTTTCTTCAGCCCTGACACTGAAGGTAAATGCTAACAGTGTGGGGCTGTTTGGAAATCTTTGAAATCTCTGGCCTCAGATTAGTAAGGCTGTGCGGTCATGATGCTCTCCAAAGCTGCTTGGTCTTCTTGAGAAAGATTACACTGTGCGATGTTGATGTGGTTCAGCACTCATCAGCTCAAAGAAAAGATCTTTTTGCTACCTGCACTTTGCTTTTCTTTGCCTCTCTTCCAAGTGTTTAATCTCCTCTCCTTGTCAAGACTGAAGACCAGAACTGTGGGTGTTAAGAGCCACTCCCCACCCCAAAATAAATCTTTTACCTTCTCTATTATTATCAAAAAGCTGTTGCACATCCATTATTGAACAGAAAAAGTCCCATCATATGATAAGGACAAGAGAGGCATTGTTTAAGTGAAAGCTCAGTGCATAGTTCTTCCTTCAGTGAATTCAACTCCTTTTGTTCCTCCTACATCTTCACTAAAAGTTTCAAAGGATTTGTAGTGGTGGCTGTTGACGATATGACTAAGCAGCTCTCTTCAGCCTGATTGAAGAGAAACCTGTCCAAAGTGTACAGAAGTCATGCTGTCAAGCAGCCATCTGGACTGCACTACCACCCTGACACCTAAGAAACACCCCAAAATCCACATTTGCATCATATCCTGATGTCTGGCAAGTGTGCCCACAAGAGAGGGGAGCCTGCAAGCGTTTCAGGCATTCACAACCATCCTTTTGTTGGATTGGAGCCCGGTGCCAAGATTTGTGCTATCCTCTGCTGGCACAGACCAATGCTTGAATCCAACTCTTGATATTTAATTAAGAACAGTATTTGGAGCATCTGTTTGCAAAAGCAGTCAGAGTGTATTAAGATACCAAATAATGAGCACTTTGCAGCATATTGCGAGGCCATGCATTTTATCGTTTAGAGCTTTCTTGGAACTAAATTCCTTGCAAACATACACACAATGAATCAGAAAAAGAAAGTCTAAATGTTCCTTTTCTGACCCCCAACACAGTAATGACTGGATGGAAACCACACTGCAGAATCACACAAAGAAAATGTCTGGTAGGCCACATGATAAACCTAAAGTCAGAGCACTAGTTTAGCTAAAGAATTGGCTTAGGAAGTCAAATCACTTAAGCTGAACAGAAAAGAGCAGAAGGAAGGATGCCAGGGTAGCAAGAAACAAAATGTGTAGCTTGAATTATCCTTCCTTATTCATTATCATAGCTTTGATGATGATTTGGTGGGCTTGTTTTCTGAAAAGTGTATGATTCTGCTTTAAGCTACAAGAACATAATTAGTAATTTTTCCAAGTGAATATGTTTTGCAGCTAGGAGAAGATTATTGAAGTTCTATAGAAATGTAATGAGAGTTATTTCAAAGTGCAGGACATTAACTTTACACACTATAGAATAACAGAAATGGCCTCATCTAGATTTTGTTCCTCATCATAGCTTCTGGTGAGCAATAGGATCTGATGGACTTGTCATTAACCCAAGAATCAGAAAATGCTGATTAGTAACACAATAAACCCTGTGTGTTCCCTTAAATAGCGATAAGTGAATGCACTTCCCCATTTAACTTTGATTCTTATGGTCGTTCTATGGGAAATTGTGACGGGGACCTTACTCTTGCCCTACAATGTGTAACAGAATTGAATAGCTGGTGAGTGAATAAGGCAAAAAAAATCTCAGAGATGAGCTGAAAAAGCATTAAATGCTTCCAGACAGGTCTTTCAAGAGGAGAGTGTAATGATAAAGATGAGGTGCAGTAACAACCTTATTAATGACAGAGGACAAACCACAATTGGAGTTTAATGGACTTCATAGTGCATTTCATCAGATGTTCTTATGTTCCGAGCTGGTGGCTTCCACAAGGCTAGGAGCTTTTTCAACATGCTGAGGGAAAATCCATCTACAAATACCAACCGTTTGCAGAAAACACCACTACCGAGGCACAGAATCAAAACTTGAAGGCAGGATGTAATTAATTACTCTAGACCCCAGGTAGGTAGGAGGGATGGGAGGGGCAGATGGTATCCAAATACAGAGGGACAGAATGGAAGTGGTGGGCCAGACCTCTTGGGAAGGACAACCCAGGAAGGCGCTCTTGGGCATGAGGATATGGGTATAGGGCTGGAAAGTTTCAGGGAACATTGAGAAGGGCTCTTTCTGCATCGGTGTTTCAGCACCATCAGTGCCTGTTCTCTACCAGCAGTGCATATAGTAACAGCAAAGAACTGCCCAGGTGGCCTCTCCCAGGAGCTGGGAGGAGGCTGGGAAACTATGTTGGTAGCTGTTGTCTCTGCTAATAAATACCAGGGTGGGATGTGGCATTTAAAGTGTTCTGTAGAAAGTTAGATGAGAGATCTTTATTTTCAATTATGTCCCTATTTAAACTGGCATATATACAAGAAGGTGGAGGCACAGGAAACCGAACACCTGTAAGAGTGGCAGAGGACTTCTCTCCAAGGAGAATATACAAGGATGACAGTCCATGTGAAGTAGCTTACTCTTGGAGTCCAGGGGAATATCAGCAACATCTAGAGCAGCCCTTTCCAGGAGTAGATTTCGTCTCAGGTTCTTGTTTTCCTATAGCTGATAGACCAAAGAAAGACCCAGATCATGAACATGTATGTTATCCCTTTCGCATGTCACTGGTTTATATTCATGCTTTGATGCTGGGGAAACATTCTCTTGTACATAAGATACCGTCTTCCAAAATAACATAGATATCTGGGAATATAACTTCATACTCCTGTCTCCCCTGGCTGGCTTGGAAGTTGTATTCACTGTCAAGGTTAAACTGTTTTTTTTAAGCAAGTCATCATCTGTGTTTCTAAAATTTAACTTCATTATGATGCAATGTCAGTATTAGACCTATTTATGACTATTACATTTATTTGACTTAGCATTTGTATTTTACTCACATGGACTATTAAACTACAACAGTTATTTAACTTGTTTCTAATCAGTTTAATTTTACAATGTGGTTAGCATAATGGCATGTCATTTAAGGGTACACATTGTGAAATAATGGAAGAAAGCTCATTATTTAAAGATTTATAAAAATGGTTATCTTAACGTTATCTTAAGAAAAAATAATAAACTCTAGCATTTTTTTTGGCACAAGCTAGTCTCTCAGTGACCCTTTACGCCACGGAAATGAAGCTACTGCTGAGCATCTAGCCTCTAACCTTCATAACACTGAAATAAAACAGATGCTTTCTACTAACATGGCTCTTGATAATTCACAGATTTCTTAAATTAGAGCACAGCACTGTGTTATAACTCAGAAACATATGATAATAAAATAATGGATGCAGTGCTCCAATTCTCAGAGAACTTCTGCCCACTAGTGCTTCTGTATCCCGTGAATACCGTAAATAAAATGGCTTTGATATGGGAACTAATACTGCTGGTCAAAAAAATTACAGAAAGGCTTTCCAGCCTGATGAATCTCAGAATAACAGCAATTAGGGTTGGAAGGCAGTCCAAGAGCTCATCAAGTCCATCCTTTTGCCTTGTGGCTGAACCAGTCACACCTTTCTCACATCTGGAAGGTGTTACTTTTGGCCACTCTCTGGTGGTAAACAAGCCTTCTACCTCTGTCTTCAACTAGCCCTTACAGTTAAATATTTTGTTTCCTAGTATCTAACATAATTCTTCCCTGCTGCATTTGACGCACTTGAGGTCTTGCCCTCTCCTCAGGGAATATTGCAATAAACAGTAGTTTGTTGCACTTCTTTACCAATTTACATATTTAAGGAAGTATCACATCCCCCCCTAGTACTTCTCCTTGCTTGACAATGTAACTCCAGTTCTTTTAACCCATGCTTGTAAAAAACAGTGTCTGATGACATAACATAACATAACATAACATAACATAACATAACATAACATAACATAACATAACATAACATAACATAACATAACATAACATAACCATAAACAATATTTGTTGCTCTCACCTCAGCTTTCTCCACCAGATCTACATTCTTTTGAGCCTGTGTTCGTAGCACTCAGTAACGCTTGACTTTTCACAGCTTTATGACATTGTTGATTTCTATTCAACTTGGGATGCATTTTAATTGTAAATGGTGCATGTTAATCAGTTTGATTGCAATTATTAGAATGGAACTGGGACAGGTAAACAATGGAATAGAAATGATTATACACAAGAGACTTCTATTTTTGGTTTACTTTCTAGCAGGATCTACCACCCTCTGTCCAGTTTTTACTATTTATACAGAAATAATTTGTTGCTATTTTATTATTCAGTTCGTGGAACTCCTAATATCTGCAAATTTTTGCTTTCTGTCTTCTTTTATCGGGGTAGATAGTGCCATCATCTTCTGAATGCAATAGCCCAGTGAGGGTCTGCTGTAATAGACTTGAAGATTCAAAACCTGTTCACATTTATAATTCTTGTAATGTCAAGAAACATTCTCTCTCATTCCTAAAAACTGAGATGAGAAAAAAGAAATTCAAGGTGAACTAGCCTGTAATCTACTGTGTTCTTATGTGAAAAGAATATGATTTTTTTTACAACTGCTTAAACATCTTAAAGAATCTGAACCCTAGTAGGATTTTCCAAGTGCTGAGCTGCCTAATTTCATGAGAATCAAGAGGAGTCTGGTAACTTAGGCATTTTGGAAAGCCTTTTTAGCACCTGTCAGTAGTCAGGGCATATGTCCAATGCTGTTCTTTGAGAGCTAGACTGTTGTGGTTCTGCTTAGTTAGATGAAGGGGCAAAGCACTGCATAGCTCTTCTTATTCACATCTTTTGCCTTCAAAGAGCGCTTGGCCCTGTGCTGCCTTTTTTCTAGAGCTCGGCAATACACTGTACCTTACTTAGCAGAGTCCAGAGAATTACTAAAAAATTCATAACCCAGAAACATAAAAACATAAGCAGCAATGCTGGATCCTGCAGTATGTATGAATATAATTGATGCCAATTCTAAATGTATAATGCTAATTACCATAACTAGATTTGTAGACGCTAAAATGGCATTTGTGTCTTACTTTCAACATGGGAAAATGAAACAACGAGAGGCAAAAACATCTCACAGGAGAAAACAAACTCAGTGTTGAAATCAGTCGGTAGTGCTTTCAACAGTCACTTGCTTAATTATTTCTTGCTTTCCTTGTACTGCTGCCAAGAACAAAGGTCATATTTAATGACTGCCTAAACCATTTGCAATATTTTCTAGACTTGCCCCAGAGGTAGCTGATGTAGATCCTTTTGTACTTGGTAGGAAAGTCTCATATGGATTATCCTGTTAAAGAAACATTGTCTTTATTTATCTTTCTAAACTGATTTGAATCCCTCCACATCCTCCAAAACACATACTTTTTTTCTTTTCTGTTTTCCATCACCTGCTATAGTGACAGCTCCAACAAGGCAACACTGGTTGTTTTAAGATTATAGAGCACTCTGGACACCCACACCAGCTTTGAAGTAAATTAGTGGAGCCACAAGCACTTTCCTCTGCCAAACACAAAAGAATATATGCCATGATAGCATCATAGTAATGACATACAACCTTAAACAAGAGTCAGAGACAATAGCACAAAACTGAGAACCTAATTCTCCTACGTCTTGTCCCTCAATTAGAAAATGCCATGACTCCATCAGTTGGCAGTAATGGTTTACCGCCACTGCTCTAGAAAGTGAAATCAAATACAATCTCATTTTTTTTAAATTACAGGACACTGCTGATGTTTGCACTCACTTCTCTTCTTGCCTCACTACGGGCCAGTAGCTGGGCAGTAAGCAACAGGAAAGTATGTTACAGCAAAGCGCTTCATGATGCTGTGGAAATGGAAGAAAGAATGGAGGAAAATGCAATACTAATTATGTAATATTGGAGACAGCCTGAGACAGACTGTTACACGTCTGCCATTAGGCCCCAAACTGGGGCACGTATGAAGAGAACAGCACGTCATGGAGGGTTGGCAGTGGAAAACGCTGGAGATCAAAATAATGGACTTCATTCCACCTCAGGGACTTAGGTCCTGTTACTGAAGTAACCTTGTATTTCCTGTATTTTTTCAAACACCTCAGTGGGAAACAAGGTGATCACAGGTCTGATACCTTCACTAGCATTACACTGTCACCAGATCAAGTCAGAGTTTCCTTCTGTTCTCTTCTCCCATCAATAAATGTGCTCGTGCCCAACAGAACGAGTCCCATATTTTTTAATGTTTCTTTGAAAAAATGACTCTTGAAAACACAGACTAACTACTTTGATCTCTCCTGTTTATTAAAGGCCATAGTACCACAGTGTCATGGAGCACCCCCAGTGGGAAGCATTGTGCAAAAGCACAATTAATTCCTAAACAGGCTACATTTTATGCAAAGCAAGATCAGACCCTCATATCTGTGTCTTCTGTGTTTCCTCTCCTCTTCAACAAGTCCTGTCAAAGTATTATCTCCCTGTCATTTCCCAGGATCTGATCCAACAAGGTGTATAACCACAGATTCAGCTGCAAGCATGTATGTATAGAGGACCACTGACTTAAGATAAACTTTCAGCAGTCATACTCATAAACCGTCTCTCAGAAAACATGAGTGTCTAAAATGCTACGTGATTTAATACAGATCTTCAGCATCACTCTTGGTTTGGAGACAGAATTATCCATCCATCTTTAAGTCACAAAAACTGGAAGCTAAACTTGATTTTGTGTTTTAAATGAAAGCTGATATTCTGGAATCGTTCCTTGGCCTAGGAGTATGTGCTAGTAACACATTAACCAACGTGAGAACTGGTAAGACTGCATCTATACCTAGGCATGTGCTTTCAGACCTTGCAAGACACAGGGAAGAGAGAACAGCTAAGCTGTGCATATGCTCCCCATTTCCCTCAACAGGACCATAAACCAGCAAATTGTTACACAAACCTTAACTTGCACATCAAGATATTCCATTGAAATGACACCCAGTAAGCTTGTGATCAGCTGTCAACAGATTGTCACTTAAATGTCATCCTTAAAGGGTTATATAAAAACTAAATAAATCTAGCAGTGAATCAAGTCTCGCTGGGGGAAGTTTAGCTTGTTGGAATTTGCTGTCCTGCTTGTCCTAAGCCTTATTCAGTTTTAATACAGTGTGTAATGAATGACACTGGTGAAAATCACCCACATTTTATATCATGTAGCCGCAGCAATCTTTCCATTTGTCATTTGTACTGACAGTAAAAATATCCACAATTACTCCTAATAAGCCCAAACTGGAAGAATGATTTTCATTGCTTAGGGAACAGGCACACTACCAGATCATGGGAATTGGGAAGAAATTGCTTTCCTGAGTGCAGTACAGATTTGTTCATTATTAATGCATTTGTCATTCTGGGAAAGAACAACAAATGATCCAAGTGCAAGAGGAAGGCATGGGAGAGAGAGAAACTGTTGGTGTATGTACTTGCAGTAGCCTGACAGTTCCTAACACACACCCATAAACTCAACTGGTACCAAACAACGCAAATCCTCGATTCTGATTTTAATGTTTTTGCTTATATGGGGCTTTTCTGAAGTTTGTTACACTCTTTCCAGCAATGCCCAGTCTTCCAAGGAATGGCTTACCCGTTTCACATGTTTTCTCTTGTGCAGCATCTTACCAATTTTCAGGTCCTTCTCGCCCACAGCAGAATGCACCTTTGTATTTCAAGGGGCGTTGTTATTGCAGAAAAAAAAATGCAGTAACACGTGGTGGCAGCAGTGAGTAGCAAGCAAGGAATGATACAAGAGCTACTCAAGCTTCAAATAGCACAAGGTGGTGGCAAATTCCATAAAAATGTTGAATTTTCCACATACCTTTATTCCCTCATCCTATCTGTATATTTATGCATTATTTACATGTATGTTTGCAACTCCAAGTATGATGTATGATTTTTTTCTAAGGGCATTTTAACCAGACCACGTATCTCAACATTCCTAGAAGCAGTTCAGATGATGCACGGAAACAGCATGATCCTCAGAAGCACATAAGCAATGTAACACCTCTCAGCTGTTCGCTGTTTAGGGAACTCCTCAATCTCTCATACAGTACCTAGTGTCAGCTCAGCGATGAGGATGGGAAGCTGAAGCCTACAGTGAAGTGCACAGGGAAGGATCTACCTTGCTATGGTGCGATGTCATGTCCTCGCTCCTGTTCAAATGGAGACATTTCCTTCTGAGCGTTCCCTGAGCTCCTGACAGCTGTTTCCCCATTGCTCTGGAGTCAAAAGCTTCTCTACCTGTGGTGGAGAAGGCAGTTCTTCTTTCTAAGGAACTGAGCAGATGGCAAGCATAATTAAGTTCAAATAGAGCTGTATGTAAGAGAGAAATAATAATATAGAAGCAGTCAAGCAAATAATAAGCATGTTTAGTATTTTCAAAATGGAGGGAGTGAGGAAAACAAAAATTAGGTTTCTGAACATTGTCAGCACTATGTGGCAATGTCAGTGCCTGGGAACTTAATTTTGGAAATTACTTTGCGTTTGGGGCATCTGAGTAGCTTAATGATCAAATATCACAGAACATCTCTGAGCTCTGAGTCAAGAAAAGGGCCAGCTAATGTCAGGACACCTGACGAGACTGGTATTTCTACCTCATTTTGAAACTTGTAAGACAGATATATTTTTGAATGAAAGACAGTAAATGGCAAGGGTATAGGAACTACTTCATGAGCAGGTCTGCAGCCTATGGCGTTGGAGCATGCTGGGGGGCTCGGGGACCACAAACTCAAGGATCACCCTCACTGTAGGCTGCCTTGGCTCTTCAGCCAGCGCCCTGTGAGGCGAGGGAAGAACATTAGCATGGATTTGCAGGCATGACAGAGAATGAAGTCTATCCCCAGAAAATCTTCCAGACATTAACTACAATGGTAATTCCAAGCATCCATTGCCTATCATGGAATTAGTGTTATTAGTGAGACATCCCTTCAAAAGCAGCTGAGAGGATGGGGAAACATGACGGTACATTATTGTTTTATAAACTAAACAAAAGGTAAAGACTGGTCAATCTTGCATTGCCATTTTCTCTTTTCCTGACTAATTGTGCGTGAAAGCTTTTACTCCTGATGAATCCATATTCCTGTCTGTGTCTTCTCATGATCTATATAAATTAATCCCACCACACCTTAAAAATGTCTTCAGCAGGATTTTATAGTAGCCTTATGTAGTAGCCTTAGTGTTGTTTACATAAGCTGATTTGTACCTTGGTCCACAATACATCTCAGAGATGATGATAGCATTTCCAGGCAGTAAAGATACTTCTACAGGGTTGATGGAGCAACTCCAAACTCTAAATATGCACAAGTATGCATGTCATTTATGCAAAAATATACGTTGTCCATCTAATATGCAAATCTGAATTGAAATTACAGTCTGAGGTGATGTTTTGAGGCCATATGCTACTACCCTCTGTTGGAACCTAAGTCTTGACATGAAGTCTCTTGGCATTCTGATGGGGGCATTTATTTTGGAGCTCTGCCTACAGAAAGTATGTGCAGCTTCTAGTCAAAGGGCATTTTAAGGGCAGGAGGGGAATGTAAGTATTTTAATACATAGTCTTTGAAACCCTCACTTTTTGCCTGGGAAGAGTTATCCTTGCCACAGGAACCACTGTGTGAGAGGATCAAGACTGGAAAAGAGAAACCACACAACTGGTTTTGTCTGAGCCTAAAATGATGCCTAGCCAAGGCACGAATACCATATTTCTGAAAGAGATTTTATCAGCCCAAAAGAGGAAATGAAGACAAGTTGTTAAGGATGTGCCTTTGTTTTTCTCAGGGGCATCTTGAACTTTCACTAGCCCTCTGTGGTTTCCCAGTGCTTTCTCCTCACGATGGAGGGTTGCCTTGGAGGGTAACAAGGCGCAAGAAAGGAGGACAGTATAAACATCATTTGCATTAGCCTTGCATCTTCTGGGGAGGCAAATATAGGAAAAGTAGAAAAGTGAACACAAGGAAAAAAAAATCCCATATTTTCTACAGTTGCCTGTTGCTCACTTCATCTTTTTAGCAGGCTTTGGTCTAGGCAACATTTGGTGTCACCTCTACCATGCAATAAGCTTCAGTACTCTAAGTGGTTGTATGCTACACAAATTCAGTTGCTGAGTGTGACAATAATCTTATAGCACTGTTAGAAGAAATGCAAGAAGCACGGTCCCACTGCAGTTTCATTAGCATAATTGGCATCCACACTTATATGGATTCAGCATTACTGAAGCTGTTTCAAAGGGACTGATTATGTACTGTATCCTTTGGAGCAGTATTTCAGGCGGAGATCCCACTGGGATGGAGCAGACATGAAAAGAAGCCCTAAATTTTATAGTGCTGTGTCAGTATTACTACAAGAAAAGTGTTGTATCTAAAATAAAGTTGTCACGCACAGGCAATTACCAGCTTAATGGATTTACACTGTTCTCTTAGGTTTATCCTGATCGGTTCTCTGTTATAGCTTCCCTTGATCATCTAATAGGTTTGTTCTTTTCCTAAAAACTGAACTTCAGCGCTTTCTGTTACTTGCATGCAAAATGTAGTTGCTTACTACGTGATCTTCGAAATAAAGCATAGCAGCACTCTAACCATGTTGAACTACATGGTTCTGTTAGTAGCAGCTTGCTTAGACTTCTTGTTTTCTTTATTGAAGCAAATACCCAAATGCAGCTGAGCAGCCTGCAGGACAAAAGCAGCAAGTAGGGTACAAAGTCATGCACTCAGTTGTCCCTGAGTCTGGGGATACGGACAAGAACAGCCAAATGGTTTCTGACAATGGCAACATCTTCTGAGATCCCCAGCCTGTACTTGGAGATTGCTGGAGTTTCAAGGACTCACAACTACCCCCTCTCGCTCCAGCAAGTCTTGCACTGCAACATAAACCCCTCAGGACTCCACACTTTCTTTTTCTATTTTTTTCTGGGATACACCAAGAAGTGGCTGTATTGCTTTGGAATAATTTCACCCTGGAAGGTTAGTGCAGGGATGCTGGAGAGAGTTGCAGAACCTGATTTGTACTTTTTTTTTTTCCTTTTTAGAAGTTGTTAGATAAACATAAAAATTTTTCTTGACTTATATATATACACACATTGTTTACATTTATAGATGTAATATGTAGATTTAACATTACATAAATGTTTGTGTATTATGCAATAAGGAATAGTGACATTATGAAAAATAGCATTTTTGCTAGCATTACAGTATGTGTACATGCAGCTGCGCATAACCTGTGGACCTGATGGCTGCCAAGTTCTTTTTCCAGCTGGGGACACTGACTACCTACTGACAATTTACAAGGATGAAAGCTAAACCAGTGCTGGCTTTTGTTTCTGCAGGTAGAAACCCAGGTGCACACTCTGGACAGCAGCCATGACTTCCTTCTAGAGGAAGGTCTCCAACTCTAAGTCCCTGCCATTCAGTTACCCAAGAATTGCAAGGATCTATCCTCAAGTCGCAGGGCCAGGCAGCTACTGTGTTATACCTAGATTTGTCTTGTGCTACAAACTAAGAGAGACATGATAGTAAGGGAGAACTAGTAGTTTTTCAGCTAGTCCCTTGCCCCTTGCCATCCCAAAGTCAGTTTGCCCCTTCCCATACCCTGACCATGCAACGAAATTATTTGACTATATTCCATGTTTTCAAATGCAGGTAGCTTTTGTTTTTCCTTAACCCAAAGGGGACTATAACATTGAGTGTAAATATAAAATACAATCTCAGAAAAGACAACAGGCTCCCTTAAACTGTCTTTTGGACACATATGGGAGAAGAAAATCAGTTTCTCTATTGTCTTTATTAGACTGTTGTGGGAGACAGCAAAGAAAGCATCCCGTATTTCTTTTCAGCTATTATAAAGTGTCAGCTATGGGGTACTGTGAAAAACTGTTAAATGCAAATATATTTTTGGGAGGATGATTATACTTATTAAGGATATTTAAAACCAGCACTAAATATGTCAGTGTGAATGAAAATAGAATAATTATTTGTAAGTTAAACTGGTATAAGAAAGGGGATTTACATTTTTTTTCCTTTATTTTTTGAAGAAAGGAAAGAAAATCTAAGTTTACATCACAAAAGTGATAGTGAGGATTTCCTTGTTTGCTTTACAGAATTTTCTTAAGCCTGATGTTTTGTATCAATAAGTCGAATAGAAGCAGGATAGCTCTGGATCAAAAATGAGGAACCAGATACATATGGAATTGGTGAGATAATTAATACCACTTTCCTGCATGTTTCAAAGGAAACATGTTGTGTCCTACACAGAAGTGTCTGTTCTGGCGTGAACAATCACCAGCTATCTCACAGCTTCTTTACATTGTTTCAGTAGGAAGAAAAATCACAAAGTCTCTGTCTACCATACTCAGAAAAAAGCAAATTTAACAAGCAGTGAGGGTGGCAGCAGCAGTCGGCTGCTTACACCAGTGCACATGAAACCACAGCCTCACTGCAAGAATCCACTGCCAAGGAATGGGGGAGAGTGAAGGGAGAGCTGGTAGCTCACTTCACCCACTCTGATATTTCTCGACGTGGAAGAACACCCTGCTGGCTCAGGGGAGCTGAAACAAAGGGTCTGTGTGAGAACAGATACAAAGGTAGCGTCGACACCAAGCATTCAGAAATCCAGAGTCAGGCCTGCAGAAGTCATGAGGTCTTTGAAAATAAGAAATGAGGTATTCTTTTTGTTTCCTTTCTGCAGTCTTAGACTTTAGGATGAATGAGATATTGAATGTACACATTCTTAGACTTTTCAAAGACAGATTCTTTCTTTGATAAAGCCATAAACTGCGATTCTCATGCCGTTCAGAAAATATACCCAGGCTCATCTTGGTGATTGTTCATCTACCTGGTACATCTACCTACCTAGTGTCTGACACTTGTGTGTCACAAAAATGAAGCTGGAGGATAACTCAATCAGCACTTCCCAGGCTGCCTGAGGCTGGCCATGATTCCTCGCTGCCAGCCCCAGGCGAGCCGCGTGGTCCCCAGGCTGCAGGCACCTGCAGGCACCTGTCACCAGCGAGTGAGCTCCCCTGTCACCCACCCGTTGGTGTCCTGCACACACTGGTTTGGGTCACATCCTGCTCTGGAGCCTGCCAAGTGGGTCATCCTCAGGAAATATTGCTTCCCCTGACTCTGCTGATTCAATTTCGCAAACCCTTTGAAGACCAAAATGTTCTGTGAACTAGTAGGAGTCTCTGATTATGTATATCTCCTCTTAGCTATATGGCTGATCAGAGTATGTCCATATGTATTATTTATTATGCTGTTGAAGCATTTTGACAGTCGGAAAATTGGCTACTTGGGGATGTTTCTAGCTCCACGCAGCTGACGGTCCAAGAGAAATCACAAGAATGATTGCATCAGGGAAAACCTGCAATTCAGCACACATATATCCGCCAAAACATACACACAGATCTATATCCTGGATTGGATATATCCTGTGATATGCAGCTATTTATTACGCTGACTGAAGTGTCAACTTTCTTTCTTCCCTCTCGCCCTCTCCTCTGTGTCCTTGCCAAAAGCTTATTGCCAAAAGAAAACAAGTACTGGTATCAGGTAGATGAATACTTGATTCCCAGCCAAAATAACTTTGCCTTGTACAATAATCCTGCTTTTCCTTGTGAGTAATAATATGTACCTGTTCATAATGGGCTAAGCAGCCATGGCCTCCTATATGCAGGATCTGGCCACATCAGTGCAGGCAGCCTTGCTGGGTTTCAAAACAAAGGTAGTAGCCAGTAAAAGGACTTATGAGTCAGATTTTGGTTTTATTCCCTCAGCACATTGAAAGGCACAATTACAGCTGGTCTCCACAAGTGAAATTATTGACAATCTCTAAGACCAGATGAGCTCACGCAGTAAAGCTGGTCCATTTTTCAACCAGCCATAAAGCAAGGTTAGCGGCTGGCGGTTCTGGGCAGCTGGAAAGGTGCATAACGGGCTGAGGCACCGTGCATCAAACCAGATTGCTTTTCTCTGCCAAAAGGCTGCCAGGGAGCTGTGGATTCAGGGCTCTATGCCCTGTGTTGCTCCGATGGACACATTTATTTTCTGGAAGTGTTAAAAGCATGGCCAGATTCACTCACCCTGGTTTATGAACACTTCAGACCTTTGAAACCACCCCGAGCAGGTCAGCAGCTCTGACCTTTGGCTGGGCAGTGCCATAGCCATAACCTCCTCCACACACACCCCCAGCAGCAGGGACCCCCACAAGCCTTGTCTGCCACCACCCAAGCACTCCTGCCCTGTTGCTGCAGGCGTTGGCAGCCCTGCCTGCAGCGGGGAACCCACCACAAGCTCGTCCAACAACCACCCCAACCCATCATTACACCTGAGCAGTCAGGTTACCCGTTAGCTGACACCAGCCACCACTGCCACCTCATCTCCGTGTCCTGCACCACTGCCGCTGGCCTTAGGCTTGCAGGGCATGATCTCTGGGAAAGAAATTGCCTTTTTGTTCTGAGCTCGTACGGTGGCAAGTACTGAAATGGATTCTTTTCAGCTGGAAATGTGTTGCTTTGATAATTATAAAAAGTTGGAAAAGAAACTCACAGTGGGAAATCTTAGCTATAACACTAATGCAAATAATAACAATAAAATGAAACCTTCCACATACAGCCCTATATAACATACAGTTGTGTATGGGTGCATGTGTCTGAGCCATATTTCAAGCATGAAGAGGATGCTACTTGGCATCGTATCAATGGCAGATCTACTGGTGATACTCTTCCAAGATTTGTATTTTGGAGGACATTCAACTTAAAACCTACTGTGATAACTCCAGGTGGTTTACATTCCACAGTGTGATCACGTGACGTAATTCTTTAAAACATAATAAATTCATTTTAGAATATTTTATATAATAGGAAAACCTGTAGTTTAGAAACAAAAATCCACCGTGTGTGCAGCATGTTCAATACCTGTTCACATTTTGCTTCTCTTACCAACTGACGCGTGTGCAAACATAAAGGCTTTCCCTAAATCAACACTATATTCACAGACCAGTAGCCTGTGCAGGACCATTGCCAAAAATGTTATATGGAACTTTTCCAGTGTTTCAATTTAATTATACTATTTCTGTGTATATAAATTTAAATTTAGCAAATCACCTCATGGCAATGTAGAACTCTACAGTCAGTACTTCAGGGAATATTTGGTGTACTCTCTTCAGTAAAAGAGCTTTAATTACTTTCATCCCGGTGCTGGCTAATCTGGGGGTTATTCAAGGAAAGTATCATGCTTGGCTACTTAAAACAGAAAAAAAATATAGGCTATGCGGCATGCCCTACGAGTTAAGAAACTTAGGCTCTGGCAGGGAAGGAGAAAGAGCATGTTCACCAGTACAGATCCTGAACAGAAAACACACAGCCTGCAGCTCGCTTGCATTCAGGGCTCAATCTCTGCATCGTGTTGAAAACAAACACTGATTTCAGTGCCATAGTGGCAGACCCAGCTACCAAAGAGCTGAAATGCTTTCCTGATTTCATTTGTTGTGGTATATGTCTGAGGAGAGGGTGCGGGAAGCAAGTTATCAAATCGTAATTAATAATGAAGTTGTAGGTGTTTTAATGCATTCTCTCTGTACATGTCAACTGTCAGGTCCAGAGTGGCTCTAGAATTAGTACTAATGAAAAACCACAGACTAAAATAACCATATGTTAGGTTCTCTTACTGCTGCGAATGACAGGAGTACTAACCCTTGCCTGTATGACTCCATTTCTTTTTAATATTTTATACAAATGGAAATCCTTTAGCAGGAGAATGAAGACAACATCATGAAAACAGGAATAAGGTTGTCTGTTAAGATGCAAAGACAAATGCAAACTGTTTGCTTCATTTTCTTTTCTTTGAGTTACAAATTTCTTGCTGCCACGAAAAATCTTTTCATCTTCCTTGAAACTCGTCACTACGGCACTCAGTTGACAAATATATTCATCACAGCAGTGTATTTTCCAGAGATTCCTGTCTTCTGCCTCAAGCACTTTATTCCTTTAGATGATAAAAGTATTTATCTGAGAAGAGTTTACATACATATCTGCGCGGCTGTAGGCTCACATACACCATCAAAGCATTAAAAAAAAACGTACTTCAAGAAAAAAAACCAACCATCTTTAAAGACAGATATTCTTTATGGCAGAGTCTTTATCCCACTATGGATGTACAGTGATCATCCTTCTACTGTGTTTGGACCATGAAATGCTCTCTGCTTTAGCAATTAAGGAGCTTGTATGTGCATTTTATGAACTTAGAAGTTTTATCTGAGGTTCTCAACATGTGGCAATGCAGACAATACATGGGTCTAGTTGTATTTTGGTTTATATTGCAGTCTGGAGGGCAACGTGAGCAGAGAAAGTTGACCATTACTGCAGCAACAATGGTAGTGGTAAAACAAGCTTTGTCTTCATCTTCACACTTCTTTACAGGACACGCTGTCCCATTTTCATGGCACCTACTCCTGCAGTACTGACTGTGAAAGGGGAACGTGTGAAAGCAGAATCCCAAATTGTCCTCTTTTCTGGGCTCACATTGTGTTTCATGTAGCTCATTTTTAGAAGTCTCATTTCAACTGGAATTCGGTTATTTGGAAATATGCCTTCTCCTTCCCTCCCCTACCCTAGCCCCCGTGACAACTGAAGTGCTTTATAACCAAATATGTAAACTATAAACTGGAATAACCAGTGCCCAAAATTGAAACCAAACCACTCGGAAAGCAAAAACAGAGGATAGTCAATAAGGGATCTCTAGTTCATCAGAAGAGGAAATAGATGTATGCAGAAATTCTCTAAACCAGAAGCTAGCTGTGATATCACAATTACATCATCTGTTATGACAAAGTAAGGGATTCAGATGTTCGGAAGCTTCTCGTTCAGAAGTCAACCTTTATTTTGCTTCTCACATGAAAAACAGCATTTCCTCTTCAATACTTCCAGTATTTCCACTTTTAATTCAATTTAATACTTTGCTAGAGCACAGGTGAAATGTACCTCTAACAAAATAAACCTGTGTAGCAGGTCACATAAAAATCTCCCAATAAGACTTCTACGCTGCATTGAGCTGTCATCTGGCCAAGATTACTTACAAATCTCATTCCTTTTTGTTCTTCACTTTGGGTGTTACTTTTTGAAGAATGCCCAGGCCTGAGAAATATGTAAAAATTATTTTCCACAAACACTAATTCAAGTTGATGTGCGTATGCATAAGGGTGCAGATATTCAGTGTTTTAAGGAGTCCTCTTGGGATGTGCAAATAACAGAAAATATATGAATTATGTCTTTTCTTTCTCTTTCATTGTGTCAGTTATGTTTATAGATACAATTTATTTCTTTAATTTTTATTAGATTCATTTTGGCTTTACAGCTACTCAGAACTAATAGTCTTTTATGATCACATGCCCAAAGGTGGACAACTTCTTTTTATTATCATTTGGACAGTTTTGAGATTTATTAAAAAAAGAAATCGTAAGAAGATTTGGGATAAAATTCTCCTCTGTGTGGAAGCCAGCCCAGAGCCCAAGGTACTTTAGACTATTCTTATGCCTCTTTCAAACACTACTCTGCTGAAGAAGATAAAAATTTTACGGGGAAAAAATGTTGCACATTATTTAAACTAGAGGAAACGTGATGCGAAAAAATTTCTAATTCAAGTCAAAACTGCTACCTTTGTATAAGCAACCTTTGTATCACCTTGTTCAATATATTTTTTTACCAGTACTACTGGCAATTTGACAGCATAAGGTCACACCAAACATCTTGCAAACATCTCACAGCATTTTTCTCATCAACGTGCAACTGATATAATTTCTTGGCATTGTTGCCTCCCTCTAGATATTCTTAATTTTCTGTTTTTATTCTCTTCTACTTGCATTTTCCTTAGAACATATGACTGATAGGAACTTAGAGCTGTTTGACAGGTCCCTGCTGCTTGCTGATTGTACAAAGGACACTCATATTTGCCCTTCCCTCCTTCAGACATTAAATTTGGTCTTTGAGTAAGAAGGGCACACAATTCTCTCTCCTCCTGTCTGCGCCAAACAGGGATGAAATTGGTCAAACGAGCATCCATAAGCATAATGGTGTTTTAGAAATGCCAATCGATGATATTTGATTGATGATGCCATTATGATATTCAATATGTTTCCATTACAATCAGTAACTGTGAACAGCCAATGACTCAAAATGTAATCTCTGGGACAGAATTACAAAACCTTGACTGTTTTAAATTTTGATGGATAAAATGTGTCATAGCATGTGTAAAAACCTTTATGATGATGCTCCCAGCATACCATTATAAAATGAGCGTGGTTTCCATCAGAAGGCTAGGTCCTGAGTAATGCTAATTCAGGGTCATAAAGATAAATGCATCCCTCCCCAGGAAATTATAACATTATATTGATTTCAGACACCTTGTATTCTGTGTAAAAATAAAATTAGCCCTGCTTTCATTTAGGAGCATGGGACAGGGTTTGGAAGAGAGTAGTGGCAATCGGGTCTCCTGGTTCTATTCCTAGCTACAGCAGTGACTCATGCCATGACCTTGTGTAAGTCTGTTGACCTCTGTGCCTGTTTACCCATGTAGAAGAATGAAAAAAGAATAAACGCCTACTTTTCCAGGGTTGAAGACCTTATTTAAAAAGAGCTAAGTATACAGGCATTCCTGACAAACTAAATAAATCACGAGTGCGTTTCAGATGAGCTCACAAAAAATCTTGAGCATGAGGTTTCTACGGCCTCTTCAATTCGATCCCATTATGTATTTCAGCACAGCACATATGGTCCTATCTTTCAAACACCGGGTAGTGTTACACACTCTGGGATAAGTTACAGTGTGAGGATTTAACATTAACATTAATGGGAGCTGTGCAGTTAAAGCCTATCTCGCTCTGCTGAAAGTGTGCCCTCAGGAGAGCTGCGTTGCTAATAATTTACAAACCATCTGATTTAAAAGGTGTTGTGGAAATTTCTAACTTCTGCGGATGCATATTCTGAACATTATCAGAAATGTTGTGCCTTTCAGTGTGTTTTTATGTCAATACTGACAGAACTCTGTGAAACATTCTGTTAACGTTCCTAAGGGATCCCTGTGCAGTTACCTACCTTGTAACACAGCATTTAAAAATAATGTAGATGAAGTTACCCAGAAATGCATGGTAATAAATGAACAAGAAGTGCTGATCTCCTTACTGCATTGTTAGTTTTAACTGCTGGGGTTTCATTTCTACCATTTCTATTGCTCAAATTTTGTGGGACACTAGCAGATCTGATAATATTGTTAGTGAAATTATAACATTTTTGTTCCAGCTGTAATAATCATTTGGACTGTTTTACACAGAACACTAGAATTCCACTCTTGCTTGAACTTCAACAGCAGGAATCTCCAGAACCGGTATTCTACCTTCCACATTTTACCACTTAATTTTTTTCATGTATATTATCTTATAACTCACAGAAAAAAAAAAAAAAGCAGTAATCTGGGATCAGAGTTCAGCTGGCTGATGACATATTTAAGTACATATGGCAAAGCCAACAGGCTTGGTCCCTAGCTACAGCCTGAGTATATGGGAAAGCAGCCAGGGAACTGATAAAGTAAAGATGCACCTTCCCCTACTGAAACAGTGCCTGCCTCCAAACTGCAAGAGGTGCTACTGATTCCAGGTGCAACATTTTTATATATGAAGACTTGTCTACATACAGAAATAACTCTGAACAGCGGGTGAACCAAAAGTAGATGTTTTTCTGAATAACTCCATAAACTGATAAGCTTCACAGGAAGAAGCAGAACTTTATCAGCTCCCAGACATTCTTTTCACTTTGAAAAGGAGCAGCCTAATTTGGGGACAGACAAAGCCAGTGTTTCCTGATGTCATTTTCTCCTTCACTGACTGCATTGATAAAATTATCTGTAATTTCCACAACCTTCAGCCTCTTTACCACGTTTTTATCCCAGTCCTCAACCATTTTGCACAGTGTCAAAATCCACCTGTTTCGTATTTGCATACAATATGTTTTTATTCACAAACAAACACACAGGTAGAATGCACAGTTACTAAAATAGGGGGCTATTTGAAATTAACTATAACATTTACTCACCATAATCACCATTTCTGGACATATCTAGATGTCAATGAAATTGATGTAGAAAGTGTGACAATGCTGATTCTTTTCCCTTTACTTTGTAAAATAGGATTGCAATCTTAACCAGTTGAAAGGAAATAATGTAAACGATCACACCCCATCAGGCCACTAGTATTCAGAGATGACGACAGATCTGCCTCAGCTAATACCTACAGGAAACTCTTTCATTCTCAAGTTGCCAGACGTCAAGAGAACACATTCATATGCCAGGCTCCTACTGAAGCACAAAACCACACAATCGACTGTTCATATAGAACATGCTCAATTGCTTTATTAAACTTTCTTTCTTCTGAAGCTAATATTAAACTCTAAGTAGGTACAACTATATGTGCCGTGTTTGGTAGTCACAGACTATCTGGAAGCTACAGGAAAGTCAAGAAACATGAAACATTCACATGAGAGTTGTCTGCAGCAGCATGCAATTCCAAAAAAACCCCAACCCAGTCACTTCAGTCTGTTATTTTTTTGGGGGGTGGGAGGTGGGGGAATTAAATTTCAGGAGAAAATAAGTCTTCCAAACCACAGTTACCATGCTGGCCTGGCTGTCTGCAGAAATATTTTATGAAGAGCAGCTTCATCTAAGTTCAGTTTTCTGTACACTGCTTTTTGTTCCTTTTATAAAATGTTTTTAAAGTCCTGTCTATGAAGATGTTCTTTGTGCTTGATGGACAGAAGCTTACCACCAAGCCTGCAAATGACTTTTCAGAATACAATATCAGAATTATGCAGGTGACGTCTCTACTGATCCCCCGCCAAAACAGATGAACATTTAATACATAGTGAAATAATCTTTCTCTTCTTAGAACTGTCTTCTTTGTTCTGTTCGCAGATGGCCGCTGCATCTCACCATTTGATAATTCTTCAGTGTCCCTTTGTGCCTTTATTTAGCCTCTTCATCCTACCTAGCACCATGACATTGTTCAGTAGTAGGCAGGTATGGTTGGAGCTGTGATCATAAAACAGTTTGAGTTGGAAGGGACCTTAAAGATCATCTAGTTCCAACCCCCTGCCATGGGCAAGGACACCTCCCATCAGACCAGGCTGCCCAAGGCCCCATCCAACCTGGCCCTGAACATCTCCAGAGGTGGGGCAGCCACAACTTCCCCAGGCTACCTGTGCCAGAGCCTCAACACTCTCATAGTGAAGAAATTCCTCCTTATGTCTAGTCTAAATCTGGTCCTCTCCAGTTTATACCGACTACCACTTGTCCTGTTGCTACAAACCTTTGTGAACAGTCCCCTCCTCAGCTTTCTTGTAGCCCCTTCAGTTACCAGAAGGTTGCAATAAAATCTCCTAGCAGCCTTCTTTTCTCCAGGCTGAACAAGCCCATCTCTCTCAGAATCACTGAAGTTGGAAAACACCTCTAAGATCATCATGGAGACTCCAGCCCTTCCCTCTGCAACCTGTTCTAATGCTTCTCCACTCTTTTGGGGAAGAAATTTTGTCCTGGTATCTCATCTAAACCTCCTGGCTGGCAGTGCCACTGTGCCAGGGAGAGCCTCGGCTGGGACATCAGCTGTGGCATGGGCTGCCCAGGGAGGTGGTGGAGTCCTCATCGCTGGAGGTGCTCAGGAGATCATAGAATCATAGAATAACCAGGTTGGAAGAGACCCACCGGATCATCGAGTCCAACCGTTCCTATCAGACACTAAACCATGCCCCTCAGCACCTCATCCACCCGTCCCTTAAACACCTCCAGGGAAGGTGAATCAACCCCCTCCCTGGGCAGCCTGTTCCAGTGCCCAATGACCCTTTCTGTGAAGAATTTTTTCCTAATGTCCAGCCTGAACCTCCCCTGGCAGAGCTTGAGGCCATTCCCTCTTGTCCTGTCCCCTGTCACTTGGGAGAAGAGGCCAGCACCCTCCTCTCTACAACCTCCTTTCAGGTAGTTGTAGAGAGCAATGAGGTCTCCCCTCAGCCTCCTCTTCTCCAGACACCCCGGAGGTGCTGAGAAGACAGGCAGATGAGGCGCTCAGGGATCTGGTTTAGTAGTGGACAGGTACGGTCTTGATGATCTTGAAGTTTTTCGCATGACAGGGTCCCCCATTGTCCCATGCCCAGTTTTCTGCGTGCTGGGATCACAGAACCACAGAATCATTAGTTTGGAAAACACCTTTTGGACCACCGAGTCCAACCATTCCTACCTGCCACTAAACCCTGTGCCTGAACACCCCATCTACCCGTCCTGTAAACACCTCCAGGGACGGCGACTCAACCACCTCCCCGGGATGTTGGC
Source organism: Phaenicophaeus curvirostris (assembly GCF_032191515.1). Taxonomy (NCBI): domain Eukaryota; kingdom Metazoa; phylum Chordata; class Aves; order Cuculiformes; family Cuculidae; genus Phaenicophaeus; species Phaenicophaeus curvirostris. The sequence continues at coordinate 53,135,054 of NC_091397.1, forward strand.
AGGCAGGAGCTTTTCTCGCCAGGTCACCGAGCCCACGCCCAGGGAAACCACCTACGACCCCTAAGGGACCTACGACCCCTCCCGCCCCGCCAATCAGCGCCGCCCTCGGGGGCGGGGGGCGGGGCCTGGGGCTGGCGCGCGCCTTTGATGCCGGCGGGCGGTTAATTCAGGAAGCCGCGGGGGGGGCGTGGCTTCTGAAGGGGGCGTGGCCACCGCGAGTCCCCGCCTCCCCCGCGAGCTCAGCGCGGGGCGGTGCCAGCGGCGGGAGGAGGGGGCGTGGCCTAAGGGGGCGTGGCCGCGGAAGGGGGCGTGGCGGCGCGCGGAGCCCGGGCGGCGGCGGCGGCGGCGGGTGGTGCGGGCGGTGCGGGCGGTCTGGCCATGGTGTTCCTCAAACTCCGCGAGCAGGTGAGTAGCGCGGCGCCACGCCACGTAGCGTAAGGCAACGCAACGCAACGCCTGCCGTCGCCCCCGCTCCCCCCCGGGCCCTCCCGGGTGCCGGCGGGCGCGGCGGCTTCGCGCCTTTTCCCCGCCCCGCTCCTGCTCGGTGTGCGTGTGCGACAGGCGGCGGGCAGGGGGAGGCAGCATGGCTGCTGCCGCGGCCCGGCGGGGACCGGGAGGCGTGGAGAGGCGCCGCCGTGCGCTCCCGGTGCCTCCCCCACCCCTCGAAGTGCGCTCTCCCCGGTGCCTCCCGCTTGCATTCCCACTGCCCCCCCCTCACCGGGCTCTCTCGGTAGCCCCCGCGCTCTCCCGCTGCCCCCCCCCCCCCCCGCCCAATACGTCCCCGGTGCCCCCCACCCCGTACTCTCCCGGTGCCCCCGGTGGGCGGGCAGCGGCGGCCCCGCGCAGGTCCCGGTCCCAACAGGTGGCCCCGCGTTCGGGGAGGTGCCCGGTGCGAGGGGCCGCGGAGCGGGGCTGGCTCCGCGCCGAGGCAGCGCTGCCCTTGGCTGGGGAGCGTCCCTTCCCGCAGCACCTTTCCTGGCCAGGCCTTTAACATCTTTTGTTCGGCTGGTGTATCCTTCTCCTCCTCCCTGGTCCTGTCATCTCCCTTCCCCGGGTCCCTGCTCCCCTTCTGGGAAGCGGGAGGCTTTTCGTGCCTTCGGTGGTTTGTTGCTTCCATCCCATCGCATCCCATCACATCACACCCTTCTTTGTTCGCTAGACTCTTCGGTTTCCATTCAGGCTTATGAAAAATACTTGTCTTGGCTGCTCTGTCCTTTCCTGGCGTCTCCCCTGTCCTACCTATTGTCTCCTTCGCAGTATCAGGATACAAAGGTGGGAGGGTCTGCACTGCCAGTTAGTCGTGTGTAAAAAGATGCTTGCTAGAAAATTTATTTTCTCATGTTTTCATGTGTGCTGAATGAAATTCTATGTAAAAACTCACATGCTATTGGTGTCCTGGATGCTCTTCCTTAACATAACCGGCTGTAATGCTTGGAGACCTCACCATCCCCAGAAAAGCCCCACAGAAGAACAGCCACTTGGGAACTTGGCAGTGGTTAGGCAACTGGTATCCTGTTTATTACGCGGATCAGTGTCAGCTCATCCTTACCTGCTAGTCCTTCCATCAGTCTGCATGTTCCTCTGTCTTCTTACGCTTGGGCTGCATGGTACCTTGGGATTTTCTTCTCAAAGGTGTTAATCAATTTGGAGCTAGGATCTTTATGTCCTTCTGTATTGATTTCCTTAAAGTTAGTGAAGTGTCATTTTTTTTCAGAACTTTGAGTATGAATGAGCAACATTCGCGGACCTGAAATACACATGGGCTTCTTTTTAGGCTTCATTACTGTTCTTCTTTTGGAGGCTCTCCACAGAAACGAACACTTGTTCACTCCTTCTGTTAAATAAACCCTTCTGTTACAGCCAAGAAGTACAACTCTTCTACAAGTAATCATGGTGAAATAACTAGGAAAACCCACATCATAAATACGCTAAGGTGAAGTACCGTGTTTCAGAACTTTTCTTCTGAGAAGGATCCTGCTATTGACTGGTGCTGAGGTGAAATGCTTGACTGTATGGGACCACTTGGTCTGACAGAGTAAAGCACATGAGGCTTTCACTTCTATTGTCATGCAAGTTTTAATCCAGAAGTATGAGGTGGATTTTTTTTTCAGAGGTTTCATTGATCTGTAAAGATGCTCTGATGCACTGGGAACTGATGTATCCTTTCCCATAAAAGGGGAGTAGTAGGGGGCAGGCAGAGGAGGGAAAGGAGTGCTGGTTTGAAGAGGCTTTTGTAGAGAGAGTGATTTTTAGCAGCAGCTCTATTTCTGCTGGGTAAGTGTCAGGTGTTTGATGAATCAGTTCTTACAATCTAAATTCTGTTAAAATTGCCTTCTTAAAGAATATCAAAAATCACGAGGAATAATTTTTAACGTGAACAATCTCTGTGTTGCTAATTGCAGAGAGTTTCTCCAGGTCACTGTTCTTAGGCAATGTGCTGCAGGATGTCTTGACTTCAGGACTAGATGCTGCACTAAGATTGTGACGCCACCTGCTCATTACAAAAACCAGCCTGTGGTACTATATGAAAATAGAGGTGTTTATCTGCAGTAATTTATGAAGCATGCTTCTTGTTAGCTGGAACCATCTACTTTGCTTCATACTGATGCGTTCACTTAGAATAAAGTAAATTGTCATGTCGTTTGTAGTCTCTTTGGTGAATGAAGTCGGTGGTGGCTGCGTTTCATGGGGGAGCGCAAAGGCTGCTCTGTTGTTTGTACTGTTCAGCTGGTGTGAAAGAGGGAAGTGACTTGCTAATTTCCTTCTACGGCAGCCAGACAGATTAATAACTTTCTGGAACAAGAGTTCTACTAAATCAAGTATTACTTTCATGTAATTCTCAAGCTTATTTTTCTTCTACAGTCACCATAAACCTGTTGATTTTCTTCTTTGATAATGTAGAAGGGCTCTGTGTTACTTATTTAAATGTCTGAACTGTGCTGGGGAGAGGCAGACTTTGGGCATACAAGCAGCTTGCTGTTTTCTTAAGCTTGGTTTACCTTATTATTTTATGTTACTGCAAGCTAGTGTAAAAGTAGCGCTTGAGAACTTACAGCAAGGTGAGGAATTCCACTGAGACTCTTAGTTGAGCTCGGAGGGGGAAATCCAAGTTCTACTTACAGTTGATTTAATTTACTTAGTACACTGATAAACAAAATTTTGATGCTTGATGTGTTTGTGAAGCTCAAATATTTGGTTGTCTTTAGAGGCTGGTTCGATACTTTTAACATTCAGAATAAAGGTTTTCCATGCACTGAGAAGAGTAGGCCTTTCCGTGGGTTCAGCAAGCAGCCAGCAGTACCTTCTCTACAAATTTGTATTGACACTGCATGAGCTTTATTGCTGTGCAATCCTATGAGGTAGGAATGTCTTTCCAAGTTCTGAAATAATTTGGGGTGTACATTGCAATTTCAGAAGTGACTTACTTTTGTTTTCAAAGTGCATGAGGAATCAAAAAAACCCCATAAGTCATATTTGTAAAAATTGCATTTGGATCCAAATTGAACTATATTGAGCACAGTTGGTATGTGTGATGCTCAACAGCAAACTTTAACTCTGGGATTGAAAGAGCAATCATTCAAGTATCAAGTTAGTAGCTGTAGATTGTTCCCACTGCTCTTGGTTCGTTGTGCAATGTTGGATGGACTTTTTTCTTAAAAAAACAGAGGAACAAAATATGCAAATTCTGCCATCAATGGTTAAGCCTTTCAAGGTAGAGACGAAAAATATAGTAAGGATGCCTTGCAATTAAGATACTTGCTTTTCACTTTGCTTGCCTTCCTACTGTCTTCATAGATCGATGTTTGTTTACCAGGCTCTTCTAGATGAGGAGCTGCTTTAACTGGTAAAATACATAGTGAGAGGGAGGCTACAGAAGAAGTAGAAATGCAGTGGTGCTTTCCCGTAAGAAACTGCATTCAAAGTGAAGATTAGGTCAGGGTTCACTGGTGTTTTGTCTGACATTTTTTAGGGGGGAAGAGAGGAAAAGGAGTATCTTGCTTGTGAGTTTCTGTGATGGTATATCTTGGTCTCCTTTCAACTCTGCAGAGCTAACTGAAAGGCTGTGTGTCTTCTAGGATTTTTCTGCTATTCAGTTATAGTTTCTAGGTGTGTTAACTGTTCCCCAGAACAGGTATGTATCTTTAAAGCTTCCAGGTTAGTGTCTCGTACACGTAAGGAGTAATTGACAGCCCAGTTTTTTCTTAGTAGGTAGCTGATACGTGGGTTGCTTAACAACAGAGGGCTTCATCGCTTTTCTCTTATAAGCCTTACCTGCATATCTGCAGGTCATCTTTTAGGCTATCTTAAGCCTACATTTCAGTAGAGTTTTGTTGAAATAGATGAAGCTCTGATGAAAACTACTACTGCAAAACGAAAGGAAGGTATCAGCCCTGTAACAATTCCTGGCAAAGCTCATTGGATACAGTTTAGTTATAGTTGGTAAAGCTCTATCTTTTTCTTTCAGTGCATCATAGTTTTAACTACATGTGTTTTCTTTGAGTCCTAAATATGTAGTAAGAAGAAATCTTAGGGCTTGTAACCATGGACATTTTGAGAAGAATTTGTATGGGTTTTTCCTGTATGACTACCAGACTGCGTATAAGGCAATGCATTTATTCCCAGAAGTTAGATGTGAGTGGAAAGGATCAGAGTATGAACAACTGCATGAGTATATTAGAGTGACCACTTATCTTGAAAGTCCTTGAACAGTGAAAGCACCAACTTCTTTATTGCCCATTTATATCTTTCTTGTAGCTAAGATGGATCTTGTTCAATTGGCAGTTAAATAAATGTTTGCAGTGTCATAGTGAACACTCTGAATGCCTCTATGGTTGCTATTTTCATTACTGCCAGTGTTAGACTTCATTCTTTTAGAATACATGCCAAGAATAAATGTCCTGACTAGTTCCTTGTTACACTAAGAGAAGGAATGGTCTCCTGTGGTGATGAAAAGGAGCTGCTGCTGTTCGATGAGGGAGGGATATGGTGGGAATGAAATTAGGTGGTATTGCTCTACAAATTCTGTTTAGACATAGGCTAATGAGATGCATTCAACCTTTTTCTTGGTAGAAGTTACTGTTCCTAGAAAAAAAACAACCTCAACTTTCAGGAATTTTATTGAAGCTGAGGACAACTCCTTGCGCTCAATTCTCCACCACACATGCCTCCTAAAATTTGCATCTGATCTGTTTTAACATTAGACAAGATAAGTATTACAACTTCCTAATTTAGTTACTGAGATACTATATGTCTCACTGTTAATTCTCATGTTCCCATGCTAAGAAGTCACATGTACTGGAACAATAAGTTTCTTTAATTGATGGAAAACTTTGAGTAACTTGAACTCCATTTATCTTGTTATACAAAGTCATTACTAGCCCTTCCAGTTGAATGTGTTGAGAGAACCTGGTTCTATCACCTGTGCGTTTTGGAGGATCAGATTCCCTAATGATAACTTGGGAACTTCTGACTTGTGAACAAGCAGTTCTTCTCAGTGAAGAAAGTAAACTTTTTTTTTTTTTAAAGGAAACTGAAAAAAAAAAAAAAGATGAGGGAGAAACAAAGCAAGCCTTCAAGCCTTGATTCTGCAGTCAGGTCCTTATAGCAGATCCTGTTAACTCAGTAGCTTTCTGTGAGGGTATAAAGGTCTGTTCATGTAGATAGCATCAAAGGTTTGGGACCGTTACTTGGAGGCAAATATTGGGGGGAAAAAAAATCAAGGCAAATACGTGCACGCCTATGAAGAAGTGACTTCCTTAGCACCCACAAAAAAGTCGATGATTCCTGCAGAAAACTGATAGCTGTTGAGGTTCTGAACTAGAAATTGCTCTCTGGTGTGGATTGTTGCATTCCCAAATTTATATCCTTGTTTCTTTCCATTCACTGAAATGGGTTGCGGAATAAGATGACTGGCGTTCATATCCTCCACTTCATCTTCTAGTAGCTAGTTTGTTTTTCAAGTGCTGTACCTTTTTATTTTCTCTAGTCAGCTGGGCCTTTCTGAGTTCAAGCTAATATTTGATCATTTGTTCTCTTACCCCTGCTAACTTTTTATTTTGTTCTTACCTCTGTTCCTCTATTCCTATTTCTGGAAATTGAGTGGGAGACTCGTTGCCGTGGTTACAGTGACTAACCATTTCGAAGTTATTTATAATGTTTGTGTTTAAATAACCTGTATCATAATACCAATCACAAATCGTTTCACATCAATAAAACAATAGACAAAGCAGTCCGTTGCTGAGTCCTGAGAGCATGCTTACAATGCTGATTCTTGGGGGGTTTGTTTTTATTTGTTGTTGGGGGTGGAGAGTGAGTTCTAATCTGGCATTTGAAGATGAATCTGAAATAAGGTGACTTGGTGTTACCCTATCTAAATATTTAAGCTGTGAAATATGAGGGAAAGTTGTTATTCCTCTCCTTCGTAATGACACCAGCACTCTTGCCAACAGGTGGGAATTATACCAGTTTAACCTTGCTGATTCAGTTGCGATTGCTCAGGTGTTGATGAATTACACAACACTGACCCAGCTCAACACTAATGAAGCTAATGGAAGAGTGGTGGGACTGAGCAGCTGGGAGACGAAGGAAGGAGAGTCTTGTAGCCAACTGTGTGAGTGCAGACAGTTGAAAAGGAAGCAGTGATATGCAAATAAGCGAAGGGCAAAATAGTCTGTAGTATCTTTGTACATTGAGGAAGTACTTGTCAGCTGAAGCACATATAATAATGAGATGCTCTTTATTGTGAATTGAATATAATCTTAGATTCTTGTTGATTATTTCTACACTAATGTATGTATGTGAATTGAGTGAACAGTACCATGAAAGCAGATTGTTGCTTATGGGACTAAAGCTTTACTATTTTGGGCAGCCTGATCACTTAGATATTTTTCCTGCTGAATTACAGAAACTGTATTTGAATTTTGAGGTGTAAAGCAAAGGTTTGCCTGTTCCAAAACTGGGATTTTCAGTAATACAAGAAAAAAATAAACCACATTGCTTATGCTTATGTTGTTAAACTTCAGAACCATGTTTGCAGGGATGGGCGAAGCTTTCCTGGCCCAGTATAGGAATGAATGCCTCTTAATTGTAAACTGACTCACGTTAGGAGAGCTCTGTGAGTGTTCAGGTTTTGTATATAACTCTGTTTGCATGGGTCAGTCCGTTTATCGCTATGTCCGGAACTGTTGTGAAGTGATCTTAAATTTTTAATGTTTCTAAGTTTCAAACAATGGACTTTCACTTAATGGCCTTCCTATTTCCAGCTGGTGAGCGTTTGCTTCTAAGTTATTCTTGATCATTCTGCAATCATACTTGAAATTTGCTTTCACTTTGTGCTGAAATCTTCATTTCTATTCACTGATGAGGAGAAAACGTGGGTACATCTGGGGCTTTTTTTCACGTTGGTAAAGTGAAGTTAGAACAATACCTTCATGAAGAAAAGGGGACACAAGCAAGGATTCTAGTCAGCATGATAAAACAAGAATAAAATTGCAGTAGTTAAAGCATTGAGGCCAAAACGATCCTTTTTAGAGGTTACAGAATTTCTACTATTGTGAAGAATTCAGTGTTTTGCTTCAAGATTTTGCTGTTTGTTCTCTGTATTTTGCTAGCTCTGTCTATAGTGATACCTCTAACAGGGGGGAAGTTGAACCTTCCTTTCAGGTATCTGGTCATCTTGCAGCAGCCAGGACAAGAGACCAAGGATCTTCCTAGCTTAAAGCCAGAGGATCTACTTGAATAATAGACAGCTGAATTGATGTGGGGGGAAAACGCTTTCAGGAAGTTCTGTAGTTATTTATATGCCAACATAGTCTGTGACGAATGCACAGTGTAGTAATTTAAATCTGTTGCTGCAGAATCAGTTTTGTAAAATGTTAGGGGTAATTTGTATTCTCTCCTTCCCTGTCTCATCTTTAGGTCATCTGCTTCGTCTCTCTGTTGGTCATGATAGTGGGAGGGCAGTCTATGCAAAGTCAATGGCTCTTCCCTGCTTCAGATCTCTTATGTGATGTGTGTTGCTTTTTCTCTGGTTCTGCTAACACTTCATTCTCTTGCCAGCATCAACACGCAAAGTGTTGGTGGCAGGTTAAAATGAAGGAAAAGCACACATAAAATAAGCAGATGAAGAAAAACAACATGCTAACATTATTTTTCTGGCTGTGTTATTACTCACTGTTTTGAATTGGAGAAATATCCTGAGTCATGGTACAAGGACACTTCAGAAACGTTAGTGGAATTCCCTACCCCTCGCCTCCACTCCTTTGTGACTGCAAAGTTCTGTTCAGTTTTTGCTGTCTTTGCTAAAATACGAGGATCAATAGGAAGAGATCTTAACACTTAATGTTGTGTTGCTGTGCAGTCTCTTTGCCAAATTAGAGTCCTGTATCAGTACTGCCTGATAACTTTCCTTTGCTCCTGTCTCCGTTCTGGGAACGGTATTTTGTTTTACAGCTCTGCTTTATCTGTTGCTTTTTTAAATAGCGTCCTTTAATTCTAGAACTTACAGAACAACACTTTTTCTTCTTATTTCTCTGTCACCTGTAAGGTTACATATGCCACTACTGTCCTGCATCATTCCTGAGGCTATAGTAACTACCCAGCTCATTTATTTCTTCCACTCCTACCCCATGATGTTTTCTGTTTCTTTCCATCCACAAGCACCAGCCATTTAAAGATTACTTAACACTGGCTAGATCACAAAATAAGAAGTCTATTGAAACAGAACTTTTCAAGTAAAGAATAAGTAACGTTTTATGACTTATCCATAGACATTTATTTATGCTTTTTACCATAAGTTTAACAAATAATAATTGCTGCAATCAGGCTGTAAATAGTCAATTTAATCTGCTCCTGAAGAAGTGGAACTCAGGAGAAGATCTCTTGATGAGAGTAAAAGAAAGGTGAGGACGGGATTTGTAAAGAACTAGAACGAGAACAAGGAGGACGAAAATGGTTAGGAAGTCACACATTGTCACTATGAATGATTAGCAAAGCTCTTCTGATGAACTTCAGAGCTTCATAGTCAAGGATCATCCAAAAACCAACAGATGTCTAGCAACTCTGTGGAGCTCTGTCTGCAATGACTTCAAGACTTTTGTTCCTTTTTCTACCTGCTGCACCTTTCTACAGCACGGGAAGGTGACTATCCCAGCGTCTATAGTCTTGAACTAACACTGAATAATATAGAGGAGGGTACTTCCTGCTGTTTATCTACCTACAGATACAAAGAACAGTTTTGAGCAAAAGTATATATATTTTTTTTATCCTCAAAACACTTAACATAAGCATTTTTAAAAAGTGTGATGATTTTCCTAGTCTGCATTTGAGCAGATTAGTTGTGAGGTTTCCTCACCTGAAGGTTCATAAAATGCCTGCAGTGCTTTGCGTAGATGTTGAAACTGCTTTAGTAATCACTGCAGTATTAAGCTTATTGGATACATAATTAAAGATAACTCCTAGCATCTAAGCAGAAGTACCATGGTTCATGACTCTGTGTCCACAAGTGGCAGAAGAATTTTGCTGAAAAATTAGCGTGACTGGTAAAAATTCTGTCTTTGCATTTCAACTTAAGCTTCAGCTGGAAGACTCCTTTGCTGTTGCAATGGCTGTAGAAAATAGTGTAAGCATTTATGGTATCACACTGGTTTCCTGTCTTGACATCCAACCCCTTACATGGGGGGGCAATGGGATAGATTTCCTTCTATAAAGCTCTTCACTGGAACTTACATAAGCCAAAGAAATAGTATCTGTTCGAATGATGGGAGGAATAGCAATGCCAGTGGTGTCTGTGGAGTCTGCTGGGGAGAAGTTCAGCTCCCCTTCCCTGGAAGCTTGCCGTGCCAGTATTAGCAGCGCTCTCCTCCATGCCTGTTGGAGGTGTTGCAAAGTCTTTTTGGAACTGTCATTCAACTTTTAGAAAATTGGCTCTTTGCCTCCTGAATGACCACAGGCAGAAATAAATCTCCTAGGCCTGAAGCTCGGTCTTGTGGCAGCACAAACTGAGCCCAAGAACAGAATGAATGTGCCTGCAGAAAAGATCTCAGAAGTGTCTGCTGGAGTTCAGCCTTCTATGCTGTGGGTGCCCTTGCTGTCTCTTCTGAAATACCAGTGTTAGACGTGTTCACAAAAGCCCTCTTTTTTATATATATATATCATGGCTACAGTGCTTCCCTTATGTTGCCTGACACTGCTTATTTTTGAGAGAAGTAGCTTGTAAAAGGAGGATAGAGAAGGAAAAAAGAGGAGTTATTGGAATGGTGTAATTTGACTTCAAGATTTCGTGATCTACTCTTGTGTGGATTGCAGTGATGTGCAGCCTGGCTGTCGAGCAATGTGTTGGTCGCAGGATTCCTGTTCAGAACACCAGGTTCTTGCTTTGCAGTGTGTGGTATGGCTGCAGAAATGAGGTGGCAACTGCTTGGGTGTATATTTGTGCTGTCGTGTGCTTTCACGAGATAAGAAACAATGAAAATGACCTCTAACAAGCAAGGTTCGGAACAGGCAGAAACACTAGAATAATTTTTTCTTGTTACCCTGTTCTTATTTTAAGAGAAGAATTTAACAGCCAAAGCAGTGCTAATTATATGACTTGGAAGTAATCTACCACAGTGAAAGCCAACATTTTCAGCTGACAGATAGAAGAAGGACATACAGATAGGAGAAATATTGGGTGCTAATATATTTCTGATGTAGAGTAGGTCTGTGGGGGGGATTATATTGCCTGAATGAACCACAATCTGTCATTTGGAGTAGGTAAACTTTCATTAAAAAGGTATGGCTTTCATAACTTTAGGATGGAATTTAAGGACGTGCTTCTTGTTGGATTGGTTTTTTCATTTGCAAAGTTTCTAACAATAATGATTGAAGCTCTCTGGCTTCTCATCACCTGCCCAAGGCCATGGTTTGATATTTGATTGCAACTGAGCTTGAGCAGTCACTAATTCTGCTGCAAGGTGGTGAAAAGGGGAAGGGGGGGAGAGACACACAAATTATCTAGGTTAGCATGTGACTGTGGAGTTGTTCCTTTAAAGTTTTCCAAGGTAGGAATTAGGAAGGAGTGTTTTGGCCCTGATAAACTTACTCTGACGCCTTTCTTTGCAACAGACTCCTGTAATCACAGAAGATTCCTCTGTGAACGTCCTTTGGTTTAGAGGCTGGGAAGTAAGAGGAGGAACTTGAGTGTTGTCTGCCTTAGACTGCTCTCTCTGGGAAAGTAACTTTAAACTTGTTGGCCTGAAATTTCTTAGAATGTGTTTTGAAACTCAGCAACATGCTTAATTTTCTTGTCTGGTTCCTGATTGTTTTGGAGTTTGAGTGTGGTTGTGGATTCCTCTTCAACTGTGAGAAAACCTAGGGTCTTAAGGATGTCTCATTCTATTGTGTTGGCTTACACTGACTATGAAAACACTGAAACTGGGAAAGTGTTTCTGTAACATACTTGTTTACCAGATGTGCTGCCTTTCAAGACCCTCAGCTTTTCCCCATCACCTGTATGACAATCGCGCACCAGTTTTCTTGCAGCATTTCTTAGGGTCTCCTTTCCCTTAGACTGACTGCATGCACTGCTGCTCGTGGTTTTTCAACTAGAGTTCTGAAAATGACATGCAAAGGACTTTCTCTTGTCCTCTATCTCTTCTCAAGAGGCCACAGTGAAAATACAAGATCATGTTCAGGTAGTCCATTACCTGAAAACTGTATGCCAGAAGCGGTCTGAACTTGCTGCAACCTTTTCCCTCATGGAAACATGCATGGGCAGAAAGCCCTTCAGCTTTTTAACTCCCTTCTACGCTTCAGTGTACGCGACGTAGTTCTGGGACACCATCCAGGGGCTTCTTGGAGTCATGCTTGTTGTGACTACTCATCTCTCTATCTCCCTGCACAAAGGTGTATGCTTGGAATAGGGGAATATCTAATAAGAAAATATACTCATAGGAAAACCTACGTTGAGATAAATTAAAATAGTAATTGGCCACTTCTCTGCAAGTACTAATTAATGAAGCATGTCAGTCTAAGAATAAATTTAAGTCTTCTGTAATGGAAGATATTTTTTCAGCTCTGCTCTATAGGAAATTGAAATATAAACAGTTGTGAAAATTGTTGTTTTGTATTCTGCATATTACCTAGTATGGTTGTATAGATACCACAACATAAGCACATTAGTTGTGCAAATATTTTTATCAGCAGCTAGAAGAGATAGCATTTTGAATTGCCATTAATGAAACCCTTATCAAGATGGACTATTCCTCGCTTCATTCTGTTTCCCAGTTTGATCCTGTTGCAAAGCTGTTTAATTCAGTGGGTGAAGGATGAGGCTCTTCATGTATTTGACTCTGTTTTAATTTCCTGGAATAAACAATGATAAAACTACAAAGCTCTGTTTGAAAAAAAAAATTGGGCATGTCTTTGACTGTAAGATTACACTGTGAATAATTACCTTGAAAAATAAGTCTATCATAAAATTGCATTTAACAGTCTTCACAAAAGTACTTGTCTACATATCACCTGTGTATTTTTTAAGAGATCTCTTTACTACATTTTCAGGGAAAAAACAAAGAATATGGAAGATTTAAGTCATGGCCCTTAGCCTTCATAATTTAGGGGTTTTTTTAATTTTTTTTTTTTTTAGAAGCAAGTAAGGAAGCCTCAGTGAAGGTCAGTTTACAGCTTCTGTTTCACCCTTGCTCTTGAAACTGTTAACCAGCACCATTTATTTTTTTTTTTTTTTTATAATTGCCTAAAAACCTGAGGCAGTCATTTGCGGGCTGTTTCATGAGTTGGTCAGCTGTCTCTGCTGTGGACTCGTCAACCTGTAGGTGTCAAAGTCTGCATGGGTGACATAAAAGTTTAAAACATAGACAAGTGAACACTGTGATGCAGGGGGAAAAAAACAGACTGACAAACATTTATTAAATAAGTGTTTTGCAAAATGTTAATAAGAAATCTAGTTTGATATTTAAGAAGACTTACCCAAGTATCTGGTTTTAGATTTTCCTTCTAGTAGGAGGGACTCTGAGAGGATAGAAGAATCTTATTTGCTATGCTGAAATAAATGACGGTTATTAAAAAGTGTGCAAGGTTGTGAGAACACATGTATTATCATAGAGTGGTTTGGGTTGGAAAGGACCTTAAAGATCATTCAGTTCCAATCCCCGTGCCATGGGCAGAAACACCTTCCACTTTAGGTGGCTCTTAGTGTTTAAAAATGAGGTTCAACATTGTGAATTAAATGACATTTATGGTAATTTTTTTGCCATTCTGTACTTAATGTTCCCTAAGAGGTAGGGAGTACTTTTTGTATTATGTTGTACAAAGGTTCTCAGTGATAAGACTAGACAAAAGGTTAATCTGTTTTCAGTGTGGTTTATTGGCGTGGAGTGTGGGAACTTAGAGGGAATGTTTGTCTTAAGACTGTAGAGAACAGAATGGGGAAATTTTTAATTTAAAAATTACATTAGGGAAATATACAAATAAAACTTACTAAGATCTGAGTATAGTATTTACTTGCATTCAAAGAATTTAAAAAAAAAAAAAAGCACGTGTTATAAATTTGTTGCCAAAGGACTGAATTTGAACTGCTACACGGACGGAAGTCATGAGCTAAGCACTTGGAACGAGTTTGTGAAAGCTCACTGTTTGGAAGCAGCATTAGACAACAGTAGCCTCTTCTGGAACAAATAGTATTTTCTTTACAATTACTCCTCTTGCTCAGTTTGTTCAGTGCTGAAAGCCACTAGAAGGTGGGGAAAAGGTTCTCTTGTGGAAGTGACTTCTGACAGAATTATACTAATCCTAAAATTTTGATTGATGTTTTGACCACCCCCAAGCAGCTGATTTGGCTCACTCACTGTCTGCAATATTGCCTTCATACAACAACTGCTTAACTCATTTTTGGAAGCTTTTTAATTAGTGGCACGTGGAATTAAGACATGTAAAATGCTTTATGTTCTATAAAATGCCACGATAAAATTATAAATAAAAAGATACAGCAAAAGTAATAAAACTTAAGTAATTAACTCAACATAAAGATTATCATATGCTATTTAAATGTATTTAAAAAGCAAAATTACCAAGGTGATTCACTTTGATTTCACTGGGTCTGCCCTTCATCTAAACACAGGTAGAAATTAATTGAAAAAGTGTTAGTAAAGCAATCAGCTGTCTGTTCTGAGGGGCGTGCCTGATGAGCAGTGTATTCTTTACAAGGATTTAGTGGTAGCTTGCTTGTCTCCTCCCTATGGAGGAATTTAAGCAGTTTAGAACTGAGGGCAAAGAAATTGCTGCAGCGCTGCTGTGGAGAGATGTGGTACCTTTGCTGGAACATTCATTTTATACGGTGGCTCTTTTGTCTCTGATTCTGGTTGGTTTTGATCACGCCCTGTTTATTACACATCACTTCTTGGTTCAGTGTTTGGAAAGCCATCTTCTCCAAACATTTTCCCATCCAACACCTGTCCTCCTTACCCCTGAAGAAGTGAAAATTAAATTCATTAAATTTGTCCCTGGCTTTTTTTTTTTTTTTTTAAAAGCATTGCACTTAGGTATTTGGAGGCAACTGAATGTGCTCTGGAAGTGAATTCTGTTTAGTCAGTGTAAGGCCACTGTAGCTATAAATGACCCAGGTCTTGCTTTCATTTAAGAGATCTGCTTTAGATGGATGGCATTACTTAGTTTGGGTTAATTTTCCCAGGAATGTCTTGTGTCCACCATGCAGGTGAGCTTAGCTGTAGGTTAATCCATCTTTTTCATAGCCTTTTCTCTATTCCATTGTCTGTTAAAAGTAATAATATTTTTAAAATAATATTTTACTCCTTAATGAGCCTTGAAAAACTCCTTTTTTTTTCTCTCCTGTAAAAAACACATCCTGCTGAACTTGGAATCGTAGAATAGTTAGAGTTGGAAGGGACCTTAAAGATCATCTAGTTCCAACCCCCCTGCCATGACCAGGGACATCCCACTAGATCAGGACTATATCAGAACTTAAAAATTGTGTTCTTATGTACAATAGTCTCCTGACCAGATAGAGATGACCAGCTTCTGGCAGTCAGAGGCACCTGACCTTTCTCCTCTTGCAGGCTGTGTTGATGTAGTGGAATTGGCTGTGGCCCTTGGCCGTGCCAGGTAACAATGCCAGATTTCCTCTTGCATCCACCTGGAAGTGGCAGTGATGAGTTAAGCTTTAAGCAATCAGCAGTGTGCAGGTAAAGATGTTTGGCAGTTAACTATGCAACACAAGTAACTATGTTCTTCCTTGTGGGGAAGGAAGTCCTGAAGTGTGTGGAAATATCCTCTGCATTTCATAGAATCATAGAATAACCAGGTTGGAAGAGACCCACCGGATCATCGAGTCCAACCATTCTTATCAAACACTAACCCATGCCCCTTAGCACCTTGTCCACCTGTGCATTAAACACCTCCAGGGAAGGTGACTCAACCACCTCCCTGGGCAGCCTGTGCCAGTGCCCAATGACCCTTTCTGTGAAGAAATTTTTCCTAATGTCCAGCCTAAATCTCCCCTGGCGGAGCTTGAGGCCATTTCCCATGGAATCACACAAAACTGGAAAATGGAAATCATGCTTTTGCTCAGATATCTGACCTGTCATTGACTGATTTGGGCCTCTTGTCAGGTGAGGTGCTGAAAATGTGCCTCTGAGTCTGCTCGCTAGTTCTCTCTTAGAGCTTGCATTTTGGGGAAATAAAAGTTATAGATCATTGAGCTGTGTCAAAAGCATGTTTAGATAAAGTTAACACCTGTTCCAAGTGAAATTGTTGATTCTGACTCATGTCCCATCTTAAAGCCATGGTTTTGTCCTGTAACAATAGCCTTGAGGCTGTTAAGACTACAAAAAAGGATGTGCATTTGTGGTGCTGGAAATATTTATGTGAAATTGCAGCTCTTAAGCCTATTCAAAGAGCTGCTTATTCAATGTATTTTGCTGTGGTTTTCTGCTTCTTTTTTAGATGGCCTTTTGAAGTCTTCGTCAATAGGATTAAGAATCATAGACTAGAATCATAGAATGGTTTGGATTGGAGGGGACCTTTAAAGGTCATCTAGTCCAGATCAGGTACCTGGAGCCCCATTTAACTTGACCTTGAGTATTTCCAGTGATGAGGCATCTACCGCCTCTTTGAGCAACCTGTTCCAGTGTTTCGCCACCCTCATTGTCAAAAAAAAAAAGAATCTTCCTTCTGTTTAGTGTATATCTACCCTTTTTTCATTTAAAACCATCACCCCTCATAATATGGTCTCCATCGTTGTTACATGCCCTTTAAGTACTGAAGGGCTGCAATAGGGCCTCCCCGGAGTCTTCTTCAGGCTGAACAATGCCAACTCTCTCAGCCTTTCTTCATGGGAGAGGTGTTCCAACCCTCTGATCGCTTTTGTGGCACTACCTCTGGACGTGCTCCAACTGGTCTTTGTTTTTACTGTGTTGAGGGCTCCAGAGCTGGACACAGTGCTCCAGGTGGGGCCTCACCGGAGCACAGCAGAGGGGAGGAATCGCCTCCCTCAGTCTGCTGGCCACACTTCTTTCAGTGCAGCCCAGGTTATGGTTGGCCTTCTGGGCTGTGAGTGCACATTACTGGCTCCTGTCCAGCTTTTTATCTGCTAGTCCATCTGGGCAGGGCTGCTCTGAATCCCTTCAACACCCGACCTGTATTGATAACGCCCTGACCCAGGTGCAGGACCTAGCACTTGGCTTTGCTGAAGCCTCATGTGGTTCTCCCCGGGGTCTACTTCTTGAGCTTGTCCAGGTCCCTTTGGAGAGCACCCCATCCCTCAGGTGTGTCAACAGCACTGCACAGCTGGGTGTCATCAGCAAACTTGTTGAGTTACTGTGTTGTTGATGAAGACATTGAACAGTACTGGTTCCAGTATGGGTGGCTGAGGGACACTGGTGGTCACTGATTTCCATCTGGACATCGAGCTGTTGAGCATTACCCTCTGGATGTGACCATCCAACCAATTCCTCCTCCACTGAACAGTCCACCCATCAAATACCTGTCTCCAGCTTGGAGAGGAGAATGTTCTAGGGGCCGTGTCAGAGGCCTTAACGGAATTCAGATAGATGACATCTGTAGCTTTTCCCTTGTCCACATAACTTTATCATAGAAGGCCACTTGGCTGGTCTGGCAGGACTTGTCCTTAGTGAAGCCATGCTGGCTATCTTGAATCACCTCCCTGTCCTCCATATTCCTTAGTATAGCTTCTAGGAGGATCTATTCCATGACCTCCCCAGGCACAGAGGCAAGGCTGACAGGTCAGTAGTTCCCAAGGTCCTCCTTCTGACCCTTTTTAAAACTGGGTGCAATGTTTCCCTTTTTCCCGTCACGAGAAAATTTACCTGGCTGCCTTGGATTTACAAACATTGTGTAGAGTGGCTTGGCAACTCCATCATCCGATTCCCTCAGGGATGCAGCTTGTCAGGTCCTGTAGACTTACAGTTCCTCAGATGGTCACAAACCTCATCTTCTCTCCCAGTGGGAGGGCCTCGGCTACCCCAGTCTCTGTCCTGCAGTCACTCAAGAAGTGTGGAAAAGAGACTGACAGAGAAGACAGAGGCAAAAAAAAAAAAAAATCAACTACTTCTGCCTTCTGCTGATCCATTCTCACCAGCTTGCCTGTTATGTTCAATGGGAGGGTGAGGGTGGACACCTTCTTTGACCTGCCTTTTCTGGCTGACATACCTGTGGAAGCTCTTCTTATTATTCTTTGTATCCCTTGCCAAGTTCATCTCCAGCTGTGCCTTTGTCTTCCTGTCCTTGTCCCTACACAACTGGGCAGCATCCCTATACTCTTCTCAGAGTATACCTGTCCTTGCTTCCACTGCCTGTGCGTTTCCTTCTAGCCTGTTAGTTTGACTGGCAGGTCTTGGTTCAGCCCTGCTGGTCTCTTGCCTTCCTTCCCTGATTTCTTACACATGGGGATCAAAAGCTGTTGTGCTCTGTGAAGTGCATCCTTAAAGATCTGCCAGCTCTGTTCTTCTCCCTTGTCCCTGAGGGCAGTTTCCCAGGGGGTCCTGCTGACTAATTCCTTGAATAGCTGGAAGTTTGCATTCCCTTTGGTAAAGCTGTCTGTTGCCTGGCTTAAGAAGATGACTTCTGCTGGGGTTGCTGGCCCTGGTAGTAGAGAAATGACCCTATGTGCTGTGCATATGCGTTAATAGCACTTTCTCATTAAAGATCCAGCGAGGCCACTTGGATGTTTTCAAAATTTACTGACAAAATATTGTTTTAAATTTTATTGTTTTCCTTTTGGAGGGAGGGGAAACAACTCCATGGAGCTTTTTACCTTTGATGATTTGTTCCTGTTAGTTCATGAGCTAAATGTTTCCTATAATTTAATTTCATTTTGAAAATGCTTTTTTTCTTTTTGCTTAAAATAGTGTTTATGTTTTATCGTTCTTTCTGACAGATGTCCAAGTTCACAGTATTTTCTAACCCTTCTTCCTATTGTTTCCACCTTCATATTAGGTTGGCTGGAAATGTTAAAATTCAAACACATACAAATTAAGTTGTGATGATTAAATCCCATGAATTCAAAAGCAGATTCTTAAAGGTAATGTGTTGGTACAAGATTCCTTCAGCAACTGCCACTCTGCTATCCTATATAAGTACTACTGATCAAGTGTAGTCTTGGCTTCTTGGCAGGTATCTGAATTATGTGATGCTTTCCTCCCCCTACCCATTTTTAACTGTTGTCTTCCCCTGGATGTTCTATAGGGTGTCACTGTTCTGTAGTAATGATCTGAGGGGGTTTAACTCTTCAGTCCTCTTGTGTTTCAAGCACTGAGGCTTCTGTGAAGCCAGACTGTAAGCTTTGAGGGATAACCTACGATGGACAGAAGTAGACATAAATAGCTCTGAGCCTGTGTCGTCGTCTTTGATTTTAATGTGTATGAACGTCTCTTCTTGAATTGTTATCTCTTCTTTGAATGTGACAAACATCTGTTCAGATTGGAAAGCATTACTCTTTTCTGGTCTCGTTAAAGTGCAGTGGTTTTGAGAAGTAGCTGTAGGTTCTAAAAAATCTGTCCTGGTGGTGAACTTTCTTGATGGGTTGATTTAGATATGCATTGCTGTGACTCATAGCACACTACCTTATTTTTATCCAGACAATTACCTTGATAAAAGATGTGTGAAATAGTATTTGAAGATTTGTTCCCTCAGTTCAAGAGCAGTGCTATTGTCTACCTTTTTATCTGACCTCTTAATGTTATTGTCAGATCAGAATTCATCTTGTACTTCCTTTGCTTTCTTCCCAAATTTTTAAATTGAAATTATTTCTGAAGTACTTAACAAAAGGAATTATAGAAGTGAAATTGAGGACCATAAAAATGGTATCTGAGCTGCACTAGTTTGTTTTTTTTTAAAAAAAAAAAGCTGTGCTAATCCCAACTATAAGAAATTTTAAAGTTGACAGGGCTTTTTATGTAGGCAGTTATTGTTTGAAGAGATACACGTGCACCCACTGAAGTAGCATGTAGGTAAAGGTTTCTGGAATCTCTAGATGACTTGATCATTTTTCATTTTAATAGTGGTGTGAACATCAGAGGATCAACATGTGTTTTCACTTAGGTCATTTGGGATGCTTCATAGATTTGCAGTTCTGCAGACTTGCAGATTGATTATTTCACCTCTTGTTTTATGTTAGGGAAGTGTTCAAGCTCAAAGCTTTTTAGTGAATAGTAAATCATTAAGTAGGATTCAACGGCAGGATGTTCTTAAATCTATTTTTGAATCTGCTTTTATTTAAAAATGGTGTAATACTTTTGCTATGATCTCTGACAGTTCTGCTGGCTCATAATGAAACAGCTTTTGAGTTACTGCTTCAGTTGCCTGTGGAGCTCCTCTGAGCAGTAGTGCTTGGTAAATAGGTAGTCACTGAGGAAATGGTAGGACATAGCATCATCCTTACCCCCTCAAGTCCTCTCCCCCTCCAGCATCAGCCCCGCTTGCAGCTGGACATATGTATTAATTATATTGGTTTTATGTTAATGTGCTTACTTGTGAACTGTGATTCCTGGGGCCAGACATCCTTGTGAATATCTCTTGCTGCTAAAGCTGCTGGGAATTGTAAATGCTATTAATATAACCTACAGAATACTCTGAAATAACATGTCTGATTTTAACCAATAGAAAAGTTAGAGAATCAAGTAAATCAACATAAGTGGATCAGAGTTCTTTTTTTGTTTTCAAAGATAGTGAACAATTTTCTCATACAACTAAAAGATGAAGGCATGAAAACTAGAGGGAGAAAGTGAGATACCATTTTCAATTAATTGTACTTTTAATGCTCTTCAAAGCCTGGTATAAATATAAACAAATAATCACAAAGATTTTGGAACAGCGGATGGATGTCTTTTCTCCCCCTTCCAGACACCAAGATATCCAGGAATATCTTTGGGAGAACTTGGTGTCCTTCCTGTAAGCAGTTTAAGTGTAACCATTGTAAGTTATGGTTTGTGCTATGTTGAAACATACTTTAGCATCATTTAGTACTACAAACTCTGATCTAATTTAAGAAGTGGGGTGTTAGGTGCCATATATGTTGACTTACATATCCTGAGATCCAAAGTAAAGATTTGTTTTATATTGCATAATATATTGCTTTTACTACAACAAAAATAATGCTAGAAAGTTCAGCCTTCTATGTAGTTTAAGTTTCCAGGACTTTTAAAAAGAAAAATTAAGAAACTCGAACTTGCACATTTTCCCAGTATTATTAGTAATTTGTTTAATGATAAGCTTTTACACCTTGGTTATCACTTCCATGAATTTGCTTCCCCCGCCTACTCAGTTGTGGGAATGGCCTTCTTTGGCGTGTTACTCTGGGTACTGGTGATGGCTTTGTCTGCCTTTGCTGCCATCATCATCTTTTCGTCATGTTTTTGGATGTGGCTTCTATCCCCTTTGCTGGGATTAGTCTCGCACTGCATCTTTGAGAGGTCCTTGTTGTTTCTTCCAGTGTGGTTACTGATTTTACTTTGCTCAGCACAATTTCGCTTAGAAGGCTGCTTGCCAGTGTTGATTCTGTTGGGTTTTTTTTTCCTTTGTCAATGCATTTTTGTCTTGTCTTTGTAACAAATGATTATCTTAAATAGCGTCTCTCTGAATTATTGATGTTCCGGAATGACTCATTTCTTAACTCTCTTTACTCTATTTACATAGACTTTTGCATTATTATGTGAGATAAATATATTCATATGAAATACAGCAATAATCAGCTTCTGCAGTGTTTGTATGTGTGTCTGTAGGTATCTGGAGTGCTAAAGATTACTGGGTAGAATTTGTAGCTACAGATAATTAAAAATTCAGGGAGTAAGGCATTCAGTGTCTGTTGCTGTAGGTAGTTCTTATTTTAACTAATGTCTTCCTTTACTCCCCAACTTAACTGCTTTGATAGCATTAAGAGCAGAGCATCATATTGCTTTGTGTTCTCCCTGCTATCTTGCCAGACTATCCTTTGAATTTGAGTACAGATGGTATGACTCATTTACACTTGTCCTAAGCAGGCGAGGTACTTAACACCAAGTATGTGCCTCCAGCTTTTGATTCCTGTGAGAAACATGGTGTTTCACTCCCCCACCCCAACTAGAATTATTTTGGTATAATTCAATCAGATTTGAGTTGGCCTTTTAAAATTGGGCGTACAGTTGGGGTTTTTGTTGTGTTTCTCCCCTCACCCCCCACTAAAAAAACGCAATTGACTTATTTTTTAAAAGATGCCAGACTTCTGCTGATTTTGCTGAAGCCACTTTTAAATTCAATTTTTTTAAAAAAAATTGCCTAAGAGAATTGCTCTATAGTTGCATCTAGAAAATACCCTGATGAGGTACTGTAACCCTACTCTGCTGCTACTTCAGTACCTCTGAAATACAGGTAACTAATTTCTCCTGGTGTATTAGGAAACTAATGTGTTCTGCAGCTCAGAACATGAGTAAATGAGTGAACATTTTGCCTTCTCAAATAGGCTGAGCCTAATAGAGCTTCAGCGTTTACTAAACCTTACCAGGTAGGTCTTGAATATGCTTAAAAATGGCTTATTTTCCCCCTTTAGCAACAGAGGTCGAAAAGGAGATGGGGACTTGTGTGTTTGAGGGGAGGGGCTGCTATATTTTTTTGGTAGTATCATTCTCCCCTTTTCTATCCATGCCTCAGCTGAGGATCTGCTTTTCACAGGTAATGCTGTGGGGATGTCAGAGTTGGCACTGAGCAGCAGCAAAGGCAAATTCAGAGCATGGGGTGAAGTACAGGCTAGTGTCTAGTCAAGTGCCTTACTTGTTCAGCTTGTCCCTTTTCATAGGATCATGGAATTGTTTAGATTGGAAAAAACCCTTTCAAGTCCAGCCCTTAACCTGGCACTGCCAAGTCCACTGCTAACTCATGTCCCAAAGCATCACATCTGCATCTAAACACCCTCAGGGATGGTGACTCAGCTGCTCCCCTGGGCAGCCTGTGTCAATGCTTGACAACCCTTTTGGTGAAGAAATTATTCCTAATATCCAGTCTAAGCCTCCCCTGGGGCACCTTGAGGCTATTTCCTCTTGTCCTATGGCTTGTCACTTGGGAGTCACACCCAAATTCAAGCTCCATGTTGTGATACAGCATCCTTAGGAGCACCTCTTTTCTCACCAGTTTTTAATGCTACAAATTTATGTGGGCAAGACTTGGAGTATTTTGTTCATTGTCCCATGGCCATGTCTGGTTATATATAAAAATTGTATAGTAGCTCTTCTTCAACAACGACTTTCTTTGTTTTCTTTCAGCTGTTTCCCATATGTGGTGTTTGCCAACACAAATTTGGAGGACCAGCCCTCCCTTAAACCCGTGTCGGTGTTAATATCACCCCAGAGCTGCGTGTCTGCTCTCTTCTGGAAGCTGAACGCTTTTCTTTGAGGCTTGTACTCCCTCTGATGGCGAACTGCTGTGCTTTTCTTGCTGTCTGTGTTTGCTTTCATCTCTCCCTCTTGGTCTCCATTTTATCTTTTTGCTGTTGTGCTGGATTAGGCTGTTTCGTGTGTGTATGTGTAGCCCAATAAAAATGCAGTTTTAATAATGATGATCAAATTGAAGGGCCATACCTGACTGCTGATGTACTAGATAACAATGGTCAGGTGTGGGGAGAGGAGGGAAAGCTTATTTTCTCTACTTCCATTTATTTTATAATTTTAAATATCATAATCGCTCTTCTGTGATTCACATGCTCTCATAAACTTAAATTCTTTGTTCCAGAGGTCAGGTATCTGAATAAAATCAGCATATGTATGGTACAAAAAAAAAAGGTACTATAAGGACTATATTAGTTGCTTTTTCATGGGATCGTTATTAAGAAATGACTATTTAAGATCTTGAAATTGCACTAATCAAGATTTAATGTACAAAAACTAAATCCAAAAGAACTGTCATTGCAACTTGTATGGTAATGATGTGATAGTATATGGTGATTTTTTTTTTTTTATTAGCCATAGGTAAGTTTGGCAAGTAGAGTACAAATAGTGCAAAATAAAGTTGTTTTTTTTTCACATGGTTATAGAAATAAATCATTATAGTTTGTATGTATTTGTACATGCGGGTGTACAAGATTAGTTTGAGGGAAAAGACAGATGTCCTATGTTACCCATGTGGTAAACATAGGACATAAGTCTTTGCTTCAACATTAATAAGAGGAAAAAGAAACCAGTAGATCTTTGTGTTTGCCTTTGCATCTCCTTCCTGCTTTAGTAGCAGTAGTTTCAAACGTTTCTTGGATGTGTCTATCAAATTATTTAATCTGATATCTAACCATTGCTTAATGTCAATTATTTAAGTGGTGAAGACTATCAGATTTGGTTCTTTGTCTATAACAAAGAACACATACCAGTAGCACTGGTCGGTGTTTACTGTGTGTGGTGCTGCATTCCGTGTGCAATACTGGCAACAGGTTCAGGTGGTGGAAGAGATGCTGATAGGAGCAATTTTAATTAGTGTTATGAGTTTTTGAGTGGGTTGGTAAGCTTTTTCTGATGTCATGAGGAGAAAATAACCAAACTGATGGTGTATCTGAGTTAGAGTCCCCTGTTCAGTTCTGACCAGATGACCAGTAGTGCTGTCAGGATGTAAGGTTTTCAAGTACTGCTTCTGTTTGCTTGCCCCTTCTTGTTCCTGCTTGGTAATCCTCTTCAGCATGTGTTTGGCAATTTCTGTGGAGGTAGATGGACCTGTAAACACCAGTCAAAAAGACTGAAATAGAGCTCTTCTGATTTTGAGCTTTTAATGTCTACTTACACGTGAAGTCAGTAGTCTTAAAAATTTAGGTGCCCATCTTATATTTGTGAAATAACCAGTTTTAGCACTGGTGTGAGAGATGTAAAGGAATACCTGCCCGTAAGAAATGTTGTGGTCTAGCTTGTTTTGGTTGTCTTGATGTGCTGCCACCAAGTGACACAACTTGATATTGCTGCTTCTTTTAGTCCTTTAAATCACTCACCAGTCATGCTTGCTCTCTTTTTCAAACTGAAAAAGTTAGACTATTACATTGCAGTTTATATACTGTGGTATATAATAGTTCAAATTATTATTTAGAGTAGCATAACTGTTTGGACAGTTTGACTTAAACTTATAGGATAGAAGGATCATCAGAACAAAGGTTTTTTTCATCATTTTGCTATTCAGCTTAGAGATTCTAGTTTTCTCTCTATTTTTGGAAATAATAACTTGCAAAACTTCTAGGGAGAAGTGGAGAATTTTCAATGCAAGACAATATAAAATAAGCACAAATCTCAACGTAAATACCCAGCATAAAAATGTTGAGAACATAAAACCGTTTGCCAGATTTTAAAATGTGCAGTGTATTATAGAAACAAAGTTTGAGTCCTGATAGACACTTCTTTTCAGGATATCTTATTTTAAAAAAAAACAGTATTTTAAACTAATTCTGTGACAAATACTCAAAGTAGCATCACATTTATGCAAAGAAAGACCTGTCTTAATTGCTAACATCAGTAGTAGACAGATTCTTCTGCATTGTCTCTGGAAATACATATCATAAGCCCAAAGACTGTTTCTAGCACCAAAGAGAAGAGGCATTTGAAGCAAGCCTGGACACTGGATTGCTGGAAATTAATCTGAGCAGCTGGAATATGACCTTGTAGCTATAAGCAGGCCAAGCAGTCGGCACATAGACTTTCTGGTCAGCCATTCAACAAGTATGCATTTCCATGCAAATCTGTTTAGGTCACTTAACAGAGAAGTACTGTGTTTCTACCTTTTTCAGTCAGTGTTGCTTTTGCACCTGTGCCAATGCCATCTGCTTTAGAGTCTTAACTTGCTTGTGCAAAAATAATCGCTAAGGTGAAGGTTATTAATGTGAGTAAGGGGAGAGGGTTACAAGTAGAGTAGGGGTGGTGATGGGCTGCTGAGGGTGATCTTGCGTCTGTGCGGCTCACACATCCACGACGTGCCATCTACTTTACCTTCTCCTGAGTGTTGTGCGTGGTCAGATACGTGTGTGCAGGAAGTGCAGAGAGGATGATGTGTTCCTCCTGCTTAAGAACCATTGATTACGTTATACTATTTATCATCTGGTCCTTGTACACCTGAGCTCTATAAAAATTGCTGAACAGTGAAATCAGACTTTCTTTCCAAGGATACAAAGAAACTAAGTCTTCAGTTACGGCTTTATTTGGGAATACCATTAAAAGTCTGAATTGTACATAAGACCAGTAGCTAAGGTGCATCTGCACAGATATGCAAAGTTACGTCAAGTGCTGTTTAAAAAGATAGTAACTCCAAGTCCTTGTCAGAAGAGGTGATTTCCCTTCAAATC
This sequence comes from Phaenicophaeus curvirostris, assembly GCF_032191515.1. Taxonomy (NCBI): domain Eukaryota; kingdom Metazoa; phylum Chordata; class Aves; order Cuculiformes; family Cuculidae; genus Phaenicophaeus; species Phaenicophaeus curvirostris. The sequence continues at coordinate 53,160,855 of NC_091397.1, forward strand.
CCTCTCTTGGGAGTTCCCCAGCTGTCCTCTTGCATTGGTGTTCAGCTGATCTTAAAGTAGGCTAGTTTGGAGGGGTGGGGGGTGGTGTCTCTAAATTTGCAGAAAGCACTTTTTAGCCTTCCACTTTCTAGGACAGATAACTGCAGTGGCAGCACAAGGGAAACACTGGGGACATGTAATTACAGTCGTAGTCCCTATTTGTCCTTGGCTATATTGGGGCTGAATACGTCACATGCTACTCTGCGCAGTTTGGAAAGGTGACCAAGGGCTGTTTTTTGACCTCAGTAATGAATTTATCTTTGACTGATCTAAACAGTTTTGTAATGATACAGTTATTTTGGAAGATGGTGTACCTGCTTACCACAGCTGTTAACTTCCCATTTATCTCCATTCTAAATGCCCTTTTATCTATAAAAGCAGGCTCTTGAGGTTTTCTGCCCCCCTTGCTGGGTGGAAATGAGGCATCCATGAAGGCTAGACTTTCTTTGTAAACATCACAGACAGAAGAAGGAAGGAAAAATATTGATTCCTTTAGTTTGGTCCACAAAAAGAAATCCGTCAGTAAAACCCACTAACAGTAAGGATTACAGCAAATAAACACATTAAAACTTCCAGAGAGCTCCTCTCTGGTGCAGAGTTGCTGATTATATTGCTAGTTCTGTCCCAAAAAGAACTGGGGTATCAATATGCCAATCGTGGTTCTTATTTTGCTAATGAAAAAATTAATAACTTGCTGTACAATTTGCTTTTCTCAGTATACAACAGCAACAGTTTTAGCATACTTGGAACCTTTACGTCTGAGGTGGCAGTAGTCAGTCCTGTAAACTACATCCAGCTTGTGATCTATTTGGTTATATTTAATCCTAGCACAAGAGGATTTAACTTCTGAAGTTTTTTTCATGTAAATTAGGAATTAATTTTGCCTGTGGCCATTTCAAGTCTGTTGTTAATCTTTCTCTCTCATGCTGAGTAAACACTACTGCCCCTGGTCACATGGTGTTTTTCACACTAAGAAATTTCTGTATGATTTCATTAAATGTTGTGTGGCATTTGTTTGGCATCTCCTTGTTCTCCAAATGTTCTTCAACTGCTTGTGTTATTTATCGAAATAGCACAATAAGTAAGTTCAATGAAATCCATTGTGGGTTGTATGACCTAAGTTTCAGTTGTCGCAGCTATAGAACAGATCTATAAAGGAAATATCTGAACTGTTTAGACATCTTTGGAAACTGGAATCATGGATAGACTTCTTAATTGAAAAATAATTATTTTATGTCCCTAACCAATGAAGTAGTACGGACACATAATTGCGCAGTGTCTTTATTCTGTTTAAGGTAAACTTGTCAAGGCTGCATGTTACTTTACATAGATTTACATAGATTGCTACGTGGAAGCTGGATTTTAGGAGGTTGTCTTTTTGTTCTTCTGCCCCAATGAAGGAAGAAAGATTGGCAGAGTTTGTTTTTTCGTATGTTTTATACAGCCTGTTGGGAAGAGTGAAAGGTAATACACTTCTGCAGGATGAGAATCTAGAAGGAACCTTGCCTTTTACCTTCGCTATGGTAGAGCGGTGCTAAATAAGGCTTATTGCTACTTTGCCGTAAGTTAAACTGGAAGTGGTGAATTTTGTTAATATTCTTGGGTGTGTGACTGTGAAGGCTTTAATGGACTTCAAAGAGTAAAGGGATTCTGCATAGCCCCAGAAAATTCTTCAGAGCTACTTTTGGTCCTGGGGAAGAAAACTTCCAGTTTCATTCTTCATATGAGATTTGTTCTATTTTTCTTGCTGGTCTCTCTGTTCTGCAAAGTTACTGAACTTTGGGGTTATTTCTCAGCAGTTTGGAAGGGCTGACGCTGGGAAGAGATACCTTGTCTTTCTGTGCTCCATGGTTCAGTGTTTGGGTGGCAGGACAGCCTCCCCCCACCCCTTCCTGCTCATTCGAAACAAAGGCTAAGAGAGAATTTGCAGTAGACCAAATAATTTCTAAATTCCTAAAGAGAATGACATGACAGAAAGAAAAGATTGGAGTTCTAAAGACCAGAACTACGACAGTGTAGAGTTGCGTTGTTTTTTAAATGTCCATGAGGTGTCAGTGTATATCCAAGAAGCAGCCTGGGACATCAGCATTTCCTTCTGAAAAATCAGTCGGTTGCCTTCATTCCCTAGGGACTTAAATCATTTGCAGAGGGAGAAGGCAGAAACAGCTGAGTCAAGACTCTAAAAATTTATACCTCCATAACTTAAAGGTTGTGTTTCCATAATAACGTGTGTGGTGCTTTTTAAAAAAGGTGCTTAAGTTTATTGTTGAGTTTCTAGAATTTGGTTTAGGTTACAAAATCTTTTATGAGTTCAATTGTGGTCTCTCTTGATTGTTATGAATTTTGAGTAGGCGGGCTGCGTTATTAGAGTTTTCTGGGAAAGATTTTGCAACGCTTGGTAGATAAGATAAACAAATAGGAATATTCTAAAACATATTCTTGACTTTTTGTTACTAAAAGTTAAAGTGTTCGTAATATAGTCATAAAACTCAGTATATTTATATTTTACAGAAACTCGGCTTTTGGGTTTTGTAATCCTTTTATAAGATAAGGGTTACTTTGCCAAGAAGTGGTAGAAAACAATTGAATACTAGATGTTCTGTGGCCTCATTTCTGCAAAAGCTGCAGTAGATACTTTCCCTTTCCATACCTACATACTTGCTAGATGGGATTTGGTTATTTGTAGATTCTAAGGTATGAAAACCTATGGATTTTTAGGGGCAAGAGTAAACAGAAGTTTATTTTCTTATTTTTTAAAAATGTGTAATGTACTACTCACATGTATTACATATTCTGGTTTGATACCATCTTTCCAGTTCTATCTTATAAGTACTCCTTTATAAAGCATTTTATTGTCTTTTAGGAATGCAAGTTCTCCTCTAGGTGTCATCTTAATTGAATAAATCACTGATTCAAGCCAGTGTTGGGAAGATTTTGGAAGAAATGAACCCCAAAATAATCCTGATTGGAAAAAAAAACAAACCACAAGTTTTAACTTCTAAATGATACACGGATGATTGTGTACAGTTAACTGCTTTCTTGTGCTTGTATGATAATACCTAAATTGTTCACCTGTGGATTCTCTATGTGTAATTACTTCTGTGTGCGTTTTTGAAAACTGGACCATAAAATTCTGTACCCTGTTCTTATTGCCATATGCTTTATAAATACTATTAGTACTGTAGAGGCAGTTGGAGTAACATAATTGTGAAATTTCTATGTTGCAACATATTTTCTTTTTTTTAAAAAGAAACTTACTAGCAGTGATTTATATACTGAGTCATGGGGGGAAAACTTGAGTTCTTCACATAAGTTTTTTGTGTAATTGGAAAGAATCTAATGAGTTATATTGCAATAGTGTCTAAATTCAGAAAAGCTCAGGTGTCAATAAGGCTATTTTGAGGTATTTTAAGGAAAATACAAGGAATGAAGTAGTTCTGGTATATTGTTGATGGAGGCAGCTCAGCTTATGGGTGTGATTTTTGTAAAGCAATTGAATCAGTTTCTGTCACAGTGAGCAGTTTGAATGCTCCCACTGCTTCTGTGTCAGCTGTCAGCCCATGATGAGTTGGCTCAAAAAATCCACCAGAGAAAAATTAATAGGGACAGTTGGATCACGCAAGTGCCTGTGCTGGCACAGGAAGGGGATGTGAATGTGCAGAGATCGTGTGGGATAGGGAGGAGTGGAGAGTCTGTCCAGTGGCCAGCTGTTAAATCGGACTCATCCACTTCCTCAGATGTCACATCAAAAAAACCCAGCAACACCCAGACCCCAAACAGACAAAGCCCAAGCAAATTTCTAGGCTGGTAAAACTTTTAATTAGCGTTAAATTAAATTACTATCTTGTTATATTGCTAAATAAATACTTTATTATATTTTCTGAAATTTAGTGCAGTAATACACAGCTCAGCTTTTTAAGGAAAGTGCTTTTTAATCTTCTAAATAAAATTGAAAAATTGATAGCAAAAGTAACTCTAAAAATAAATATTGCTCACATGTTCCTATACCAGAGTGATATGTAAGAGCCCTCCTGGGAGCAACCTCCCTACAGGACGTCGAGGGGAGGACCCTTGGCAAGGTTTGAGGCAGCTGGGTGAGATTTTTGGCTGTTGCTGCCTTCATCCATGCTCAGTTTTGGGAAGAACCATCCATTTTGGCAGTTGCAGGAAATTCATAGGAGTTGTTGCATCCTGTAGTAAAATGTTTGTGTGTGTGCAAATATGTGGATTTTATCCAGCTGTGTTTTCCAGGGTGCTTCCAGTTGCCAGAAAAGAGCTATTTCTTGGACATGAGGGATTTATAAGGGTTTCCTAAAAACTTAAAGGAAATTTAACTTCCCCCACCAATGGCAAACCCTGGTATGTGAGGTGGCTATTGACCCACACTATTTTGATGAGAATCTAAGAAATTCATATGTGGTGATGCTGAGTGCTTACATACTGGAAAGAGATAAAATACATAAAACCAGTGGTATCCATAGGAACTAAAATAATTTTGATCACTTGCACGTAGTGTTTTGAGTCACTGGTATGTATGGAAACAAAATCTCACATGTGAGCAAGTCAGCTGAACTGTGGCTTCTGTGGTCACAGGCTGTTCAGATCTACTCAAATCTGTGTTAGAAGTATTGCACTGGTAGGAATGTTGTATTCATTTTAGTATCACACTAGTTAAATATTTATCAACTTGTTCCATCTCTTCTTCAAGAGAATCTAATTTCAATATAGAAAATATTTTAAAGAAAGTGAATCAATGTATTCAGCGCCCTCCCCTCCCAAACCCCATCCTAGAAAATAAAAATAAAAGCCCTTACCACCAACCCTCCACCCCAGCAGCACTTTTCCTTCTCTGGGTAGGACACAGAGGGGGAGCCTGGGCTATCAGCATGGCTGTCACATGGCTAATGAGTAGTAAAACTGAACAGAAACTTCCTAAAAGCAGCAATTGTTCTTTTTTCCTTTCTTAAGGTTGAGAATTTTAGAGCCATTTAGTGTTTCAGCCTCTTCCTTCTTCCCCCAGCGACCCTGACTTCGAAAACATTCTACTAAGAGAGTTTCATTAATGATGAAAATGGAGAAAAGGTGTTTTGAAGGAGTAGATTTTGTGTCCTTTTGTCGATGAAGGTAATCAAAGCGAGCAGTGCTTTGAATGGTAGAAGTTGTGTGGTCTTCTGAGAAAATATTTACTGCTATTGCTTTGTCATGCTAAATAAGTTTCTTCTTGATAATGTTTCTTGCCGCTTTTCTTGATCAAAATATTACACTTGTGTGTAAAGCTGATGTTCAAAGCTAATTTCACTTTCCTCCCCTGAGATGACTAGACTTGTGAAGTGTGTTCGAAAGGTATTGTTTCCATGCAAAGTGTCCTCTTCCTGGTGCCCTTCTGGTACTCCTCCACCACAAAACATTCTCCTAGTAGAATGTTTTGGAAGTCAGGTACACTGGGGGAGAAGGAAGAAGCTGCAATATTAGATGGCTTCAAAATTCTCAACCTTAACCAAGTGGTTTGTATTGAAGTAACTCTTAGAGATTTTTTTTTCTCTATTCCAACCCTTGTTACTTCACCTCATGGTCATTTAATCACTGGAGGCCAGTGAATGCTGCATAACAGTTCTTTGGATGCATTGCTGTGCTCTGTTAGCTTTTCACAGGCTGTTCGTTATTCCTCACTCTTAATTGGTTTATATCTTATCCCTGTGACTGGATTAACGTTTTATGCGTACTAGCTGTTGAAATCACACAACTGTGAGAGTCAAAGTAAAAATTAGGCTAGGATAAAACCTCACTAATATGGCTTAAGCAAGATAGGTAACAAACCTGCTGCAGCAAAATTTCCAAGCTGATTTTTGGAAATATAGCTAAGATCAAATGTACGTAGGCATAATTATCCATTGGGAGTTGGTGGGCTTTATGACCTTGGCCAATGGGGATGTGATCCACTGAGCCTCCTGAGTTTTGTGGTTTGGCTTACGGGGGTTAGAAAAAACCCCAACCCTCCCCCTTTTTTTATTTCCTTGATAGTTGAATGATTTTGTTGAAAGAGAATTGGTCTTGTTTATTTTCTTGAATAGTCAACAGCTTGTTTTCTTCAACAGTCAAAAGCAATTTGTTACTTGAGAAAATCAGCCGATTCTGGAAATGTCCTAAGCTTGATGTGAGTCATCACTGAAAGTTTTAAATAGTTGAATGTGGTGTTTGTTTCCTCCCTTCCGTGGCTCAAAATGGTATGAATCATTTTTTTAGTGTTTCCCAGATAATAGCCTGCGCGGAAGTGGTATGTGTGTCTGACTCAACTTCTTAAATGTTGGTGGAGCACTCTCAGCCACTGTTGGCTTTGGACATATGGGAATTCCATAGGAATTTCAGACGAACGTATAAAAGCAAACATTTTGTAACCATGACAACTTACCCACGAGGATTCATGTGGTTGGTGACCTAAAACTGTGAAAGCCCTCTGCTGACTGGCATAACTGACTTAACTTTTCTGCCTAAATTCTCTGAGAGATACAGCATAAAATTCAGTCATAAGATACAGCATAAAATTCAGTCATAACAATCACTTTTGAAGTTTGCAGAAGGTCTTGTAAAACACGAAGATTTGTGGTACGTTTTTATATGGCTACCTGCTGCTGTTCGTATCTGCTAAAATGAAAACTTCTTTTACAAAGCTGGATCTCTTCCATAGTTTTTTATGCTCTTTTTCAAATTCAGGGGTCTCTGTTCTTTATGCATAACTTGAAATACAACTCAAAAGCGATAGATATTTGGATGTAACTGAAACGGTGCTGAAAGAAAATTAGCTAATGAAGAGAAGGGGAAAAAGGAGGTAGATTAAAGAACAGCATTGGGAGGAATAACCTTGATGTGATTTGGAAAGGTGTAACTGACTTGTATGTTACTGAGGCTTATCGAACATGCTGCCATGACAGCTTTTATATGTAATCAATTAGATTGCAGCTAGTGCCAGAATCAGATGAGTCACTCATTGTATGCAGCAGAGCAAGTCTCATTTGTAGAAGGGCACCTGACTAACATTTGCTTCTTCAGAAGCTCAGCAGTATGGCAATGTGGCACAGTTTTATCGAGGAAATGATAACCTTTATTCCAGATTTCTTGGCTCCAGTTAGAATTTCCTAGTTTTCAATCTCAACACCAGCACTGTCCAGTGCTGAATCTGGGCGTGTTGCATTGTGCTGCCTTGCATCTAAGGGGGTTTTCAGCCTTCAGCAAAAGAACCAAAGTTAAGAAGAAAGCAAAGTGAGAGTGAAGGTCCAGTAGCCCACACAGCTAAATGAGCTGTGTGGAGGAAGCTGACTGGCCCTACAGACCAAACATAATGCATTCCTAATCATCTGCTGGAGAGACATGCGAAGGATTAAAAAAAACCAAACAAAACCAGTGTTCAAATCCAAGGAAATTGGAGCTTGTTCTTTTCCCATGTAGCAATGAAAGATCAGACTCGGGTTTTTTTTTTTTTTGCTTAAGCAGCTAGTAGGTGAGAGTTGCTTTATTTCCTTGGGATACAGGCATAGTGTATCATTCAGTGCACCAGGGTAAGAAGCAGCTGTTAAGCCTGCTGTGCCATACTTCAGAAAACCACAAGAAGATGTACTGATATTCAAGGATGCAGCCTCTGAGAGGCCTTTGCTAATCTTGTGCATCATAGCATCTGTCCTTGAAGCCAAGACCATGCACCGTATTTGCGAGTCCTGGAATACCTACTGAAGAGGGAAAAGCAAGTGTATTGTATGGTGAAAATAAGACAATATTATGTTGACCTTTTGTGATGTGTGTTAGGGTTTTTTGTAATAAAAGTTAAACTTGATTCTGTTTTCTCTGCAGAAGCAGTATTGCTGGAAGAAATTTTCAAAGGGAAAATGCATAAAATCAGCACTGCTCATCTTCAGAGCGTGACTAGGGATCAGTAGAAAAGTACATCAGAGGAGATGAACTAATTTTCTTTGGTGTATGTGTGCACCTGCGTGCCCAAAGGAATTCTCTTTTTTACTTTACCTGCTGCTATAATAGAATTTAGTAGGATCGTGTTTTAGTTAATTTATAAGAGTGTGTGTACTATCAGTGTGAACACTTTCAAGGCAGTGTGATAAATGCCATGAAACTAAGACTAGGAACTTCACAGTCGTTCATTTGCTTCAGGCGAGCTATCTTTATCTGTTGCTTCTTCTAGGGAATGTGGACTAGCATTGTTGCCTGAAGCATCAGACTGTCATTGCCAGCTGTGACAGTGGGTTACTGTCTTCTAATGTCTCTGGGTTGTTTTCTTCACTCAGCTATTGTCACGTTCTGGTCCAGTCTCACCTCCCAGCAACTGGCTGGGTAGTGCTGGGAGAGGGCAGTTGATATGTGAAAGTGCAAACAGGGGCTGCTGAGACTGAGCTTTTGACTTTTTTTTTGTTTGCTTCTTTAAGAGCTGGTGTGCACCGCTGAAATTGCTGCCTTCAGTAATTACTCCTGGAAGGATACTGTTTTTATTATTGTGGTTGATGCCATTTTCAGTGCCAGAAAACAAAATTGTCTGTGAACATAGTCTGAGCTGAAGGGACTAAGGAGAGGCAGGAGGTATTCTTGCTATCAGGACTTTTCTGCCTTTGCTCTGCCAGCAGGTGAAAATACATGTAACTGATCTGTAGCCTTTGCTTTTTGTATAATGAAAACATTTTTTAAAAGCTGTCATATTGCAATAAGGATGTAAGTGTACAGCTAATCATAGTTGGTTTGTGTGGGTTTAACAAATGCTGAAGTGTTTTGCGTGCTTCTCTCTTTATGTTTTCAGATAATATCTTCATTTTCCAACAGAAGTTGTGTTCTGTCACTTACCCTTCTCCCCAAAAGAAAAGTTCCTTTAAAACCAACCCATCTCCTGTCCAAAACTCACCCCACGCTATCTGAAATAGTCTATCTGTATCTATTAGTCTGTCTTCATGGTTGCAGGCTTCTTATAACTATTCATAATAAAATATGTGGATAGATGCATCTTTTTGTGGTCTCTTCTCTGAAACAGGAGTCGTTTTGACTTCTAGTTAATTTTTATAAGGCTGACAATTCTACTGTCAGACTTACAGTTTTCTAAAAATAACAACCATGTTCACTGTAATAGCTGCCTTCTGTTTTGTTCAAAAGACAGGGAGGTGACTGCTGTTAGATGCAGGTGGTGAATCAATAGGAGCCACCAGCTGGAGCACATTCACTTTTTATGAAGTACCTCGAGAATCTGAAGTCAGACAGACAAGGGGACTTCTATTATGTTCTATCTGTTAATGTAAGAATAGATGGTTGATTTTGATTAGTCTTGTACACTACAAGAGCGTGAAAAGAAAAATCCTGCCAGTGAAGTTAAATCTGGCCTTAATAAAAAGGGATGTGTCATGCGTGACCTCCTAGCTAGAAAATCAGGAGAAAACATACTGTTCCCTCTTATTTCCACTTTCTTCAAAGAGCAATTGGACTCTCTTTGCTTCTCTGGGTTTTTTGGGAATGTCAGTTCTTTAGAGAGCTTGCTAGACTACATTTTGGATATTGGACATACTTTTTTTTAAAAAAAGGTATTGGTTTATCTTGTACTGCAATGGTAATATAAGATACTTCAGCTGAGAGTTGCCTTACCATTGTATTTTTCAGATATTGAAACATGCAAGAAGTCTGAAATAGAAAATTGCTAAATAGACTTCTAACACTTTTCAAGATATTTTATTGCTCTTTGATAAGATCATAGTTCTGAAGTATTTACAAAGGTTACAGTAAAAGTATACAAATTAAGTTTTCATCTTAACTGCAAATATAGAATCACAAAATGGTTTGGGTTGGAAGGAACCTTAAGGATGATCCAGTTCCAACCCCCCTGCCTTGAGTAGGAGCACCTTCCACAAAATCAGGTTGCTCAAAGCCTCATCCAACCTTGCCTTGAACACCGCCACAGATGGGGCATTCATGACTTCTCTGGGAAACCTATTCCAGTGCATCACTGCTCTCACAGTAAAAAAATTCTTCCTAATACCTAAGCTTAATCTGCCCTTTCAAACATGCATTTTGCATTATTAATTTTTCTTTTGCTGCTCTAGTAGAGAAAAGTTAGAATGAATGCTGGATTGTTTTTCTTCTTTGCCATGTTTTGTCTCAGTTTTTACCACGATGATTATCCAGTTACTGGATTTTATTAATTGCGAAGTTTTATGTAGTCATGTGTTTCCTTTGAGCTCTGTTGATTGATTGAGGTTATACAGTTGCATGAGAAAAAGACGTGAGAACTGCCTATGGTATGTCAGAGGAGCAAGAAAAGCTATAATGCATTTCCTTGGAAGCAGAATTCTGGAGGTTAAAAGTGGTATCTTTTGTCCACATCCCAGCTGTGCATGTGGTCTAGGATAAATGGAGCAACATTGGGAAGAAAGGTAGTAATTTCTTGTAGCCTTAGACAGTTTCTTTCCTGACTCCACCTCATTCCCTCAGGAACGGGGAGGAAACAGCAGAGGAGTTCAGATGAGTCACTCACAAGGCTTCTAGAAGTATTGTAGCTTATTCGTGGTGATGCTGAACACTCATCTCTGTCTGTATGTGGGCAACACTTTAGGAAGCGTTCTAGGTAAATTATATAAAAAATCTGCTTATTCTGAGACATGGCCATGCTCTTACAGCTGCAGATATTACAAGTAATCTTTTGTCTTCTGAAGAAATCTGCAGTTCAGGTCTTTGCCTTGCAGAAGTGATGCAGACTGTTTGAAAAACAATTCATAAGCCTTACTTGACTTTAAATTCTTTCATTTTTACTGGAACCTAACAGAACAATTTCCTTCCTTGCTTAGATACTTAATTATACAAAATATTAAATGAAACCAGTTGGATTAATCTCAGCCCAGAAAAGATTTTGTACTTGCTTATTACCCAGAGAGAAATATTTGTTTTGGTAGGTTTGATACTGAATGTGCTTCAGTGAGGTTTTCAGTGTCATCAGTATGTCTGCAACAACCCTCTGGTAATCAGTTCCTTGAGACAAGGGTAGATCTATGGAAAAGGTGACTATTTTTAGCTGCTTCAGCATTCGTGGGGTTTTTTTTCTACCTAGTATAGGCACAACTACTGTCATCCATATTATAACCTACAGGCTGTGTTCTTGCAGTATATTTTCTTTATATGCATACATGAAAGTCTGTTGGATCTTGATTTACTTGAAGGCAAGTGTTTGAGAACAGTTGGAGTTTTTTATTTGCAAAAAGCTATTGTGTCAACAAAAAGCTTTTTTGCAAAAAAGCATATCCTCACTATTGTCCAATCAATGTAATTTTATTCTCTCTCCATTGAACTCCTTAGAATTGATGATCAGAGGCCTAGGAAACTTTCCATATGAAGTAAGGCTGAAAGACCTAGGTGTGTTCAGCTTTGAGAAGAAAATGCTTCAGGGAGGCCTTATTGCCATGTACCAGTACATAAAGGGCATCTACAAAGAGGATAGAATCATAGAATAACCAGGTTGGAAGAGACCCACCGGATCATCGAGTCCAAACATTCCTGTCAAACACTAACCCATGCCCCTTAGCACCTCGTCCACCCGTGCCTTAAACACCTCCAGGGAAGGTGACTCAACCACCTCCCTGGGCAGCCTGTTCCACTGCCCAATGACCCTTTCTGTGAAGAATTTTTTCCTAATGTCCAGCCTGAACCTCCCCTGGTGGAGCTTGAGGCCATTCCCTCTTGTCCTGTCCCCTGTCACTTGGGAGAAGAGGCCAGCACCCTCCTCTCTACAACCTCCTTTCAGGTAGTTGTAGAGAGCAATGAGGTCTCCCCTCAGCCTCCTCTTCTCCAGGCTAAACAACTCCAGCTCTCTCAGCCGCTCCTTATAAGGCCTGTTCTCCAGCCCCTTCACCAGCTTTGTTGCTCTTCTCTGGACTCGCTCCAGAGCCTCAACATCCTTCTTGTGGTGAGGGGCCCAGAACCGAACACAGGATTCGAGGAGCAGCCTCACCAGTGCTGAGTACAGAGGGAGAATAACCTCCCTGGACCTGCTGGTCACGCCGTTTCTGATCCAAGCCAAGATGCCATTGGCCTTCTTGGCCACCTGGGCCACTGCTGGCTCATGTTCAGTCGCTGTCAACAAACACCCCCAGGTCCCTCTCCTCCAGGCAGCTTTCTAGACAGACTTCTCCTAGTCTGTAGCTGCACAGGGTTGTTGTGCCCCAAGAGCAGGACTCGGAATTTGGCCTTGTTAAACCTCATGCCACTGGACTCTGCCCAGCGGTCCAGCCTGTTCAGATCCCTATGGAGCATCCCTGCCCTCCAGCAGATCAACACTTCCACCCAGCTTAGTGTCGTCCGCAAACTTGCTAAGGGTGCACTCGATGCCTTCATCCAGGTCATTGATAAAGACATTGAACAGGGCTGGACCCAGCACTGAGCCCTGGGGAACCCCACTTGTCACTGGCCTCCAGATGGAGTTAACTCCATTTCCCACCACTCTCTGGGCCCGGCCAGCCAACCAGTTTTCCACCCAGGAGAGTGTGCGCCTGTCCAGGCCAGAGGCTAAAGGATTTAGAGAGGATGGAGGATGGAGACTTCCTTTTTATGAGGAATCACATGGAAAAGGCAAGGGGTAATGTTGCTCCTGGGGAGATTAAAAAAAAAATAATTTCACCATGAGAACAGTTAAACATTGGAATAATCTCCCCAGGAAAGTGGTAGATTCCTCTACACTGCACACTTTTAAGGCTCAGCTTTACAGGGCCATCTCATTTAATCTATGTCATCTAAAAGGTTCACCAGATGATCCTTGAGGTCCTTTCCAACCTGGCATTCTGTGATTCTTTGAATTTTAGAATTAAATATTGAGATCTTAGTTTGCTAACAATTGGATATTGTGGTGGCTATGGGATAGATCACGCCTTGAGACTCAGTAGATATTGAGTTAGGCCATTTTCAACTCTTCTTTCCTACTACTTGTTTAATAATCTTATAAAAAATATGTGAAACAATCTTGTAACTTCTGAGGGCTTTGAAGAAAATGGATGCTGAAGACCTGCTCTCTTAATTTTTTTTTAAGTTTTATTAAGCTAAACCTAAAAGGGTTTTGTTTGAGGGATGAAATATTCTTTCTGCATACCCTTGCAAAGGTCTGTTATGATTTGTAAATTAGTTTGGGGAGAGGAAGCTTAAATTAATCCTCTTGAATTTACTCTGCCTTCATTCTTTGCTACTATTTTTCCTTCTTCACTGAAAGTTATTAGTGTAGATAATCTGCTGAAAAACTGAAACCATAGTTTGGTTTCTTTTAGAAGAACTGTGCATTTCAGCTTTTGGCTTTCAGAATAGCTGTTAGGTAGCATTACAAACTTGCATTTCACAAACAGAGGATACCTTTATGATTTTTGAAGTTGAAAGACAAAGAGATGATTAGAGATGGTGTTTCCATTGAGCTGAAGCCATTACTTTCAATTGCAAGGGCTAGGAGAGGGGGAAGATTGTTCTTTTAAGTAACCTCCAAGTGCTAGTTCTATGTAAGCAAAAGTTAAATGTTTCTAGAACTGGGTTGCCCTTTGGCTATGGAAATAATTGCACACACATATTGCTGGTGTAAGTGGGATTTTTTTTTATCTGCTTACTTACATGGTTTAGATTGCTATCAGGATCAGTATAATATTGACTCAGCTGTGTTGGTTCTCTTTCTGATGCAAACTGTGACGTATTGGCTTTTGACTCTTTGACCATAGTAGTGTTGCCATTCCAAAGTGCATAATGTTATGCAAGATATATTAACTTATTCTTTGAAATAGTTTATATTAATATTATTTTAACTGCAAGTAAGACATATAGAATAATTATCAGAATAGATTAAAATATTCTTAACTCTTCCGAATTTTCACAGTTACTTGACTGTGAAGTCCTATACTTTATTCTGGTAACTATTGAATTTTATAGCTGACTTTTTAAAGTGTATTTTAATTACGTTAAAATGTACATTAATTGCAAAGGCCAAAAACTGACCACTTTCAGATAATTTGAACTAAATTGGGCATTATCTCTAGCAACATGTCCAGTTGCTAGTTCCAAAGAAAGCATATGGAGCCCTTAGCATTTACTAACTATCTAAGCTTACTGGTTCTCAAAGTGTTCAGTTACACTAAATGTACAGGTTTAACTAGAATACTGTTATTCAACAAATGTGTGTAGTATGAAAACAAGTATGTGTTTGTCAGTGACTTTGGTTTGTAAACTTAAAATCTGATTTGTTTTAAATATTTTTTCTTCCAAAATGAATGTTTAGTTGTGCAAGTGAATTTTACAGCATCTGTTCCTTGGGGAACAAATAAAAGCAAAATATTTTCTAGGGTGAGATTGCTGTGTTCCTTAGCAGACAGTAGGATGGTGCAGTAGGCGGGCTCTTGTGTTTTTACTTAAGCTGTTTTTTGCTGTGGCGAAGAGCAACATGAGCTTTCACAGGTATTCATGCGAGTCCGTGTTGGTTTTTTTTTCAATAAATAGTTGTAATGCTAGAACAAAGCAGTGTAGGGTATGCTCTTTCATAATTAAGACCATAAATAAGAAATTCTAAAACAACTGGCCTCTATATAATGAACAGTGCAGACTTATAAAGGTGTTTGTTAGTCACATGCTGTAAATGAGAACGTTACCTGAAATTTCACGGTGAATCAGAACTGTTGCTGTATTCTGCCAAGCCAGCAGCCCTGAGCTCTGGGAGCCTGAGGCTGATGTGTTCCAGTGACCTTGAAAAACCTTCACCTGCATGAAGTGTCAGCAGGCGGGTATTAAGCAATTTGTTATGTTGCAGTGAAGCTACCACAGACCTTATTTCAAAAGAGTGAGGATGTGAGCTTTTCCTACACGTGGCTCCCAAAGGTGGGAATTCATTTCTTCTAATATCCAAACCATTTAATATAACACTTCTACTTGTCTTTCTCTCTGCTTGGATTCATATATGAAACCTGAGTGCAAAAGCTTTATTGTTGACTACTGACAAATTCTGATCTGATCAGCCACTGGGGGACATTAGACGTTCCTTCATACCGCACAGCAGGAACAAAACCCCTCCCTCTGTTCCTGTTACACTGAAGCTTATCCAGCAACTTTAACAGAAGCCTTTTACATAATACACCCACAACCCAGCACTGTTGAGGCAGATTCAAGCTGAAGTATTTCTTCAGCGAGTTGCAGTACTTTATATTATCTTTTTTTATTATATTATATTATATTTTCATATCAATATTATTATATTAATAATATTATAGTTAAGCTATATTGGATGTAATTTTTTTCAGTCTGAGGGTATGTTTGTACCAGTTGCAAAATACCCATGGGTTTGGTCATTAATAGCTGTTAGTAGTCCATGGATTACTTTAAGAGATTTTATTTTCATATAATGTTTAGAGCATTAATATGGGGGGTTTCTCGCATTCAGCAAGTTAAGCGTTAAGCGAGGACTGTTTTGCTGCTCTGACCAGTGCCATATGAAAGCAGTTAAAATCCTGGAATTGTTTACTGCCTAAATTGTTGTTAGTCAGTAGAGCCAGTACACCAGATTTCTTCGTGGGTTTTAGTGGAAAATATGAAACAGTGGCTCTTTCTTTAGTTATAGGATTTTTATGTTTTCAGCTGCATTAGTCAGAGAACTGGCACAGACATAACTGCAAAGACTGCCCCCCTAAAAAAGAAAAAGCCGCTGCTTTTTTTTTTCTGTCAGAGGAAGTTGCATGGGGAGTGGTGGCTGGTTCTCTGGTAAGTGTGACATGTGAGCATTACCAGGCATTTCATCCTGCCCGGCTGTAGTCGCTGCTGGCCAGGCTGCTGCTGCTCGGTGGGAATTCTGCGGCGGCGGTGGCTTAATCTCTGCTCCTGCGGGCTTTTAGTGACCAGCTCGGACAGCTAGGTTCTTTTTTTAAGCACTGCAAGGATATCTGCTGATTGTACAATTTAATTTGTCAAGGAAAAATATCCCTGGTAAGCAGAAGCTGTAACTGAAGAGAATCGTGTTGGCACAGTGACAGATGTTCGGATAAAGAAGTTGGCTCAGAAGAGATGTACGGAGTCTGATTTTTTTTTTTTCCTTTTTTTTCCTCCTTTGCCCTCAATTTGAATGAAGACTATCATGGGAACTGCATTCACATGGTGATCAAAAGAAACACTTGAGTGATGAACTGCTTCTGCAGAAGTCCTCTTAAGGCAGTAATTTGAGCTTTTGTATGCGGTAGCTAGCTTGTTTGGCTGAAGGATTCTTCCTCAACAGTATTTCAGCGTAGCGCAGTCCCTGATGGCGAAGCCACAGCTACTGCCCAGTAAAGGAAAAAGGAACGCTCTGCATTGCTCATGTCCCTGACAGGATAACGCTGCGTTGCTGTCGTTTGGGGAGGCTGAATTCCACCGGCAATATTATTCAAGGAGTTCATTGTCCCTGTGGTCTGACTCATCGCATGTAAATGTACTGCAGCCGTGCTGTATGTTGCAGATATTTTTTTTTTTTGCACGGGAAGGAATTATTTTCCTCTAAGCGGGTTGTGAAAAACTGCTGGAAACGAGATGCCTTTTTCTGGCTGGGCTGTTTTTGACATTGAGAAAGGAAGCCGTAGAATGGCAGGATGATCAGAAGGCGCGTTTATTTTCAGTCACCAGAAAGCCTGCGACGGTTGATTTAAAACTGACCTTGTGGGGAGTGGGTATAGCTGCGGCTGTCTCTCCCAGGGCAATTGTTCCTTGTTCCGTCCTCGATAGGACAGTGTCATGTCTTCTGCAACAATGATTTCACTGTGGGGGTAGAAGGACACTGTGGAAGTTGTGACATTAACCAAGACAAATTTGCTTGTGAAAGGACAGCTGTGTGTGACAGCGAGTGCTCTTTGGATGGAATTGGATTTTGGGATATTTTTGTCAGCTGTTCCACAGCTTCATTATTGTGGCTTCAATGCCTGGGGAAATTTTTCTGCATTGTTGTGAACATCTCAGTATGTTTAAATATGAAAAATGAAGTGTAAGAGGGGATTGAAATGTCCTTTTTTAAATGCTAATGCACCAGCAGGAGCACCCACAAGTTTGTGAGGGGATGTGAAACAGGTGAAAGTATTTCCTCTATGGTCCACATTGCAATACCTGTGGTCTGGTTCCAAAAATACTGTTGCTGGCATTTTTTTGTTTGCTTTTGCTTCCTCAAACGGATCGAATGAGTCGAGTCTGTATTGTTGTTTTGGAGGAGGTGGAAGATGATTCTCCCACATTTATTTCCCAGTTACCTCAGGAAAATGTATCTTTACGTCCATCGCCCTCTGGAAACGTGCTGGTAAAGCAGGTTGGTTGTTGGCATATTTCTTGCTTATAATACTGTCGCAAATACCAGTAGTAATTTTCCTAATGTTGACACGAATATGCATGATATCAAAATAAGTAAAAAGTGCCTGTGCTAAAGAGGGAAGAAGCCGAAAGTTAGGCATAGAATTAATATTTGCAAGGGTTCATTCTGTTTCCTGCAACTACATTTATGGTGCAGTCATAACAAGATCTCGACTCTTGTATAATAGCAGAAGGTTTTTAGAGGGCTTGATAAACTGTATTTGAAATAAGTGGTTTTGCTCAGCTCCACTCCTCATTCTTCAATGGTTCATTTATGTGGTACCACTTTAGAAACTGATGTAATCATTTTTTTGCAATAATATGCTGTGTTTATTTTGAGAAGTGATAGAGTATATAGCATACATCAAGCAATAACAATTCTAAGCTAGAATAAGTCATGATCTTAATGTAACTGTTAGATTCAAGTTACCAGTTTCTGGATGTTATCTACACTGGACACTGTGCTTTTATTGCTTTAAGTTATTTTATTTTGTCAAGTGACTGACTGAAATCTTGCTAGCAGACCTCAACAGCTTTTCTTACTTCCTAAGAAGTCCTGCTATATTTAGTAATAGATGTGTGTGTGAATTTGTTTCCATACTTATCTGATGCACTTTACTTTCCCACTCTATCTAAACAGGTGAAAAACTTCTAGTAACTTTTTGCTAATGTAAAAGTTGGGGGGTGCAGTTTGTTTATATTGTATAGAATTTGCAGCATGTTAACAGCCCTAATTTTCTTATGAGGAGTTCACATTTCAGCTGTTGTAAATTAGTCTTCTGGGCCCTTGGGTGTTGTTTTTTTACTCAATATTTCATTAACTGTGAGTTATTCGGTATTTCATACTCTACAGTATGTTTGTGTGTTTCAGTTTTTTGAAACTTAGAACTTCTTCAGTTCTATCTACTGTTGCTAATTTCTTTATTTCACTGCCTGAGATGTCTTGTTTAGTCATCATACTATTTGTGTTGAGTATCAGAAAACCTGTATGTTTATCACTAAAACTGAACTGGGGTTATTTTCTAAGATGTTTTTTTTTTCTTCATTTCAGCCACCATTGGTTCAAGCTATATTTAATGGAGATCCTGATGAAGTTCGAGCACTCATATTTAAGAAAGAAGATGTTAATTTTCAGGTAAAACCAAATATCATTAGCTTTGAATTCATTTTAGTTTTGTTTTGTTATGACTTTCTGCTGTACTAATTGCTTCAAAACTTTGCTAATTTATGAGCTGTAAATTTTATTGCTTTCCTGTAATAGCCTATCCATGCACTTAATACTGGGAAGGAGGAGTGTGACTTTCTAGATTTATGTTGATAGTAAAGACCTAATTCTCTGTTCCTTTCAGATGTTATTTCTGCAGTGCTCGAGTAACTGAAAAGATTGTTTCTACATTTGCATCAGACTTTTTTTGAAAGTTCGACTGGTTAAGTGTGGTGCAATGTAGACTTTAATTCTTTTAAAATTAAATGCAGCATATAGTATATATTGAACAATTATAAGAAAATAGTCGAGTTTCAGTAGGTAGATTTAATAGTGGATTTTAAAAAGAGAAGCCTGATGATTATATTAATAAGTAAAAATGAGCTTTTGTCCTATTTGCAGTGCTGTGAACCCAGGCATTGCACACTAAAGAACTCTATTGAAATGGAATTTAGTTTATTACATTGGGTGAAATTCAAGATTTGAAGACCATGCAGTTTACTATATTTGTTTTCTATTAAAATTCTAGTATGCTTGTTTGACAGTATGCAAGAACTAGCATAAACTCTTTACACTGATTAAAAATTGTTTTGATTATTAAAGCAGACTGACATAAACCATTTAGGACACTGTGGGAATATATGTAGCAGTTTCTTCTCCAACAGCAGCAGAAGAAAAGTGATGCTGAAAAGCAAAGACGTAATATCTAGATGCTGCATAGTGGCTGATGTAAGAACATGATATTTGTTTACATTTTCTTCTTGAAAGAAGTAGACTAGAAGCAAATATTTACTTTGCTGTGTGTATTTTGACATTTAAAAGCATTCTGCAGAATTTACATTTGATGAATGCCAACTGAAGTGTAAAGAAGCTTTCTCATTGTGTGGAAGGGCTTGAGTAGGACCCCATGTAAATAAATTTGCTGTCAAATCTAAAGTTTTTTATGGTAAGGTTGGACTTTTTTCCTCTCCTTTTTCAGTGGCTTTATATGCTCTTCACCAAGATTGTATGATGGGTTATATAATGTGAGAAGTCAGTCTCCTGTTTAGTTGTGAGAGCATTAGCTGTGCATTTTTGTAGTCTCTTCATATATACACTCTGGTCACACTGTCAGTTGTATTTTTAGAAACCGATTAGTCTGTATTATGAATCATTTTAGATTCCTGTATGTGTAAGTCAGGTTTAGCATTCATAGCTATAGTGCCTTTAAACAAAGTCAGGTTACTACTTTTCTTCTTTTTTGATTATCTGTATTTTAAAAGCTTCTGCTG
Source organism: Phaenicophaeus curvirostris (assembly GCF_032191515.1). Lineage (NCBI taxonomy): Eukaryota > Metazoa > Chordata > Aves > Cuculiformes > Cuculidae > Phaenicophaeus > Phaenicophaeus curvirostris. The sequence continues at coordinate 53,180,709 of NC_091397.1, forward strand.
GATTTCAGTATGTACATGGTAGTGGTTTGGTTTTGGTTTTTGTTCTATCAAATTTTGCCAGCAGTTACTGTAAGTACGAAGTCAGCAGATGTGCTTAAGTAGGAGAACGTGTAATTGATGTCTTTGAAGAGGGTTAGCTTAGACTGCCAGGTGTTTACAGTGATAAAAAGTATTGTAGGTAGAATATTCAAAATGTGGTGGGTTTTTAAAATATTTTACATCTTAATTTTTTTTTTTTTTTGTTCCTTTCTGTGGGTGCATCTCCCATTAACAGAACATGTGTATGTCTTGGGCTAGTACCACCCAAAATGTGTTTAGAATCCATACAAAACAAATACGCTGTTTTCTCACAGCCACTTTCTTCACCATTGCCACGTTTATCACACATGACCATTCCTTCCTATCATGGCAGTCCTAGTCCTTCTGAAGTGTTTAATATTATGTGCATATATATCCCTTAAAGCACTGTTTGTTGGGACTAAACTAGTATATAAATTCTCCCATTGTTTGGTAGAAATGAAGTAAAACTACCTCATGGATTTTTGTTGGTGTCCATCTGTGTGTGTTTTGTTCTTCTCCTTTGTTTTTTTTTGTTTGCTGTGTGTACTTGGCTGGAGATTATAGATCTCTATGTAGTCTAGACCCAATGTTGTCCCCTTAATTATGTGTTAGAAATTGGTGTGGTGAGAAGGAGGGGAAAAGTGAAGAAAATGAAGTGGTTATGAATATTTCCTAATAAAGAGATGGATTGTGATAAAGTGTTTTGACCGTTGTGGATTGTATTAGACCAGTGTGTATGCTGGATTTTTTTTTTCCACTTCACTATCCAAGTACAGTTGTTTGAATTCCAGAGTCATTCCCTCCAATGCCTCTGCAAAGTCTTTTCCCTCTCTCAAGAGCAACTAATTATTTTGCAGTTTGTATTCTAATAGTTGAGATTCCTTCCTTCCTCTTGTCCCTTGAGCATGGGTTGGACGCTGTAACTAGAGACCTAATGGGGTTCTGCAAATTCATTTTGCCCAGAAGTGAGCTGCAGAGAGAGCTGTTGCAGGTCTTTGTTGTGACAGGGGCATTCATCTAGAAAAGCTGTTAGTGTCTTTATGAAATGTAGGTGGTTTTTTTCCCCTTCTATTGTCATCCAGCTTCATTTACCTTTTTACTTTCAAGGCGTGTTATCTTTCGCATTAATCATAATTGGCTTAATATTCTTTTTTAAAGTGAAGTGAGTTGAGTCTGTCTGTTTGGCTTCCAAATGCTAGACTGTGATAACTGTTTGATATTAGGGTAGTATCTAAGGGTTGCAGCCACGGTGGGCTGTGTTAGAGCATTATTCCTAAAACAGATGAGGTCTTCTACCATATAGTGTTATATTTAGAAAGATTCTACGATGACTGTCCTTTCATAACAGGAGTGGCTCGGTGTGACTGTAGGATGATGTATGATAGCAAACAGGCTTTTTCAGGAAGAAGATTGTTCTCTTCATGCCACACCAGCCTTCTTGAGTCACGCACTCTCTCTAGATTTAGAAAGTATGTATTGTATTCCACTCTGCACTTGTAATCTTTTGTGAAGAAAGAGCAAATTGAGTGTGTCCCTAGCTGCTTGAACCGTGATTTAAAAACCATGAAATGTGGTTCTCTGAGTTTGAAGCGTGCAGCTTTTTTATAGACAAAACTGATTTATAGGAGCTTTGCTCAAATGTGTTGTTTGGAGGGTGAACTCTCTTGAGACTCCAGTTAGTGGAAAATAGGGAGAGGAAGGGGTTACTTCCCCCTCCTCTTCTCCAAGAAAGCTTGAGAAACTGTAGATGCAAGTTCCATGAATAAAGCTTAAATCACACACATGGCATATGTCAAGCCTGATACAATTTCTGCTATAGGCTCTTCTCTCTCTCTCTCTCTCTCTGTGTGCATATATACGTTAAAACAAAGATTTATTATTTCTTGGTATCATCCTGAGCTTTTGAGACTCTGCAGTAAGGAAAATCTCATCTGATAATTGGCCCATTTAATATCTCTTCATTAGTTAATGGGGATCCTCGACATTTCCTGCTCTTGCTGATTGGATTAGTATGACTGGTTTGGATTTTATGTGCTTTTCAGCAGTTAGTTTTAGTTAAATAAATGTTTTCAGCATTGCCTTTTATAAATAAGGATTTGTTTGGGTTTTTTTGAGATTTGAGGCCTATTACTGTTGCAAACTGTGCCATTCCTGTTTGTAACTAAAACTTTTATCACATACATTTAGTTGAAAAGATCCTGAAAATGGAATATCTCATTTTGGCTGTCTTGTTAAGAATGTAATTTTGTGGAGGAAATACCAGCTCACTGTCAAAAATTATTTAAAGGCTGCAGATCTGACTATTGAAATGATTGTTCAAAATTAGAAAATTTTTTCCTCCTCCTAGACCTATTAGGGTAATATTCCTTCCCATGAAAAGTGATACTTCAGGTAACCCAATATGCAGTTTTTATAACTTGATTGCACTTGATCTTAGCCGAGGGGATAAACATTTGATCCCCTCTGGAACTGGTGTCAGAGTACCTCTTGCTCTTCTCACACTAAAGCCAAACAAGCACTGGTTTTGGAGTAATCACAGATTTCTCCCAATGTTCAAAAGTGCTCACTTCTATTTAGAATAGTGATATTGACCTATGAGATAAGTGACTTAAGCGTGAAACACCTGTATCTTACTGCTCACTGTGCTTTGTGAGATTAAAATAGATTTAAACTATAAAACATATTTTAAATCTGTTTTCTGTGTGACTCAGTGGGGTTTTTGTCCAACATAAAATGTAAGATAGCAAAGTGAAATTCCGTATACTATACCAAGGACTGTAGACGTTGGGGTTTTGTGTATGATTTTTATTCTGGACTGTGGGCCACCCAGCACAGCTCTTAATTTAATGCCTCTTTTCTATAGTAAGTAACAAAAAATAATGTAAAAGCTCGCTTCTACTGATTTGGAAAGAAAGGAAACCAAACCAAAACCATAGAACCAATGATCTTGTTTGCCCTCCTTACCCCTGACCTGTATTAGATAGCAATGAGGTGTTGCCCATAAATCACAAGTTTTGTTCCTGGGAGCGGTAAGGGGACTGATGCAGTAGCAGGGAAGCACTAGGTACAAACAGGAGGGCTAACTGAATGTGTCACACTTTGTTATTATGAGCAGTAGGGTTGCTGCCTGGATGACTGTTGCAGTAGAGATGTGGGCTCCCTTCCCAGTCCTGCCCAATGTGGGTTTGCATAACTTCTTGTTTGTGTTATTTGCGTACTAGGAAAATGTTGCTGGATGTTGTTCTAGGGTAAGATATGACGTTTATTTGATTTCCTGTTGATTTTGAATTTATCTTGCTTTGTGGGTCATTGCATGTACTGGAAGAGAAGGATAATTGGTTGTCAGTCTAGTGACAAGTCTAGGACTTCTCATACAGCATTGGATCTGAGAATTAGATTATTGAGGGGCTCAAACATCCCAGTAATTTAGTAGTTGATAATGAAAAGTATAGTGCAGTTTACATAGCAAGAAAATTTTTTTTGTGGTGCTGGTGTTGGTCAGCAAAGTCCTAAAAGAGGTTAAATGGTAAAAATAGGTAATGACTATCCCATCTCCTGGCTTTCATCTCTCTACTTAATCCCGTGGGTTGAACTGTGAGGTAACTGGTTTTTTTTTTCTTGAGGACTTGTGGGTGCAGTGTGAAACAGGGAAACCTGAATTACTTGACTGAAATATGGAACATTCTACAAAATTTAGAGTTTGGTGTTCTGATAATACAAATACATTTTGTACCAATTTAATAAATCAGAAGATTTTTTAATATGTCATTATGTGGAAAACTGTAATTGCTCTCTAATTCAGCAGTTATATTGAAATATTTTCAAATGTGAAGAAACTTACAGAAGGATATATTTTGGCCTTGCTTAAAAACAAATAAACAAAAAGCCATAATGTGTAATAAGGTAAAAATAGTCTTTAGGAATTTTTTCATCTCTATGTTGATGATGTTTCTGTAGTCACTTATTTTATGAGTGACTAATGTGGAAAATTTTTTCTTTTGTTTTTGACAAAAAGTCTGCATGCCTGCAAATACAAATGTAAATTCACTTTAGCTTGATATACCTATGCTTCCTAGAAACCTTTTTATGCATTAACTGCTATGCTTTGAAGTGTTTAACTTAGGTCTTCTGTTATTAGTACCTTTTCTAACCAGTCACACTAGTGTAAGAGTTTGCTGGCTGGGGCAGTGGAAGAAGTCACTCAGAGTAAGTTGACACGTGGTGATTTTCCAAATAAAGGTAGTTTTATCTGCAATACTGTGCTTTTGGGGTGGGGGGTTCAGGGAGGCTGTTTTCCTGTCCCAGGAAATGGCTTTGAAAACAGTGGGTAGAACTTTGATGGATTTACACAGAAAAAAATGCCAGGTAAAAGCAATGGGTAGCCAAACGTTTCCGAATCACTCCTTTGCACTTCAGGATGACCCTGACCCTTGATCAGACAAAAAGGGCTGTGATGTTTTGTAATAGTTTGTGATTTGTTCCACTTGGAGCTTGCTTGCAGGGAAATAGTTTTCCAGGCCAATTTATTAAAGACCACTTGTTACTAGATAAAGCTTCTGACAGAGCAAAGCTACTGTGCAGATTTTATATCTGAACTGGTGAGAATAAATACTATTTCAAAGCCAGCATAAGGTAGCAGAGGCTAAGCAGGGATTGCGCACAGTTTTTAACTCTTCAAGCTGTTTCTGAAGAGATTATGGGTTTTCTAACTTGTCTGTGTATCTCAGGCGTGCAGTGGACCCAGTGTTGCCAACACTTTTGTCAGGTTCCTGCAGGCAGTGCAGACTATTTGCATGATGAACTGTTTTTGTTGATAGCTGGAGCTGCCAACAAAAACTTGCACTAATGTATTTGGTGCTGTGGAGCAGCATCTTCTTGTATTCCCTGGCAGGACAGACTGTGCAGGCAATGCTTTTAACTTCTGGTTTGCTGATTTGACTGTGAAGGAGGAATTAAAAAATCTTCCAGAAAATAGTAGAATATTCTGAAAAGCACAATTGTTTTATTCTTTTAGGTCTTAACTTAATAGTTCAGAGTATGAATTTTCCTTTCTTAGTTGTGGTAATTGCTGAAGAGTTTGTCTGGTGTGTTTTTCTTTTTAAAAGTGTCAGTCTCTCTTTTTTTAACTGGGTCTTTTGCTAATTTCCAATTGCAGAGAAGCATTTAATAAAGAAACACCGTAATTACTGTGACTTGAACTATCTAGACTGACAATGTGAATGTGTAAGTTGTAGTAATATCTTGGAGGGGTGCACAGTCTAGACCTATTAAAAACAATCTTATATTTAAGGCTTTCTCTCTGAAAATATAATACCATGAATCTCTAATCACAGCAAAGAAGTATTCAGTGAAAACCAATTACTTTTGCTGTATTAAAAAAAAAAAACCACAGAAATGTTTGCACCTTTTCCCCTATTGAGAACGCTTTTATTCTCGAAGAGATTTAGAATGAGGACATATTTTAATCTCTCATCTTTTATAACGTACTGGTTATCACTAGTGCAACTTTTAAGATTTATAGCTTGAGGTTTTATTGATCAGATGTAGAGGGGAAATGGTTTCATAATGCTTGCTAATTTTCCAAATGATTTATCTATTTAAAATTCTGTTCAACTTTGCAGTTGTTTTTGTTGCCAACAGGCCTGTTTATTCTTGATTGAACATTATTTGTAGTCTGTTTTTATTTCCAGTTTAGAGAGTAGCAGATTTGGGAGATAAAATTACAGGTATTTGCGAGTTTGAAAGACTTTGCAATTTGAGAACATAGGATGAGTTATAACTTTGAGTTTGGTACTAGTAATTTTAATTCAGTTTTGTCCTTTAGGTTATTAAGCACAGTGACTTGCTATGAGTTGTCCAGGAAATAAGAACTGTATATTGAAAAGACATATATGTACGTGTGTGTGCCTACATATATAAGTATGCAAGTTATATGTTAATTATAAGCACGTGTGTGTGTGTATATTTAAAAAAAATGATAGCTTATCTAATGTTAATGACAGTAAGCATGTAATGAGTACAGTCCCTTGAAATCTCTGTAGGAGGTTGGAGAGGAAATAAAAAAGTTCCTGTATAAGCAAACACTAGTAATGAGAATCCTGCCAGGTAAAAAACACTGCTGAGAAAAACAGGGCTCGACTCAGTGCAGCAGCTCCTTACCTGGCAGCCTCTGCCTGGAACCCCACTTGGGATTCTGGGGCAGGGAGTCTGAGAAACCTTGCATTGGGCAAATAGAGGCTGGTGAGACCTTGCAGGGAGCAGATGGAGTCAGGGTGGGCATAAAACATAACACAAATTGGGTTATGCCTTCAGATGCTTCTGCTGCTAACTGTTCAGTGAAAGATTTGTTACCCTCTATTGATGATTGAGAGAGCTTTTGTAATTAGGTGGAGTCGTTTAAAATAATTAATGGCTTTATTTAATTTGATATTATCGTTTTGCATGAGGTATATGTAAGTATATTTTTCATACATACAGGAGAGAAGAAAATGTGTATATAATCTCAGAGACGATTGGTAGCACATCTTCTCCATCCAGTTTGCACTTGGACTTAGAGTAAAGTAGAGCTGTAGAACGAGCGGAAGGTGTTTCTGTCTCCTGAAGCTTTTGCTTGGACTTTTGTCCAATGCACACGTCACGGTACTGGATCGCTTTTCTCCTTCTAGGTAGTCTCAGTATTCAACTTTCTTAAGTCTCTCAAGACTCTCCTGCTTTGCAATGTATTCACTTAATGGAAATTTCTTGCATCTGAAGAACAGCAGGAAAATTCTGTGAAGAATCCTATTTACGGTTGGACTCGATGATCCGGTGGGTCTCTTCCAACCTGGTTATTCTGTGATTCTGTGATACTGGGAGAGCATGTGTGGTCCTGTGCAGACAGGAGCAGGTTCTGCCATGCATTTAAAGCCATGCATTGGGCTTAATATGGTGCTGTATTAGCTCATGGGCAAGAAGATCTAGGAGTTGTATTTTAGGACACTGTGTGACTAGCTCATGTAAGGGTTTTTTATTAAGAAAATGCAAAGTTAGCTTATAAAACGTCTCACTTGAACGTGCTTGAGTTTAGTGAGGCTTTTTCAGGTGAGCTGATAGAATTCAGTGCTACCATATGGGAATGTCCTGGAGTTATTTTCCTAAAGAATTAAGTCAGTTCTTAAAAACATGAATATTCATGTTATGAATCTGAAGGGATAAAAAGAAGCTTTGCTACATGGGAACTTTGCTACAGCTTCCACTTCTAAAGGATCTGGTACAAGACATTGTGCTCCACAGATCTGAAGTGTAATTGGTTCCAGAAACTTAGAGCTTTAGAGACCTAATTCTTCTAAGTGTTGCGGAAACTTGCAGCATGTGCCAGCTACTCAAAGAAGACTTAAATTCATAATATGGCAGTTTATTAAAGTAACTGTTAATAAGTTATGGATTTCCCGTTCATTACAGTGGAAAGTTTTTCAAGCATGTCATCTGTAATGAATAATCAGATAATCTTATTTCCTTTTTAGTAGTTTAGAGAGTGAGTTGTGATTTTCAGCCTCTATATAAGGTGTGACCAAATGGCATTGAGTTCGTCTTCTGGCCTAGAAACAGGTTCTGAGTGTTTTCAGTACAAATCTTTATAATTAGGCATTTTCTTCAGAATCATAGAACAGTTTGGGTTGGAAGGGACCTTAAAGATCATCCAGTTCCAACCCCCCTGCCATGGGCAGGGACACCTCCCACTAGCTCAGACTGCCCAAGGCCCCATCCAGCCTGGTCTTGAACACCTCCAGAGATGGGACAGCCACAACTTCTCTGGGCAACCTGTGCCGGTGCCTCACCACTCATGGTGAAGAAGTTCTTCCTTATATCAAGTTTAAATCTGCTCCTTTCCAGTTTATACACATTCCCCCTCATCCTGTCACCACAAGCTTTTATGAATAGTCCCTCTCCAGCTTTCTTGCAGCCCCTTTCAGGTACTGGAAGGTCGCTATAAGATCTCCTTGGAGCCTTCTCTTCTCCAGGCTGAACAAGCCCAATTCTCTCAGCCTGTCAAAAATCTTAATTGAGAGAACCTGGACAGTTTAAAGGAGAATAATTCCGTGCTTCATGTTGATAACATTGTATTTAACTTGTGCAAATGAATTATCATTCTTATTCCAGTGATGCAAACCTTCAGTGGGGTTACAGGATAATATGACTGATGCCAGCAAGTTGCTGCTTGGTACAGTGGAATCTGTGGATGGTAACTCTGAAGTTACCATTACAAAGCATGGGTCTCTGAAAAGAACAATGTGCTTAATATGCTTCTTGGAGACTTAGTATGAATTAATATTAGTGTAATGTGCTACTTAGGCTAATATAACCCCCTTCTCATTGGGTCTAGTAAGCTTGCCTAGCACTGTGCTAAAATGGTTTCTGCTGTTTACTAAACTGGGCAAACAAGCTTGGGTGTCTGCACAGCATGGTTTTTACAGTATTGGCTGTACAGGGAATTTGTTTTACAGTAATTGGAGGTTTGACAGACAGGTTTTGTTTTGGTCATTGTTATTTCTTTTACATTGAAAAATTAGCATTGATGTAGAGAACCATGAATAATTAGATCACATTTAAATGTGTTTCAGGAATTTTGTGTTTGAGTCTCCAGTATGATTCTTAGTGAGGATGATTTTGTAGATCACGTCTGATTTGCTATATTACTTTTAGCAACAACTACTTGAGATTGTCGCCTTCAAAGCGTAATTGAAGTTCTGCTTGTACAAAACAAGCTAGAGGCAAGGTCTTGAATAGTCAGAGCTTACTGGGGTTACTCCTGGCAGTTGCTGTGCCTGTCACGCAAAGGATTGGAATTTGAGAACAGCATATCCCCACTGAAAGAGCAAAGAGAAGAAAAAAAAATCTCAGTAGGCTTAATGTGCATTAACTTCCAGCATAGACACAGTCCTTAAAGAATGTATTGCTTGCTAATACAAGATAGGATTTGAATATACTGATTACTTGCAGTAATTTCCTGAGTGAAAACTTTTTATGCATATGCAACATACCTTTGAACAAGACCATCTTCTCCTACTTTGCCAGGGGTTAAACAATCTTACGTATGTGCTGTGGAATATCATAGAATGGTTTGGGTTGGAAGGAACCTGAATTATCATCTAGTTCCAACCCCCTGCCATGAGCAGGGACACGTTCCGCTGGATCAGGTTGCTCAAAGTCTCTTCCAGCCTGTCCCTGTATGTCTCCAGGGATGGGGCAGCCACTACCTCTCTGGGCAACTTGTTCCAGTGCCTTGTCGCCCTCATAGCAAAAAATTTCTTCCCAATATCTAAGGCGCCATCAGTTCTTTGTACAGTCTGGCCCTTGTACACAGACTCTATCCAAGGTAGATAGTCCTTTAAGTTCCATACTGCAATAAAGTAAAGGATGGATGTATATCAAAAGCTGGGAAGAGAAAGTGTTTCTCATGTGTTTGCTATATACTGTAGGAAGGGAAGGGCTGTCATAGGCTGTTGGTAGGTGTCTGTAGGGCCTGGAAAGGCTCATGGTGGTGTATGAGGATGAATGAACTGAAGTTCCTTTTGCAGTGAGGGATCTCCAAGTCCCTGCTGAAGAGTATATCCTAAAAGTTCAGATGCAATGTCTGTCTAGAATGTGAAGTTTGAGGGGAATTTTCTCAGGCCCATGATATCAGCCTGTGCCTTTCAGTCTTAAAAAAGAGTGGAATTTTGTTCTCTTTTCTGTCTTTACTAAAGTCCTACTGTATTATCGTCCTTCCTGATCATTACTTTCATTTCCATTTTTATTTGCATAAAATAAGTTGTATACCTGTAATTATGGTAACTTATAAATAAATTACATGATGCTGGCTTATTGTCTCAAAGGAGTGTAAATGTCTTGCTTTACTCGCTGATAGTTCTTCCTATAACACCATCTCCTAAGCTTATCCCATGTCCACCTGGCCTAAGGAACATTGTGGATAAAGTACTTTGATCCTAAAGTTACCAGCACTTCTAGAGAAGTTTTAATCTTCACCAGCAGAGGGTTTGGTTTTTGATTAATGTAGGTGCTTTTTGTTTTCTGTTGCAGACACTTATGGTTGGGTACAGGATTGTTTCGACTTTAGTTTTCATTCTTCAGAATAGATCTGTCAGATTTTTTCTTGCCTAACAATTTGTATTTTAGCATAGATTGTACGATATTTTAAGTCAGTGTGTTCTGAATAGCGCAAGGGTATCTTAAAAGAAGGATTTCTCCCTGTTGCAGCTAGTTGACTTGACTGTACAAAATTACTTAACTTATTAAGCACAATCAAATGTTACAGCTTGCTCCAGGAGGAAGAGGTAGTAACACTAAACGCACAACCGGAGAAACACGATTTCTCGTCACCAAGACAATGCAGTTAGTGAGATGAAAACCTGATTTACATCAGATGCATGTAGGAGTTGTCATTCTAGCACTGGCCTTTGTGATGAAAAAGGCAGAAACCCCAGCTTTTCTGAACAAAAGTGTCATTGGTCCGAACATAATGCAGTGGATTTCAGCTAGGATGGTGATGTGCATACCTTGCCTAGTGTGGTGTGATCTTTCACTGGAGCATAAACAGAGCCTGTATTGTGCTGTTTTCTCTCTTGGCAAATTTTCTTATTTGTGTCCTCAAGTATTACAGATAGATGACACAGTAAGATGGGCATTCCCTTGCTCAGCCCCTTCTCCACATACTGGCTGGGTTACATAATATGCTCCACAACACTGCTCTCTTTATGGAAAGGGCATTGTTTTCACAAACTGCTATATTTTTTTTTCAAAAATAATTGTAGTGACTTATCTTTTTTCTTATCAATGAAATGGATTAAAAGATGAGGGGGTTTTTCTGCCATACACATTGAGTAAATGTTTGAAATCATATTTTTGGCATTGTGGGGGGTGGGGTGGGTAAAGGCAAGGGAACGTATTTTTCAATGAGCTGCTATTGTGTCCGTTTTTTAAATACAGCATAGTTTTGAATGCTGTAGAGGTTTGTGGGTGGTAATGATGGAGCTTTTTGTTGTTTCCCTCTACCGGTGTTCTATTTTATCACTGAAAATCACTGTTCTAATTCCTGAGTTGAAGGAAAATACACCCAAAATGTTTCAGCTATACCATGAAATTAAGTTGCTCTTATCCAAGGGTGGAGGGTAGCTGTTTAGTATCGCACAACTACTCATAAATGGGACCAAATTCTTGATACTGGAATTTCCAGTAAAAGGGAGCCGCTCACCAAACCTGCTCAGTTATTCAAGTCCTTATCCGATACCCAAATGGATGCTTGAGTTCACTGACAAGGAATCCCAGCCTTTGTAATCTGGGCAAAAGAAGTTATGTAGACATTTTTATAGAGCCTAGGCTCAGCTTTTCTTACAAGCTGTGCTTGTTCTATGCCTGGGTTCAAAAACCTGGCCAGGGAGGTTTGTAACAGCGACAGCAACGTTACAGATCTACATGGACCATAAAGGCTAAAGGGTATGAGAAGATGTATGTTTCCAGAAGGCACCCTGACTTAATGCTTTCAAAAAAACCCCAAAGTTGAAGAGAGATGGTTTTTAAGGTGAACCACTTGGAAGTGGAAAAATACACAGATGTTTGGTTGCTTCAAAATAGGTCTCAAAATACTTGACTACAAGTCGAAAAGCCATCTCTCTGCGTACCTCTTTAATTGTGAGAAATAAGGCTGCAATGTCTACCAGGATACCTCAAGCCCTCTTGCCCTCATATATGTGTTGTTAATGATAATTTTTGACCTATAGGAGCAACATGACTTCTGACAAAAGTAGGAAGTCAAACTTCATTCTCTCTTTTCATTGGCTGACAAAAATGATAGTCAGCAGAAACCAAATGAACAAAAAGAAAGTGTTCTGCAAAATTTTGTCTGTTTTCTTAGTAAGCCAGCATAGTTTTGAAGATCTAGAATGTCAAAAAAGCCACCTTAAAAACAAGATAAGCCCATGAGACGAATCTTACTATTTAAATATCTTAACCACATAAAAATAACTTGCATTTTTTGGAGTGTAAATGTTCAAATGAGAAATTTTATTCTCTCTCTGTGGTTGAGAGTTTAGCTGGCTGTGGGGTCCAGTAGTCATGATTGCAGGTGGGGCTGAAACTCAGTAACTGTTCCTTGCACTGTATTTGACTTGCTTGTTTTTTTTTTCTTTTTGTGTGTCTTTCTTTGTGTGTGAATTATGTGATAAGGTTTGATTAGGATAAAGAAGTTTTCACTTCCAGTTTTGTTATTTGATTAGAATCAGATAATCATTAGCTGAATGGCAAGTAAATTATTTTCCATGGATTTTACTACTGTTCTGCGAACTTGAACTTAAATCCCAGAGGCACCAGGTTAAATGAGGATGCTTTTGGGCTTGCAAAATGTGTCCAGACAGCAAAGCCATCCAAGGTGAATTCATCCTTGCCTCCTCTTTGGCTGGAATTCCCATTCATCTTTGTGTCCCTGTAATGTGGAATGGTATGTGACAGTGTCATTCTGATCCCCTTTATGTAGATTTAAAACTCAAATGTTTGACCTGCTATTTTTCTTTAAGTCTTAAAATGAACTCCAGGTTTCATGTTAGGGAAGAAACATGATTGTGTGGGATGCTCCAACAACCAGAAGAGGATGGGACAGCTGTTCTGTTAGGAAGTGCATTACAGCTGGTCACCATTTCTATAAACTCCAGTTTAGGATGTGTCTGTGATGCTTCTCGCATGCCCCCCAAACCTTTCACTGTGGCTGATTGGCTGATGCTTTATTGGCCTGCAAAAGGGACCAATGTTCATTCTGTTGTTCTTCTTCATTCATTTCTCATGGTGGAAATGTAGATATAGCTCAAAAGTTTTTATAGCCAAATTTCTTAGTCTTTTTTCCCTACTGTTAGGGATGAAATCCATACAGAATGAATTGTTCACTTATGCATTTTCTTAATGCAACTTGGGTAGCATGGGTTCATCCTTTTGCCCAGTCACCCAGCCACAAGTTAAATTTTTGTCCTGTATCTGAAATGTGCTGTACACAAAACAGAAATAGCTCTATGGTTTGTCTGTTTGCAGTTGCTGAGTGTTTGATTTGAAAAGTCAAATTTTGGAGAAGAGAGTTAGTACCTCCTTTGCAGTTATGTGGCTAATAGTCTTTTCTTCTAACATCCTAAAAATACTGTGCTTGCTAGTTGCTTTGTGTGTCAGCGTAGATCCACTAAAAATACCTTGTTATGGATTTCTTTTTTTTCCTCATGGCAATTAAAAAAATTGTGAGCTTGTGCTCTCTAGGAATGTACACGCTTAGAGTTGCATTTAAATATTAATATAAACTCTTGGTCTTTGCTAAAGTGCTGCTCTTGCAACTTTTTCCTAGGTTGCTTTGTAGCTCTCTTTAGACTTAACCTTTATTTTCTGCTGCATGCCTATCACTGCCATTTAAGGCTTTTTTTCTTTTTAAGGTCTCCACTAGCTACAGTGAAACTCACAAGTAAATGATTTAGCGTTTTAATCTACAGCATGACAGTTTTGATGTTGTTATTATCTAGAATCAGGTCAAAGAGCATACACTATTAACTTGATACTGAACGTCTTAACTAGAAACAACATTGGGGTTTGGCAGATTATGGCTGAAGTGACCCTTGTTGCTAAGGATGCTTTTTTCCTACAAGAAGAGTTCTCTGGAGTTATTGGTTACTAATGCTGTAATGAGCAAGAGGGCAAAGATTCCTTCCTTTTTTTTGTGATTGCTTAGAAATCTATAGTTGCTCTGTCCTGAAGATGGCCTGAAGAGGACATGTCCTGAAATTTAATGTGTGGCGTTTAAGTCTTACTAGGGAAATAAACTTACAAAAAAATGTTTTCTTTCAAATGTAGCACAAGTGTTTAATTCAAAAGCTAGCGTGAGCATTAGTTCAAGAAATCAGTGGCATCACCATGACAGTAATTTCAACTATGATGTACCTATCATCTGCCTTCAGAGGACACTTTGTGGTTATCTATGTAATATTTATTAGTTTTGTTGTTAATGGCATGCTTTCCTCTTGTGCTTAAGCATGCACAAGACCATTGTATAATAGCTTGTTAAGCTTGCTCACTGTATTGGAGCTGCATCTTAAATTTGACATATGGTGAGAAAACAGAGCTGTGCTTCTGAAAATGATGTTAGCTGAAATTAGTTAGCAATTTGTTAATTCTTTCACAATGTGAAGCTCTGAGAACTGAGTAAAATTATTGTGAAAAAACATCCAAAGAAATAGCAGCTTAATTACAGTCAGGGATACCAAATTAATTTGTAGCAGATTTACAAGTTTTGAAAACTTAATACTTTAATACAACTACTTTTCAAGTTCTACATAAGCTTTGTGTTGTTAAGACACCAGTTTGTAATTGGACATATTTTCAGTTTGTGGCCTCAATTATAGAACTTAGGTATACCTAAATCTTTGTGAAGTTTAAAGTTGGAACATAGAAGTCAAATATTTAAATGTGTTCTTTCTTGGCAGAGGAGCAAAAACAATTATTTAGGGTAGACAGCTATTCTGCCTTGCAAAATGATAACTCTTAAGACCGTAGCAATATCTGGAAATAAAATTCAGTCTTCTAATATCTCTTAAGTGTAGCACTGGGACTTCATGCTGGGAGAAACCTCTGTGCTATTGTAACCCTTAAAGAATTGGGAATGTATTGTAATCCTGTTCTTGCACATTATCTGTGAACCTGGGATTTACAATCATGCTGATTGAATAGTCGTATCTCTAACTTAACTGAAAAATACACTAAGCAAAGTGTTATATTTAAAAGTAGTTTCACTTACAAGGAGTGCTTATTAAAGCTATTACAGGGTATGTTGGAACTGAAACTCTTTTAAGATTTATGATTGTATACTTAGGGTTGATTTCTGCCAGGGACAGATGGTATTGAAGAGGCAGCTGACAAATGATACAGCAGAAATACCTATTAAATGATATTTTGTAAGTGTGATCACAAAATAGCGAGAGTATTTTTAAGTGTTATTGCAAAATTTGCTTTTGAAGAGCAGATAGGGTAAAGAGAAGCTTTTTTGAAGGGGAAGTTGCATTCATGCTTTTCCAAAAACCAACACTTTATTCAAAGGTTTCAGATCAGTAGATGCTGAACTATTTGAAGGGCAAATTGAAGTTATATCCTAACACACTCTTGAGGAAGCTATAGTCAGGTTACAGCAGTCTTACTGGATACATGCGGGATGAGAGCTCTGAGCTCTGATGAGCGTCGGCATCGGCATGATGAGCATCAGCGCTTACGAGGAGCAGCTGCGAGAGCTGGGGTTGTTTAGCCTGGAGAAGAGGAGGCTGAGGGGAGACCTCATTGCTCTCTACAACTACCTGAAAGGAGGTTGTGGAGAGGAGGGAGCTGGGCTCTTCTCCCAAGTGACAGGGGACAGGACAAGAGAGAATGGCCTCAAGCTCCGCCAGGGGAGATTTAGGCTGGACATTAGGAAAAAATTCTTCACAGAAAGGGTCATTGGGCACTGGAACAGGCTGCCCAGGGAGGTGGATGATTCACCTTCCCTGGAGGTGTTTAAGGCACAGGTGGACGAGGTGCTGAGGGGCATGGGTTAGTGTTTGGTAGGAATGGTTGGACTTGATGATCAGGTGGGTCTCTTCCAACCTGGTGATTCTATGATTCTATGAGAGATCTGCCTTTAAGGCATCTAGCTCCTTAAAATGCTCTGTTGTGGTCTGTAGTTACTCTAAATCGAGTGCTGAGATAGAACCCAAACCAGGAATAAACTCTTGTATCTCAAAGGATGCTCACTACTTTAAAAAAGGATAGATTTGAATGCTGTGTGTTGAAATTAGCCATAGATTTCTCTGTTGTAGAAGTTTTTGATCCCTGAAATAACCAGTGAAATAATTAAAGCCTACGTTTTAAGGAACGTGAAACAGGGGTGGCATTCTAGGTTATTATTCTAGGTTAGGGGAGCTATGAAGCACTTCATTGCACGATTACCTATGTCACTTTATTCCAGATTTGGTCAAACAGGGTCATGAGGCCTTCCCCTGTGCATTTTTCATGTCATATTCCTTATAGGAACTCCTGTGTAGATGAAATGTTTGGGAAACTTGAGAAATCAAAGTACTGCAAATGGAAAAATTGTTTTTCATGTAATGTAGCTTAAAGGTGCCTGTAAGGATGGTGTTGGGGATTTTGTGACGCAGAACTGGCATTCTCAAAACAGATTCCTTAAGGATCAGGCCCTTTTACTGCTTTTTAATTTGTTGGCAGCATTGCCAAATAACTGGAATTAAATTTTGGAGTTTATTAGGAATATAAATTTCTTTGTTGTTTCTACTGGAATACCAACATTCTCTTTCAACTATGTAAAACCTGCCTAATTCAGTGAGTGTAATGTGTTTCCTTACTAACGTTACAGCTGATTTAGAGCTGTAATAGCCCCATTTGCCTTGCAGATTTTTGACTTGGAAAATGAAGATGGCACAACACTTTTTCTGTTGTCAAATACTGCCATGATAATGCGAGATTTGGAATTACATAGTACCAACGGTGTTAGATTTTATGTTCTTTGTAACAGTGACTTTTACATACAAAACCCTTCTGTCTTGAAATGTTTCTTTCAGTGTCATTTAAATTAATGAAATCAAAGGAACACCACTAGGGCCAGTATTTATATTAGTATGGTATATCAGTGTTGCAGGATATTGGCTTCCAAAGTTGCTTTTAAACCAAACGCTTGATTTATTTACTGCAACGCAAGTAGTTTGTATTTGCAGATGAAATTTGTTCATCAAATGATTACTGTTTTTTAATAAACAATAGTCGATCTTTATAGCCATACTCTAGTAGCATTTAAAATACAGAATCACCTTTAATTTTACTGAGATTTCATTTATTAAAATTCACCAATAAAATGTAAGACTTCAGAAGGAACAAAATTAAATTCTTATTTTAATGGAAGCAAAGACTCCTGTGTACTGATGCAAGCTTGCTGAATGCCATACTTCTGCTTTTGCAAGAAGTTCTGAAAAACAGATTTTTAAATACGTATCCAAAAACTTTTATACCAGAGAAGTTAATTAAAAAAAAAAAAATATCTTCAGAAGCATCAGAAAATGCCAGCTGTGAAACTCAGGGGGGAAAAAATCAGAACATCTGACAAAGCACCATGCCAGCACGCAGAATACTTGTGGTAGATAGAGACCCTGGGGCTTGCAATTTTTGAAATGCCAACCTCTGGAGTTGACCCAGATGGTGACATGCCATGAGCATCCCAGCGGGGCTGCCCTGGTGCTGTGAAGCACGAAGTCTCCCCCAGCCTCCTGCATACCTGCCCTCCCAGTCTGTACTCCCTGCTGCAGAACTGGGAGTTGGGCTTTGAGTATCTGCAAGCTGTCAGCTTCAAAGCAGCAAAACTGAAATATTTGCATGGCTTGGAAACGCAGCTGAGAAACACAGGACCACTGGGTAGAAATGTTGCTTGTATTCATGCTGCTTTCATGCTTGTGGTTTCAAGATGCTCAACAATTTCCTTTAGTAGAGGCTGGATTTTTTGAAAAGCATGACTGGAGTTTATCAGAAATTTGGAACGTGGATGTTTCAGGAAAATATATTTGGGGTTCAGCGATGAGCATTTTTTCTAGTCAAACAGCTCCCTTCTCTCCACCATTTTATTGGAAGATTGCATGTTGATTATATCACTTTGGTTATTTACATTAATTCTGTGATTCTGTTCAAAGGTTCCTGCCTTGGTCTCTAGTTCTTGCCCATAGCTTTCAACCTACTCATGGCTATTCTTTATAGAGACAGCTCTTCAGAGTCTATCCGTTTCTTGAGAAAGAGAGTAATGTCTACATCCCTCCTTCCTCACCTGTCCCTGAACAGCCTGTAGGCATCAATAGCTGCACTCTAGTTACGGGATTTGTCCCGCTAATTTTCAGTAATGGCAACTAGCTTGTAGCTTTCTAGCAGTGTGGTGGCTTCTAGCTCCTCCTGTGTGCTGGCCATGCTGTGTGCATCAGTGTAGAGACACTTCAGCTGGACTTTTGCTGTGTCACCTTCTTAGAGGAACACCCCCTTAATTCCTTTGAGATATTTCACTGGTGTTTCGTTCTTCGCTGCTGTTACCTCTGGAGACAGTAGCTTATCTCCATAAGACTTCAGGTGTGCTCCAGTGGAGCCAGCGCAGATCAGAGCAATAGGCTGAGGGCCTTCACTGTCACTGAGGTGATAAAACCCCCCCAACAAAACAACCGAAAAAAGCCCCCAAAACACCACAAAAAAAAAACAACCACCAGAAAACCCGAACAAACCAACACCACAACAAATGTGATGGTAATTTTGATGAGTTCTGCCCCTTCAAGTGTGGAATGCAGTTTTTACTTGTGTTCCTGAGTGACTCTTGTCTTTACGTAGCACATACTCGTAGCCCATCTTATTTTCTGTAATTCTGCAATGGAATTGCAGACAGTATAAAGTCACATTGATTTTTCTTTGTTCCTTAATTTGTAGGTTATAAGCTCTTTTGCATTATCAAAAAGGCTTAAACAGGGTTGCAAAATAGTAGCTAGTTACAGTAGCTCTGCTCCTCTGGACTGGGGGAATGAAAACTGATTTTCATTGCTGGCTGGTCTTTTCTGCCTTTGGGATGGGGAAACAAGTTTAATATAGGTATTACTTTTTCCCTTGTGCATCCTGTCTCTTTTTTTTTTTTCCTCTGTGTGTGTGTGTCCCTCCCCAGATGGCAAATCCGTGGTGCTAGAGACTCTCAGTTTTGTCACAAGTATATAATCTGCAATGAGACATATTGGCAGGTAATTGATGCTGTAAGGCACTGTGTGGCATTAGTGATAAGTGATTCCCTGGTCAGGGTGCATCGCTGTCAGGTTTGCATGGCTCAAACTGGGATTACTTGTCTGTAATTAAAAAAAACCTAGGTTAGGAAACTTGATAAGATGGTGACTGTGTGACTGACTTTTTCTGAGCAGGGACTGAAGAGGGAGTGGGTAGTTTGGGGTAGAGAGTTCAGTGTGTGCTGTTGTCTTGGAGGGCATCGAATGTTCTAAGGTTTTTAAATGGTCTTCTGTGTTTTCAAAGTGACTTCTTTACTCTCAGGTCTAGTTTTACCATCAGATCTCTTCTGCAAACTTTCATTTTCTTGTATGCTGCTAACTTGCAAGTTGGGATTCACTGCATAAGGTTGAAATTTGTTTTGGCAAGGGAGAGGAATACTTATTACGATAAAATGTCAATTAAAATATGTGTTAGTTTTACTGTGGTTGTGATACAACAGTTAAATTAATAGAAATGTCTTGCAGCTTAGAATTTCTTGCTGCTTATAATCTTGATCTCTTGCTCCTACTGTACTTAAAAAACTCTGCTAAAAAGATCTAGATGTCTAAGCAGGGCTTAGGCCAGAACCAGGATGCCAACTTTTCTGATTTCCCTCCCGCAGAGAGCAAACCAGTTGATTCTTGTTCATTTTTATCACTGACTGTGATGTGAAAGCGATCTTATTTTTCTGATTAAGCTATAAAGTGGTGCAGTGAAATTGGTACTATGCTAGCCTTTCAAAATTGAGTATTCATCATTGTATATTGTGTGTGGCTAAGAGTTCTCTTACTTGTACCTTCAAAATGACCTTAGATCAGCCTGAACTAATTGAAAGTGCTCAGTCTTATGTGCATCCTCCGGAGTGTTTTCTGCAAAATAAATCGCATCTCTACCTTCTCTTTGCTTATTCACAGAAAACAAAACAGTTGAAATTTAATTTTAGTGTTGTTCCTACTCACTTCAGCTTCTTTTCTATTTCAAACATAACTGCAGAAACTAACTTTAAACTTTCCAGAGAAAATGTTTCTCTCTAATTGTTGCCTATGAAAGTGACACACAGTTTTTAACTGCATTGAACAGGCTCAAGTTCCTGTCTGTGCAGACAAGTGAATGATGATTTCTGATGAATTAATCTAAAGAAGTGATGAGCATCTGTCGGTCTGTGTATGTCAGGAAAACACTAGCTGACTCTATAGGTATTAAGAGTTACTTAGGAAGAAGCATGCTTGTCTTAGTAAATGTGACTAATATCATTAGAGTAATTATGTTTTCTAAAATATAAAATGTACAATATTTGGAAGATGCACTTTTATGCAGTGTTTTTCATAACTCATGCAGAATGCTAAAACATACTTTTTTTTATTTTAAATAAAACCTTTTTTCCCCCCTCTTACCACAGGATAATGAGAAAAGGACCCCTTTACATGCTGCTGCCTATCTGGGAGATGCAGAAATTATTGAACTACTTATTTTATCTGGTATGTTCTGTTCCTGTTAATGGAAAACAAAGTAACTCTATGCAGCTTTTATTGAGATATTTAATGTACTAGAAATTAAAGATGTTTGTACTGAAATTTTGGTTTCCAGACTTATCAGTGTTATAATACTTTGTAGTTCTGCTCTAAGATATTTCTTTGTGGAAAGCATTCTCAGTCATAGCTGTTTTTATTCGTAGCTTGATTAGCGTTAGGTAGTTTAACTCTAGTTTAAAGAAGTAATAATGTGTATGTTACAATTAGATATTGGCAGCATTGCTTTGGTTCTGAAATAGCCTTCAGAAGGAACAATTAAAGTTGAACATAGAAGATGGCAGCCAGAGTTGGCTGTATTATTTTTAAGTATCCTTTGCCATTGGCTTAAATGTACAGAATATAATTAGAATATAAATTTCAGCTGAGAATTTTAAAATATCTTGTATTATTTTTCTATTTATTTGTACTGAGACAAAGCACAAGTTCTGTAAAACAGTACATTTCCGCCTTAGGAAGAAAAAGACAGAAAACCAAGAAACAAAACCAAAAACCTGAAAGCAAAACTTCATGACCAAGATACTGAATTGATTGTCTTTGATCTTGGGCAAATCTACCCATCAGGTAGCTTGAGGCTGAATTTATGATATGGAGCTTTAAGGTTAAATAGGAAGATTAAAACTTGGAACTAATTTAATCTTCAGTCTGCCTAATGGCACACCTTACCTGTGAAAAGGTGGCTATTTCTACGCACTCCCACCTACTGCCGTCAACCTTAAATAAATTTTTATTTAAAGAAATGTCACTTTGAAGAGTAGGAGTCACTTCCAGATTTTCAATTGAAATTCTCAGGCACAATTTAATTTGTTAAAATTTAACAAGATATAATATCCTCATTATATATATATATTAAAAAAATATAAAATATGTGCTCTCTCTATGTAATTCTTATGAAAATATTCTGTAGTGATAATTTTCCAGAAAAGTTTGCATGTGTTGCTGAGAAGGTGCTAGTTTTCCTTATCAAGAAAAAAAACAAGTTTTGGTGACTCTTGAAAAATATATAATGACCCCATTCCTTCTGTAAAGAGATCTTGGATTTGGCAAGAAGATTGCTTTTTCTTTAGGTTTTCACAGTGATTAAAACAAAACCAAATAAAAATGCAGAACAAATAACCATGTTTTAAACTTCGTGAAGTTGTAGTCAGCTGCTTCTGGCAGTGAAGCTTCTAAACTGGTTTGAGTGAACAGGGTCCAGTAACTAGAACTGTGGTTGAAGAAAATAGCTGTCTTGGACAAAGGGCTTATGGAAGGAGTGAGGTTCTAGCTCAGATATTGATGAAACACCATCCTGACTGTGGTTTGGCAATAGGGGAAGAAAGGTTAGTCCTGCTATTGGGGCACGTAGCTTAGTTATAAGAAAATTGGAGGACGAAGGAGGGAAGTGAAAGAAGTAAGGGTTAGGACTGTAATAACAGTCCAAAGTTGAACTATTGCATGGAGGAGAGGTTGTGGGATGCCCCTGTGTCTGCAGAATGTTCAGGAAGACTGGGAGGCATTTATATGTCTCAGATAATATTTATTTAACGAAAATCAAGATTTACTTGCACAAAACTGCGCATTAAATAGTTGCAAAATCAAAAGCTTTGAAAGATATGGAACATGTAGGGAACATCAGTCTAACCTTGTTGTGCTTGTGTTCTATGCTGTGGACTTGAATGACGTGTTTGTGCCTTGCTGTGGAAGCACAGGCTCATGAACTTCACAGGGAGAGACTGCACGGAGAATGAATTGAGGTGATACAGAGAAGCAGGCACAGGTGCCAGTTGTGAATGTGTTTAGAAGTGAATGAAGAGTGGCGTTAGTTCCAGGATAAGAAAGTGATGTCTGCATGTTAAGGCTATTCAGTTTGAAAGGCTGTGCTGTACTTGGGCACTAGTCTGTATATTACCTGTTTGCAAGCTCTGGTTTTAGGTAAGCAGATAAACCCAGACTCTTTAAAAAGTAGTCACCAGTTTAGTCGTCTTAATTTCTGAATGCTGGACTTGAAATCATTGTGAAGTGTGAGTACTCACAGCTGTATCTGAAGTCTAGGTATCTCAAAATGTGCAAGCCAAGATTTTACTTTTAACTCTCTTAATTGGAAGATGGGGAACAGAGGTTAAGTGTATTAATCCTCTCTGTTTCATAAAGATACGGAAAATTCATCTGTTGTGCTTCAGCTGGAATAAAATCTCTCCTTTGAGACAGATGTATAGTGTTACACTTTGTCATAATGAGCATTAGGGAGCAAATAAAGAACATCTGTTAAAACAGCAAGATTTGAAGAGCACTTGCTGTGTTGATAGACCTCTTTTTGAACAATGAGAAAATAGTTTGTTGAATAAGTAACATTTCTGGACAGCGATCTCCTGTGCAGTAAATTTCTGTGTGAAAATTTTGCATGTGGCTTTAATTGACCTATTGTAAGATATTTGCACAAGGGATTGAATTAAGACCAATTTCATCCTAGCATTTCTCACCTTGTGAGAAGTTGACTTTGCAACTTGTAAAGTCCTCTAATGTAGTTTTGCCTGAAGGTCATTAGGAATCACTTTACAGTGTTCTGCCCTGCAAGCTATCCTGAGACTGTTTGCTTTGACTTTTTTTTTATTCTTTCTTCAAACTGGACTTCAAAATTACTGAAGATTAATACTATCTTTCCACTACTCAGTGGCTTTTAACTGATTCTTTCTCTTTATTCTCTATTCTTAGTTAAAGTGTGTATCATATGTTAGCTAGACATAGGGTGTTTTTATTTGTCTGGAATCCCTCTTGCATCCTCCTCCAGGGGATCCTTGTTGCTTTTCAGCTATTTTGGATCATAGGTTGCCATTACAATATCTTTATATTACTTTGCCATAGACCTAAGCAACCCATTTTGCACATTCTGAAGAAATAAGCAGTTGAGCCTATTTGCAGACTTCTGTGGAGTAAGTTTTCAGTCTTACAAGCATACTTAAATAGGTTTTGAATGCTTGACACATTTTCCCACCAAACCTCCAGGCTGCTCTGTGACCTCCCCTATTGTAGTCTTTCACCTGGGCAAGGCACTTAAAGGTGATGGTTTGGATACATACTCTGAACAGCAAAGAAAATTGCTTTAGTGATTCTGGTTTGGGGCTGGGCATTTAGATCATCGCCTTTTGTCTTTTATTTTGAGACAGTGCTTCACTGCACACTAATAAATTTGTCCCGAGGATGTGAACGTCTTGCCAGCAAATTGTCATACGACTGTGGTCTATGGAAGTCTAAATTGTCAAATCATCTCTCCCTGTTAGATTGTAGCAAGACAAGCAATTAGCATTCCTAAATCTATTCGGTAAGGAGGTGAACAGTAAATTAAAAAGAGGCTTAAAGATGAAAGTTTGTAATATAAGAATAGTGGAACAAAATTTTGTATTTTAGTCTCTTGAGAATCATAATTTTAGAAGCATTTTCTTTTTTGTATTTATTACTCTTAAGATTTGTAATACGCATCACAGTTGTGGTTTTGTGATGAATGAATTCTGCATCCAAGTGCACAAATACATCTGTCTATTTTGCATAATGGCACTGACTTTAATTGTGTAAATATTTGATGGCAAACTACTGAGAGGTAGAAAAGTAAAGTAATTAAGTCTTACTTAACTGAATGTCCAACTTTTCATTCTTTCCAAGAGGTGCCAATTAAAAAAAAAAAAAAGAATCAAACCCTTCCTTCAGTTAAGTGCTCCAGTTAAGTCTCCCCAGAACTGTTCTAGGGAGATGTCTTGCTTTACAAAAAACCCTCATTCTTCCGTTTGTCCTGCACTTTTTTTTAATGCCACGAGAGTCTATTCTGCAGACAAGTGACATGTGAGGAATGTGTTCTTTTGATTACAGACTTTTTTCTGTGTTTTCTTTAAAATACCTCGTGGGCTATTACTGCATTCACTGAAATCAGCGTAATTCATGAAAATAAACGTCTTAACTATCTGTTGTTTTCTTTTGAATAGATTTAGTTTCTACATTGCATTGATATTTGAATGCTCTCACAACACATTTCTGTTTGTTTAACCCAAAATTTTCGCTGCGTGCAGCTCAGCCTGGTCAAACTCGATCTCATTAAGGTTTGGCAGCCCATGAGTTTTTGTTGTGCTTTCCTCTGGGTCAGCTGGAAAATGTAAGAATTGTGCTGACTCTGGAAAACTATCGTTAGAATAGTAACAGATTTTGGAGGATAATAAAGACATTACTCCACTCTACCTGTGTTTCTTTCATCTGTTTCTGAAACTCTGCAAGTATTCTCAGTCCATGCAATGACAGTCACGCAACTCAGCTGTTGGAAGGCTGTCACTGCAAAAAGATCAGCTGCCTGAAGCTCTTTGTTTCAATTGCAGATGCACCCACACGACAAAGTAAAAGAAGGGGCTCCTTTTACACTGACCGTATCTTTTGTCCACTTCCTCCTTTTCACGATGGCGTTGGCCACAATTTTCTTTTTTGAGTTGCCTTAACTTCCCTTTGGCAGCACTAACAGTCAGTTGCTGTGAAGAAGGTAGCTCAGATGCTCTTTAAGAGAGAAAATGAAGCTGATTTATGCAAAGGTGGAAGTGATCAGTACCTTCAGGAGTCTGAGAACCTTGTGTTGCTTTGAAGCTTGAGGAGGTGGTGGCTGAGATGTGGCAGAAACTGAAGTTCTGAAAGGAAATGGATATCTTACATCGATAAGGCAGCAAAGTTCTGGAGGATGACTTTGACTTCAGTGTGGTTTTCCTCCTTTTTTTGGCCAGTGTATCTCCATATGTGGGTTTGGTTTCTTTTTTTAGACAGTAGAAATAAAAACTGTTGTTGAAGCATCATTGTAGCTGGTGAAAAGATATTCTGTCAGACTTCTTTCACTACTCTGTAGAGCCTCTATTATGCATTTAGCTTATAAATAGGAAGAAGCTTTCTCTCAATGACATCTTATTCATTATTTTTGCAGCAATAGTTCTTCCAAGTATCCAAGTTTTCAATAGGAAATTACCCTAAATTTCTCTTATTGGTTGCTCCCATTCATATCTCAAATCTTCTTTTACTTCACACACTTTTTCTGTATCTTCTCCTGACTATTCACAGATTTTTCTGTCTGGGGAAAAGTTTTCTTCTCCATCTGTTCATTCCACTTTGTAGTCTGAGAATTTCTGCTCACCATATTAAGTACTTCCATGGTCATCTTCTCTAGATAAGAAGTGGATCATTTAAAATGGAAAAACTGCTGAAGCTTATACCAGCCCATAGGAAAATGATTAAATAGAATCTAATTGCAGCAGAACTACTGGTTATTCTCAGTGATTTATATGTGGGATCTTCCTGATTTCTGCAAAGATCATTCTTAAATTATGTCAGTAGACTGATTAAGACAAAGTTTATTAGCTTTCTCAAGTGCGATGTGAAAATCTTATTTACATCTTTTACTCCTAAAAAGACATTTCAGAGCTTCAAATACTGAACATCAGTTGTATGTATCGCATATGTGAATGAAAACACTTTTGATTTCTTTGCTTTTATTATGTTATTGTTTAATTGCTAGCACATCTTATATGATAACCAAGGAAAATACCATCCTCAACAGCCTAAAAATACAGACTACAAACAGAACAGAGGCAGGCAATTCAGTGCTTAAGTCAGTACTGTGAGTGTGTCTTGTCAGTTCAGTTTTATTTGTTTTCTGAATCTCTTTCCAACTAGTGATGCATAAGTAATGTAGCCACAGCATTCATTAGTCTTCCAAGCACATTTACAAACAGGAAGAGTTCTGGTGTGAGCGGCTTGGGAAGAGAGTCACAGCAAAAGCCCTTTTGAGAGGAACACAGAGGTGATACACTGAGACACAGCTGCAGAGAGTTGTATGGGAATTTAGAGATGAAGGAGGTGGTGTGTGGCTGTTTGTTGCAGCACTTTCTGCCTGGTCCATTCATTGCCTGTCTCTTCAAGAGATGGTTGAGATGCTATCTTTCATTCAAATGTAATGATAGTGACACCATCAAGTAGCAACTGGATAGCAGAAACATACATACAGGTGTTAGCGATTAATGTCACATTTAAATGTGCAATTGCTAGATATGGACTGATACAGTTAAAGCTTCCAGGATCATTCTGTAAATCGGTGCATATAGTGAGTTGGAAAATATATCTCTTGGAACATAAGCTTGCTAAAAGTAAGCATCACTGAGTTTTTCAGTAGCTTCTTTACTAGATTTATTAAATAAAACATCTGTCTTATAGTCAGACTTGTGAATGCAACTTTGCAAAATGAAATACAAGATTTAAGGAAAAGGGAAGAAAAGCACATACTATTCTCCCCCCACCCCCATATTTTGCAAAAATACCACTTTCATATTTGCCTAGATGTGTAAACTTACTACAGTGGATCAGCAAAGTAGGTGATGAAAGGGAAGATCTTGTTCAATATTTTGGTTTTGTGCACCAACATGCAAGAATAAGTTGGTTTGTTTGGAAGGTGCAGTTGCAGTGCCATTTACGTTATCACTTCTGATGTTCAAGCAAATACAATGGGGATTTGTGTTGCAGTATTGTATTTGATGTTACTTACAAGCCCCCAGATCCTTTTTCTGCAGGATTTATAACATAAAAAATATTGAAATGTAAGAAATTTTACATTAAACAAATGAAATATTTGACTAGTTTTAATAAACATGTTAAGACCATGGTCCCAAAGTCTGGAAGTTCTGGTGTGATGCGGAGTTTTTTTGTTTGTACAAATTGGGGATTGAGGTACACTGCTCCGTGCTTTGAAAGAGCAAACTATTGCATAACCGGCATTTGAAATGTGAGAAATGCCCTGGTTAACGTGTCAGCAAGTTGAGCTTCACAGAGATAATATTGCATTGGCAGTGTTGTACAGTGAGTTATACACAGACACGTGTTCAAAATGTCTTTAAGCAAACTCTGAAGCAAATCATCTTTAAGTAAAAGATATTCAGTGAAAGCATAATATATTTTCTGACACTTATTTGTAATGATCTGGAGTAGAGCTTTACCTCAGAGGGTGAAAACTGTAGGCTTCTTGACTGTTGGGTGGTAGGAGTATGATAGGTATGAGGGAGCTTTATGTCTCATGGAGAACATCTGAGCGGTAACATTTTCCCTAAATCATGTGCTAGGGAGTAAAGAACAGCCTAGAGGGGGATTATGACCTCAGATATAAGGCTGGTTGGAGAAGCTGCTCTGTGAAATTTAGGTCATTCTTGGCAGCAAGTCTTCCTGGAGAAGTTTAAGGGGAAATATATCTATGTTAATTTAAAATATTATTTTGTTTAATATCTCTAGAGCTATAGATCTCCCAATTCACACATTAATAATGCATGTGCTTTTTTTGGTAGTGCACTCATTCTGATTATTAGTTAAAAAAAATTGTCTTTCAGTGTAAGAATTGTGGAACCCCTTAATTATTTTTGGGGAAAAACAAGCTTGGTGATTCTTAAGTAAGTCCCATCAGAGTTCAAATCTTTTGTCAAAAGTCAGCTTTTATATTTTTCCTTTGTTAGAGAATCTACAGATTTTTTGTGCATTTCAAAAAAGAACTTATTTTAGTGTCTATGAATTTCACTAATGCAACTGTGGGATGTTACCTTGACTTTCTTGCTTTTTTCTGGTGGTGGGTCACTTAAGGGGTGGGGAGCGGATATTGTGTTGATTTTGTTTGTCTGAGAGGACTGTGTAACTTTTTGATGTCACTTCAAATTTCCCTAGATGTTTCTTTGGCTAATGCTGATTTTCTTTCTTACTAGAAACAGCATACACTTTCAGATATTATTTTCCTTTAGTCCTAGCAAGCTTAATTACCTTAGCACTGGAAAAACCTTTTTTACACTATCTTTTTGTAGTTATTCCTGCTTTTTTTTGATGCAGTTTTTAGGCTGTGTGTTGAAAGTACCAGAATTGTCAGTGAACAACTTAGCTGAACCCGTAAACATGGCTTGGAGTCTTAAGTACATTTTCACTAGAGCTTAGGTACTGCCGCTTACTTGGAGTGCAAATGTGCATTTCTCCCCTTTTGCTGGGTGTAATGCTTCTCCTGTCTCATCACCTGGCTGAATCTGACCTGACCTCAGGTTTTACAAATGCATTTTCCTGAGGAAAATCATGACTAGTGACACATAACTCCCTTCATTCCTTTAGAACACTTCAAAGACATTTGTATCCTAAAATGAGAAATACAAATCAGCTAGACTTTGAAAATCTTCATTTCTCAGTTTTTGACTGTAGATAGGAAGTCAGGGAGAACTTGGAATACCATTTTGGCACTTGTATTTAGTAGATGAGATGAAAATAAAGTATGGCTAGCAATGACTCGGAAGACAAATAAGAATTACACACGTTTGAAATATATTCCTTTCACACTTAGTAATCATCCAGGTTATTCTCTTTTGGGAAGGATTACAAAAATCTTAAAACATTTCTGATGACCCTTAGAACCCTCAAATTCTTTTTTTGCTCAGTTCTTAGCAGAATTTGATATTATTCGTAATGTTATGGTATGTGATATCATGCAGTACACTAGGTCCTTATGATTGATAAAAGCAGATATTTATGTTAAGTCTCTCAAACTTCTGTTAGATTGTAGTGTTTTTCTTCAAATGGGCTTGGACTTTCTTCCCATTACTTCGACCTTATTTGTCAAAAACTTTTATGCTCAAAAAATAAAATGATATCCCAAGCTTCTGAAATTTGGATATGGAAAGAAGGAATTCCCTGAAATTGTCAGAAGCAATTAAACCTCAGGCTCTGTTTGGCATTTGGAAGACCTAGGGTCAGAGTGGGAGTTTGGATCCAGCATCAGCTTCCAGGTTGTGTTCTGACCATATAGCATTAATGTTACTGTGTGATATCATATATTACTCTATGAACTCTCTCCAACAGTATTTCTAAACTGTGTTTTCAGAAACTTAATACTTTGTCTAAACTATAATATCTCTGTAAAATCTCAGCAGTTTTCAAAGACAGATGGCTAGATTTCCTCTGAAGGTATTAAAAAAAACTCTATAAGGTTTTATATATATATGTGTGTTTGTGTGTGTATATATATATTTATGAGTATATATATTTATGAATATATACATAAATACATGTATGCACATGTCTATATATCAGTAAGAAATTAAATCATTAAGCCTAATTATTAAGTTTTATCATTCGTTGAAGTTCAGTGAAAGATAGAATGTAGTTTAGTTGCTTCCTTTGGGGAAAAAAAAATCCCCAAATCCTTCTTTTATTAAGGAAAAACATAAAATTCAACCCCAGGCTTGTGCCCATTACAGATGTTTGTACAACCGTTTTTCCTGGGAATGGGGACAGCTGTTTCTTGGGCAAACTTTTAGAAACAGAGATGTGGTTGTTGCAGTCCAACTCATGAAGGGAGGTGTCCGGTGGAGTAGAGAAGGTTTGTTCCCAAATCCCCAGTAGAAGCATGATTCTATATACTAACACATCAAACTCACCAACCATAAGGAAAATGGAGGACTGGAGGCATGGGGGATAAATGTAGGCTCTTTCTCTGTTGTAACGGAGCTTTTCAACTACTGCTTTAATGGAGATTTTCAACTATAATGGGAAAACATGAGATTTTTGTTGCTGAGTGAAGGCAAGGAGTCAGGCTTTCTTATCCAACATTTTTTTATGTGCAATAGATTATAGAAGCTGACGTAATGTAAAAAATTGACTACATTTTGATAGAAGAGTATTATGGGTGCAGTGCTAAAAGAATTTCATCAGTGTGTGAACTTAAGCTGGAAAAGACTCCTTTCCATTTTTGGCTGTAGTAGTGAGCCTAGAATAAGGAACTTCCACTACTAATACCTCTGTTCTTGAAAATATTTAAGTCTGTAAATAATAAAGTTCTGTTGTTATTCTTTTTTGTTGCAGGAGCTAGAGTTAATGCCAAAGACAGCAAATGGTTGACTCCTTTACACAGAGCTGTGGCATCTTGTAGTGAGGTATGCTGTTTTTTTTTTGACTGCTTTGTGTTAAAATAATACATCCCAAATTACCTTCTGTTCTTTGTGCAATTTTTACAAAGCGAAGCTCCTCCAAACGTTTTGGAATTGCATTTCAGTTAATTTGTTTAACCTCTTAAGGATATATGTATATATAATCACATGACTGATTAGGAAGAAAGGGAAAATGATAAATTTCCAGTTCTCAGCTTTGCTTTCTGCTGTTTCCCTAGCGGAGGGTTGTGCATGTGGTCTTCCAAAGTCCAATTTACTCCTCTAAGGGTAATCAGAATGGTTAGCATGACAGAAGTAGAGATAAACTAAGATTTAGTAAAGCTTTTACAGCATAATCTTTGCATTTCTTCATTTTTTTTACATGCTTATCTGTTCAGGCATTGAAGAAAGAAATGGTTCTTTGAGGCCTGTGAACATCTTTTTTTTAAGATGCTTTTAATGAGCAATGGTAGTATTGAAAATCACTTTAAAAGTTATAAATTAAATATGTAGAAAGTTTTTGAAGTCTACCAGTTACACAGTTGTGAGGATGTAGGAATATAAGAAATGAATTTGTTATTGTTTCTTTATTGTTGATGTCCTAATAAAAAATTTAAACGCCTGCAGAAGATCAAACAAGAGAAATGCTGAGCTTATTATGAGGAAAAGTTTATGCAAAACCATTCTCCTTTGAGATCCTGAGTCAAATCGATGCTCATTCCAGGATTTCTCTAAAAATTAAGGTTTTTTACAGATTATGTGTAAGTTTTTTGAGAAGATGGAATTGAATATTTTGGTTTTGACAAGCACCTAACTTCCAAGTAGTTGATCCACAAAGTATCTAAACAAGCCTTGTTTCAGTTTTTGCTTTTGAATTCCCTGGACAAATACCAATATTTCATCACTAGCATTGATAGCTAAGTTATTTGGCAATTGTGTTATTCAAAACAGTGTTTTAAAATTAATCTTCAAGAGTGCCTTATTCCCAAATGCTGTTTGTTCTTCCTGAGGTATTTTTAGGCGGCTCCTTCAGGAGCTGGCCAAAGCACCAAATGCTGAATCCTTCAGAGCTGAGGGATGATAAAAGCTCCTTGTATCAGTAACTATTGCAGAGAGGAGCGCTACAGATAAACTGGACCTAAATAATAACTTCAAGAAATGCAACCGTGATCATATTTTTATTTAATATGGAATATTTAAAAAAAATTACTAACCAAAGGCAAACAAGACATGTAAACCAATCACACTTATTTACTCAAAAAGCAACAATAGGCGCTTGTCAGGATTTTCTGTTTATAAACTCAGTAAGTCATCGGAGCCCACAAATGTGGTTGATAAGTTTAGGCATAGTTCTCCAGCTGGCAGACATACGTGCGTTGTGGATATTAGATGAAGAAAGCTGTAATGTAAAAACTCTATAGTTACCTGAGTAAAACATCTGAATTTACTCTTGAAGCAAGGGCATTTGCAATTAAACAAGGACATTGGAACATGCAAAGTAGTTGGAATTATAGATGTAGCTGTCAACTGTGCAAGTTCAAGGAACTTCGTATCAAGATGGTCATGCTCCATGGCCTTTGTATTTGTGTGCCTGGTGTAATTTGCAAAAGAAAAATAAAAACCAGAAACCCTAAGCAATTCATTAATGCAAAGGCACATAGAAATATCAGATACATTATTTTTATACTGGTACTACGGTGCTTCCTTCTGCAAAATGGGTGACAAATGTTCTGATGATGATTTTTCTTAATATTTGTTCAAAAAAAAAAAAAGTTAAAAATGCTGTTTAGATTTTTAAAGTACTAAATCTGCTTAATTTTCCTAGAGAATAGAAGAGCTGTTCCATTTCTCATTTAACTTACAAGGCTGTGTATTTTTGCTTTTATGTTTGTTCGTATTTTCTGTTGACAGTAGAAGAAATTTGAATGTTTAAATGTAACTTATTGTAATAAATAGAATCCAGTGCTTCTTAGCATTCTGCTCATAGCAGAGAATAATACCTAACTGTTGTACTACAATGTAATCTGAAATTTCCAATAACTACTTGTGGCAACATGTTTTAAGTTCAAAGCACCAACCATTTATTTGCACTCAGTGTTTGAGTTGGAAGTTGCTGAAAGCAATTAGTGAATTGTGGGAAGGTCATGGAGTGGATGTAAACTGCATTATTCATCATCGTGTTGATAGCACCAACAGATTTTTTTTTTTTTCAACGCATTCCAATTGTGTTGTAAGAATTAGTCTTATCTGTCAAATTTTCACAGCTTGTATGTTTAACAAAAGAAAATTAGTATTCTTTGTGAGATGGAATTCAGTGCAATGCTTTAAAATGGTTTTCAGGACTTTTGCAACACTATACGTTAAGACTCTTTGTGACCAGACTGTGTTTGATTTGTGGTTCTCTGAATGAACATCTAGTAAGCAGTTCTTCTCTTTGCCATTTATGAACTTCGATAGTTCAAAAATTTTGCCTGGCAAATTAATGAAAATGCATTTTAAGTCCATAGTACTTCACTAATCCTTAGCAATGGAAGCAATGGTTAAGGAGGTTTATTGAGCTTTGGATATTAGCTCTGATGGCATAACAATTTGCTAACTGTCTTAAGAAACTGGATAGAAGACCTGGAAGTGGTTGATTCCGTTGAATCCTGTAGGGAGTGTATTGCTCATGTTCTTGAGAACATCCTCAGGTCTGGATTTATAATATCTTCAAATCCAGAAGCATAAGGTGATGATTTACAAAATAACAAATTGCAAATAATTCTATTCCGTCATACTGTCCTTGGATTTAAGACTTCACTAAGTAGCCTGAATTTTCTGTACATGCTTTCAGGATGCTGTTCAAGTGTTGCTAAAGCATTCAGCAGATGTCAATGCTCGTGATAAAAACTGGCAGACACCCCTACATATAGCAGCTGCAAACAAAGCTGTGAAATGTGCTGAAGCTTTGGTGCCTCTTCTAAGCAATGTAAATGTGTCTGATCGAGCAGGCAGAACTGCATTGCATCATGCAGCCTTCAGTGGACACGTTGAGGTAAGAGCTATTTTTATTAGCTTGTTTCCCACCTGTTGTTCTGTCCCTTACATTTCTAATGTTTCTCAGATTGTAAATGTATGAAATCTGCTTAATTTTTTTCTTCAAAATCATATTTTCTTCATCCCCTCGGAATAACCCACCTCCTGTTATGTTTTTGAATTTGTCTTTTCTATCTGTGTACAGAATGATTTTGGAAAATATGTATTTCGTCACTTAGTTGGAAGGTTATTACAGTGATCACCTTCCTTAAGACAGAAGCAAGTTTGCCTGAGCTAACTGGAGTTAAACAAGTAATAGATAAATTTAAAATGTGGAAAAGAAGATATTTTTCTGTTCAGTAGGTAGTTCACATGTGGAATGTGTTGTAACTAAAATCTGGAGGAAGTATACGTAATAAGCTCTAACTCAGTAGTTTTCAAACCCTGAAAGGTGACCACTGAGAAATTCCCATCGTAGCTGCGTATAGGTCATTGGAGACAGAGGGGCAATAGGCTTGGTTTTAGTGATTACCTTTACTGAATATCTTAATAGTGGCCTGGAGATTTCAAAGATTCCACAGCTTTGCTGTATTTAACTTCGATAGTTTTTTGTTGACACCAAGTTTTGCGTTCCTTACAGTCACTCCATTATTGCTGCCAAGGTAGGCAGTGTTTTTTTCCAAGCTTATAGACTATACAAAACCAAACACATTTTAACTCCTTTGAAAATGCATATATTTTTGTATTCTTCTATGCTTATCTTTGTCTAACTTTAGAGTAAGTTCTCCATGATGAACAGAGGATTTATTTTCTTTCTGTTTATCTCAGATGGTCAGCTTGCTGTTGTCTAGAGGGGCCAATATTAATGCATTTGACAAGAAAGACAGACGAGCTATACATTGGGCAGCGTATATGGGTATGTACATATTTCAGTTGATTACTATTGTGGTAGTAAAAAAAGCAACTCACCTTATGTTTAGGAGTTTTACGTATTTCTAGGAAAAATATTTGCATTGTAAACATTGAGATTGCCTGTGCGTCTGCCAGAAAAACATTAACAATATACCTCATATTGCCTTGTAAATGTGTTTTTGTGATAAGAATATAAATTCGTTGGAAAAAGAGAAGTAAGGTAAGTAATGTTGTTCATTTAAAAAAAAACAAAACTGTTCCCCAGTCAGTGGGATTCCTAATTGCAGGTGAAAACTTCTGCAATAATGCTAAATAGAAAGTAAACAATTAATACAAGGGGCACCTGAAACAAAGGATCATTACACCAGTCTTTGGGATTGCTATTTGAAAGAAAAATATTTCATCTCTAAAATTCCAAATTCTTGCCTTGCCATTCTTATTCCAGGAGTAGATAATTATTGTTCTCATGGTACCGATCAATGCACTGCCAAGTACTGCAAGAGTGATTTACTTCATTGCCTTTTATCAGGCTTTCGTTTTGTTGTGTTTTCTTCAGAATATCTATAATAAGTAGTAGAGCTTTGTATCTCAAGCTTTATTTAAAGTATGAGCAATATAAACCATTGGCACAGGTGTTCCTAAGTAATTTGCATCTTACTCCTGATTTGCTACAGCAAAATACATTTAAACTGTTCAGAAGCCAAAAAAACATAGCGCTGCTTAACTTAAAATGTCTAAGAATGCCCTTGAACATGTGCAATATGTGTTATATATGAGCAGTGAACAATAAAGTTTGAGTATCAATTTCAGGAATAAGCCAATTGAGATTATTCCCTGTTCTTGGTTGTTGTTTGGTATTTTAGCTTATTGCTTTGTAATTTTAATAATTTTATCCAGCCAAGGAAGAACGACAAGAACAATAACATCAGTATTGTATGAATCTGCACGCCTGGGAGTTTCTTCAAAGATGAAATAGGGAAATAAGACTTCATCATATATAATATTTTTGTTTCTGTCATGTTTTGATGATCTATATTTTTCCAAGTTTTAAATTCTCTAGAAAATACATATATCTATGTGCCTGAGATACCATCTTACAAATCTTGAGGAGAACAGTCAGATAGAGAATGTGATCCTATTCTTTATGGAAGCAATTTTTTCAGAGGCGATCTAAAGATGTAAACATTTTTATTCCAGTTCTTAGAGGAAGTATTACTTGGAGTGAGTGTCTTGGTGAAAGTTTTATATTAAAGATTCATAAAGGGCCACCTTGTGTTTTTGACAAACTTTTAAAGTTAACGTAGTAGGAGAATAATTTCTATATTGCCCCTTCCCTGAGTAAAACAAACACATTTTACTGTGTCTGATATCAAACCAAAAAGTAAACACAGAAACTAGGAAATTAGATGGACTCATTACATTGACATCTCTAAGTCTGTGCTAACTCTGCCTTGGAGGTCTGATCTTAAGCGAAATGACCTTCAATATGCAGTTTGGCATTAATGCTGATTATTATGATTCAGGGAATTACTTATAAACAGTCATAAATGTTTTATGATGTGTATGTGTGGAGGGTGGTTCTTAAAAAAAGACTTAAGATTGTGAATTATTTCTCATCTGTGATTCTGTGGTATCGAGCACCTTATATAATGCTTTGGAGTTGTTATATTTATCCAAGGAATGTTTCCCAGTCTTGCCACGTAAGAGTAAATAGAAGTGGAATTTTAAAAGTAGAAATGCAATTTTAAACTTACATACTGAGCAAAACAGAAGAGCAGTACCACGTGGAGCAGTACTTATTTAAACACAGTCACCAAAACCTTACCTTGAGTTTTGAGGGTTGATAAGAGTTGTCCATTGTATGAAACATGCCGTGATCTGAGGAGTGAGAATTCTGGCCTTTACAAAGGCAAAACCACACAAATACAGAATTGGGCTTGTTTGTACAACCTCAACAATTGTAAAAGTGATTTTCTCACAAACGCTTGTGTTCATAGGAAAGTGGAATTATTGTCTTTGCACAGCTCTGTGTTTCAGGCCAACTTCACATTAATCTTATGTCCCTGACAATACAGGTCTGAAATCATCTGATAGCAATGTAAAATAAAGCTGTGAAATCCATATGTGAAATGCTAAAAAGAACAACACGACCCTGTTGAGCTTCTTCAGAGGAAAGGACTTGAATGTGCCAGTGAGTTATGAAGTGATTGTCACAGCATTAATTCTGTAACTTATAATTTGAAGCTGTATGATACTACACTTCAAATATTGATACCAGTACTTGAAACCGAGACTTTAAAGAGCAATCTTCATTATTGAGCCAATGTTGCAATCTTTTGTCTTAGTATTAAGTAATCTACTTAGATAAGCAAATCAGTGTCTCCTACAGGCCATCCACTTACTCAAGGTGATGATTTGCAAAATTTTGTTAAATGAAATTTGCGAGATAGCAGAGGTAGAGATGTTTTCTGGCTTGTGCTCACCCATATGAGGGAAAAGATAAGCTGCATTTATTCTAATTTTAGTCAGTGCAATCTCATAGGCTGTTAACGGGAAACTGTTAATGGACAGTGGGTGGGAAAAAAATGTATTTTATCTGCTGTAGATCAACCTAAATATCCTTGTAGACAGTAGAGTAGAAAAAGCTTTGAAAAGTCTTGAAACAAGGACAAAACACCTGTGGTGTTCTCTCTCACAATTTAGAGCCATTTCACACTGCTCCAATTGTTTGAAGAAACCCTTAAAGCTTTTCTACTATATAAAGCTGACCATAGGAAAAAAAGAGGCTACGCTTTTCGTCACTCCGCTATAAATAACTTCCTAGGGTTGTATCCATTGTTTCCTTTCCTTCCTGCTTTTCACCCGGCTCCATTCCTGTCCAGTTGCATTGCTGCGACTAAAATGGATTTTCAGTCGTGTGTGCTAGCGTCACCCTCGTTAGTGTATTGGGATGTCTCCTCAATGCTTCACACTTCAAGTACCTGTTCGAACGTCTTCTACTGATTGCTGCTTGCGTTTTCAATGCAGGTCAGGGATTTGGGTTTGGGGTTTTTTTTCCTCTCTAAAGTTTTGCTGCAACTGTTCTGTTCAGTGTGTCTGTTTCACTGCTTTCGATATCTTCTGTATTCCAGTCTCTCATATAGGGCTTGTTTTCATTCTTGTCCCTGTTACATTGGGATCAAAAGATGAGTATCACGTTTAAATTATCTCTTCTTTCCTACAATACTGAAGTAATTCAGACGTGAAATATTGCAGCACTTCACATTGCGCTGGTAAACCCTGTGTGTTTCTGATCAGTGTAGCTGGATAAAGGGTTGTTTTGTATGTTGTTGGGTGTGCAGCATAAAATAGGTATCATCAGACTGAATGTTTATTGGAACAACTTCGTGTTCCTTTGGATAGACACTTTGTGTTCAAATTTCTGCAGGTTCTCTTAGTCACTGACAAAGCAAAGACTCACTTCTTTTTGTGAAGCACTTAAACTGTAGGCTGTATTTGATACTTTTTACTTGTATATCTGACTGGATAAGCCTACATATTCAGTGTGCCCCACACCAATTCTTTTGTTAAGGTAAGGGGGTTACTTGAAAGGTGAAATGAAGAATCCCACATCTCTCTGTATGGGTCAGTTACAAAGGTAAAGCCCTGAATTTGTGGTGGTCTTTTTAACTGACAGGTGCTCCTTTTTCCTGACACTCTATCGTGATTATCTGTGTAGTTTTGGTGATTGACTTCTTTGGCAGTTAAATTAACAGATTTCTTCCCTTCCTCTCCCTTTTCCACCCTACCTGGAGCTTCCTCCAGGCTCTCCCTCACTATACTGCTCAACTCTCACTCTCCTCCTGGTGACTTAGGAGGATAGGTGATGCTTTCAAAAGACTACAGTTCCTCAAAGGCCTGAGTCAGTTTTGAGAACAGAGTTTTGCTAAATCTTTTACAACTTGAGTAAACGTTTTAAAGGCTTTGCAACTAAAGGAAGCTGGGGGTGAGCATATTTTTATTTAAAAACCATATTTTCTTGTTGTTGTAATTTTTTTCAATGTTTATGAGGAAGACTTTAAAACATTAACGGGTGTGTTTGCAGCTGGTATGAAGGTAGAATTCTGACCATCACATACTCTCTCAAGTTGTTAATAGAAATTTGCAGTAAATGTTTAATAATTACAAAGTTATTTTTCCTCTCTAGTTCTGTAGTCTTGAACAAAAATCCTGTGTAAGCAGACGACAAGAGGGTTTTCATATACATATACATATATATACACACACACACACACACACACAAA
The DNA here is from genome assembly GCF_032191515.1 of Phaenicophaeus curvirostris. Lineage (NCBI taxonomy): Eukaryota > Metazoa > Chordata > Aves > Cuculiformes > Cuculidae > Phaenicophaeus > Phaenicophaeus curvirostris. The sequence goes on from NC_091397.1 coordinate 53,219,253, forward strand.
AGATTGTTTGCTGTACGAATACTATGAGTATTGAAGAGGTTATATGGAAATGCTTCTGGAGGTGAATATTTTATTGCTTTTATAGTTGATACAATCATTTATTTTCCAGATTAAGTCCAACTGAATAATATCTTGTTCATGTTATAATAATTGTACAAGTTTGTAAAATTGTACTAAGTTTGTAAACTTGTACTGGTTAATATAAAATGCAGCTTAATTCTTTTTGTCTGTCTTCTTTTAGGTCATATTGAAGTTGTGAAATTACTTGTGGCCCATGGAGCTGAAGTGACGTGCAAAGACAAGAAATCATATACACCCTTACATGCTGCAGCATCTAGTGGGATGATCAGTGTAGTCAAGTATCTTCTAGATCTTGGAGTTGATGTAAGGAAGAATAAAATAAAGTTCTATGGAGGTTTTTGTTCTTTGAAATGCTTCTATTAGTGTTGTAGCACACTGTGTATTTAAGGACATGTTATAACACAGCAAAAATAATATTTCTGACATTCCTCATTCACATGTTTTTTTATGTTATAAAACTTAAAAGCCTTACAGATTTTTCACAATTATTTGGAAATAAATTTGTATTTAGTAGGTTTTGTGTTCGTTTAGTATTTCTCACTCTTAGTTCATTGGACTGGAACTCAGGAAATAGGAATTCCGTTCCTAGCTTTGCCACACAATCCTTTTTGAACTGCAGGAAGTCAAACTCTTTTGCTTCAGTTATTTGTAAAACATAGCTGTTACTGACTTTCTTACACCACATAAGTTTTTGAAACACTAAAAATTGTGAGAAACTTATATACTACAGTGAGGAAGGCCATTTTAATATCAGAACGCAAAATAAGTTAGAAGACTGTACAATACCTGCAGGTAGAAAGTGTGTTAACAAAAAACTGTGAAACTGTAAAAAATTTACATTGTGCATCCCCTGTTAGTGTTTCAAGGCTGGAGAATGCTGCCAAAAAATGGGGAGGGCGGATATATACACTTTAGAGTCTTGTTTGGTTTAGAGATTGTTTGACTTTTTCTAGTGGCACCTCTTATAATTGATTAGCGAAGTGTGTGATTGCATTTTGGAAGTATTTACTAAATAAAATTCCTGTTATACTCAGAACCTACAGGTTCTCAATGACATTGAAAAGTCCACCTGTGTATGTATGCACACGTTACATCTAGGAGTTCTAAATTTAAATCCCTAAAACTTCTTTTGGGGAGACATAGTCCCTTTGACATCTGTTTTTAACAGAAACCTACAAATGGTGTTGAAAAGTGACAGAAGTCTGTGCTGTGCTTAGTCTGCGGTGCCTGTGCAAGCTGCCACTGTTGATGTTCTTTCCATACGTGTGTTCTGTCAAGTTCTATGCTGCATACAGGAAACTGGTGTGGAGACAATTGGTCGAGCTTGTCTCACTTGTAAAGCAATCATTCTCTTCACCAGTACACACTTCTCAATCTAAGCTTGCTCCTAATTTATTGTTTTGAAGAGTTCCAAAATGTAATTAGGAAGTTGTCTCATGACATGAGATTTTACTTTGTTGTAATTAAATTCTGCAGTAGTGCAGGTTTTTACCTACTTACTAATCTTTTTTTTTTTTTCCCCTCTGACAGATGAATGAGCCAAATGCCTATGGAAATACTCCTCTCCATGTAGCTTGCTACAACGGCCAAGATGTTGTAGTGAATGAACTTATAGACTGCGGTGCTAATGTAAATCAAATGAATGAGAAGGGATTTACACCTTTGCACTTTGCCGCTGCATCAACACATGGAGCATTATGTTTAGAGCTTTTGGTCTGTAATGGAGCAGATGTAAATATGAAGGTAGGTGAAACCATAGCCATCCATTTACTCTTGAAAGATGCAGATAATTTTTCAGAATCATTGCTTCGATTCTGTTTTGATGTTCCCACTGACTGATGGGAAAAGAAGTACTACAGAAAAAATGAGATACTATTTTGCTTCAAGGAACTTGACCTGAATCTGAAAACATCAATGAGATTAGTAAATAGCTGAGAAGGATAAAAAAGAAAGGTGGCAATACAGTCTGTTCAATCTGGATTATATTTAAATGTCAGAATTCCACATAATTTGTTTTCATCAGTCTGTCCATGTGAGTCAGAGCAAATCATATGGAAAAATGCTGAAGAACATGTTTTTCTTATAAATAAGCAGCATTTAAGAAATCAAGGATAGTTCAGAGAAATGTATATGAACAGGCTGATTGCTGGAGCAGCTGAAGAACTGATGACTTAAGATGCTAAAGTCTAATTAATAAGCGAAAGTAGTCAAGGGTGTATTAGAAATACAAAGTTAAGTAGATTAGGCCAATGGAAAGTCTTAACCAGCTGGGGTTTTAATTACTCCAGCAAAACTAAGTGAGCAGAGTCAGTATATGTCTTATGTCTCTGATTGGTCACAAGTCTTTGGCTGCAGAATATTCCTTGGAATCCAGTGTTTGTGTAGGTAGAATTCTAATCCACACAAGAATAAAAGCCAGCTGTAACCTATATCTTCTCAGGTGTATAGGATAAGTTCTTGACATGCAAGAGAGGGACAGATGTGAGATCTCTTGTTTTGTGTTGATTTTTATTCTAATAATGAAACTTAACTGTGCTCAGAAATATTCAGTTGCAGTATCTGGTGTGTTGACAAGTTTCAGGCTGGAGAAGTGGGAAATGAGTATGTGAAACGAAAAGTCCAAATGTTCCTCTTAATAAATATCTAATTGCCTGTACTGTTGTCCACAGAGAGAATTATCTGTCCTTTTGTTTGTTAAAATTAAATCTGTTTAATAGACTTTTACCTGAATTTCAGCACAATCTGGATAAGAGGTGAATATTAGCATAGCTAATGTTTCTGTTAAAAGTCATGGGATTTGTGGCTTATTTCACAGAATCATAGAATAGTTTGGGTTGGAAGGGACCTTAAAGATCATCCAGTTCCACCACCCTGTGATGGGCAGGGACACCTCCCACTAGATCAGCCTGCTCAAGGCCCCATCCAACCTGGTCTTGAACACTTCTAGGGATGGGGCGTCAACAACTTCTCTGGGCAACCTCTGCCAGTGCCCCACCACCCTCATAATGAAGAATTTCTTCCTTCTATCTAATTTAAATCTCTACACTCCTTCTATTTAAAGCCATTACCCCTTGTACTGTCCTTACTTCATGTAAGATATTCACACTGATTTTCAGCTACCTAATTCTAAAATGCAGGTTTATGTCTATTTTTAGTACAAAAAACAGTCAAAATTTTACAGTAATTTACATATAAGCTATTGGATGTGGGAAAAGAGATGTATGTTACTACTTACATTTACATATATTTAAATGTGTAGCTTATTTAATGAAAACATACTTAAGCTTGGTTGTGAAAAAGGTCATCACCAAAGTGCCCTGGAGAAGTGAAGAGCTGTGCTACTGGGTTTATTGCCAGCTTGTCCTAAAATACAGAGGTCACAGTCCATTTATTTTTGTTGCCCTCATTCTGCTCTGCATAATGTCCTAGGCTGGATATGACTGAGAGTTTAGCCTTGCAGGGCTGACTTCTGTCCTACATTCTTGAAACATCGTTTCTCGGTAAAGTATGTTCTGTCATGAAAATAATCCCACAGTGTTAAATATACTCATGATTATGTACAAGTAAGAACAAAAAGGAAACCTAAATACTATCCAGCAAAGAATTACTGTTTTCCTGTATGCTGGGTTGCAAAGCTTCATGGCTGTACGTATTTCTGGTGTAGAAGAAAGGAGGGCAGGGGCTTTGTTTCACAACAATGTGCAGCAAGTGATGGTGGTGGGAATTTTTTTGGCTGTTTTCTTCAAGTACATCTTAATTGTAGGTTAGGAATGAAAATTAAAAACTTCCATCATTCTGTTAGGATTATTAATTACTGTTAAAGATTATACTCTTTATATTTGAACTTAAAATAAAAATCTTTACATTACTTGTGTTCTACTCTGTAGATACTGATTACATTTAGTCAATTACAAAGCTTTTATGAAGTTACTCATAAAATTATAAGGAACCTTAGAAACTGTACAAAGAATGGCTAATATCTTCAAAGTGACTGGCAGAGTCCCTGAATTCTTTGAAGTTTATAATGTGGGTGAACTTCAGTTTGGAGTTAGCAGGAGGCGTGTTAGCATCAGAGAGATGCATCGCTGTCTTCCATCCAATTCAGATTTAAGTTATGAAATCCAAAGTACAGATTTGTTGGTTTCTGTAACCTTTAAAACAGAAAAAAAAATCTGTAGAAGATTTATTTATGAGTAAACCTGGGGTTTTGCTTACGCTTACTCTGAGATGACAGAATCATTTTTATTGAAACATGATAGTGATGGGGCTGGGAAATGCAGCCCGAAGCATATCAGAGCTCTGAGAATTTCAGCTGAACTCTAAAAGCCTATTAGAGATTTGGCTCCTGAAGTTAGCCTGCTTTGGAAGAAAAGGCCTTTACGTTGGAAACGGTTAGTAGCTTTAGCTATAGGTTGGCTGTAATTAAAATATGTTGATTTAGTAAGTAACAAAACTGTCAAATGCAAAATTAAACAAGTAGGGTTGTATAGGGATTTTAAACAATTACAGCTTGAAAACAGCATTTATCCCATTTCTGCACCAACATGTGTCTCCAATGTAACTCTGTTAATAGCATTTCAGTGGATTTATACCAGTGTGACTGCATTTGGCCTGTGAATTTGCGCCTGAAGGTGTGAGCAACCTTACTTTGTGTATTAAAACTTACCGCTTGCACTGTTGAAAAATGCAAGAACTGACTGGAAAATCTTTTCCAAGTCAGCTTCTGCTTCCCTGGAAAGTCCTTTAAGGATAAATCTTGGATTTAATCAGAAGAAAAATCTCTAAAAAACAGCAAAAGGAAGTTGAATTAGAATATGCGATGTAGCTAAGAATAAGTTATACAGTTAAAATTGGCTGCTTTTTGAGCTTTCTTATGAAGTATTTATTGGAACCAAGCCTGTTCAGTTTCCAAATACTGAGGCTAAAGTTGAAAGTAATACTTAAAATTGTTTTTAAATTTATTTTTCATCATAATTCTTTGCTTGTGTTATCTGGTTCAGTGGTTCCCTTCCATGTGCAACTGTTTTTGTGATTTTAGAGGTAACAAAGTGGTTATCAATGGTCATCTAGGTACAGGCTAGATTACTACTAGAGCACTTTCTGCTTCGGGTGACCTAGTGGGGAAAACAAAAGGGAAACAATGGTATTCTTGGTGGCAGATGGGGAGGGTAAGTGCTTGTGTGGATGCATCTGTGTGCTTGTGTGGTCAGCATCTGTGGATGCTGACTTCATCTCAAGAAGGAAACACATAGCAAAAGATAATGGAGCAGTAGAAGTAAGTTATATGCTTGTCACCTCTGTAGGTAGAAGACATAATTTCGTACTTGTTCTTATAGGCTAGTCCATGTTCACTGTAGAACAGTGAATCCTGTTAAGTATTGCTTATTACTGCAGCACTCTATCCTCACTATTCAGAATTCTCATGCATGGGAGAACGCGTTGAAATAAGTACGTAATGGGACAGTATTAATTGTTTTATGGCTCTCCTTGCTGCTTGAAAATTCATTGACCTAAATAGAAAAAGTATTTTACTTCCTTTGGTAATACTAGAACATAAGAATTGTTGCTAGGGGAGGATTTCACTTGGAGGAATGTTGTGGCATGATAGACCCACATTTCCTCTGACTCTCGGTAAAGCTCAGCTCAGTCTGAGTACAGTTAATATCCAAGTAATCACTTGATAAAATGCCATGTGCTGTGTGATAATTCTTTCTGTCTAGTAGCAATCACAGTTCTTAGCAAATTTATGATCTTAAGTATTTTGTGGATATGTTTTCTCTAGCAATAGAGGAGACTTGAGTGATTTCTTTAGCGTTGCCACACTTAAAATTGTGTTTCAGACAAGACAACAGAAGTTCTTGTTACCCCCTAGCTATTCTGTCATGTGCTCTGATCCTATCTGGTCTCATAAAACGATACGACTGTGGTTAATTTAACATTTAGATAGAAGTCCTTACGGCATAAAAAAATGGAAATTGAAGCAAAAGTTTGGAACATACCTCCTTGCTTTTGCAGTCCAACCTCCTGGCATCTCAGGAAATGGTATTTTTCTCCATAAACAGAGCTTTGCTGCTTCTTTGTTTAAAGAGCTCTTGGCCACTGGTTCCAATTCTGTATATCCTTCCATAATGACAACATCCAAAAATGGAATTCTGAATGCAGTCCTGTACCTAGCAGTTCAGCTCCAGCGTGGAAATTATCACCTTTGTTTAACTTTATACCTCTTCTAGGTTTATATGTTGATAAACAATCATCTGTTATGTTATTCCTGGGTAGCAAAGAAACCCAAAGCTGCTAGACTGGGGAGAGACACTGTGGCTAATCAAATCTGTTGTCTTAGAAATCTACATTAAGTGCATTTTTAAGTAAATTTCAACAGAGTAAATCTAAAACCTGAGCGTACCAGGGTTTTTATTTACACCTGGATAATTATTTTTGTAGTTTATGTTGCTGTCTTTAGCAAGAGCTTAATCAAGTTGTCTTGTGAGGGTTCTCACTTGACCACCACGCTTGTTAGTTTCTAGTACTGTTACCTTAGGTTATTTTTAAATCCTTGTAAGTTACTTTATTAATGTGCTTAGTGAGGCTTGGATCTACTTTTTTTTTTTTCTGTTCTGCCTTCTTACTCTTCATTAGCTTTCCTTTGAGATACAAATTTAGCATGTGTGAGTCAGTGAGATGGCAGGCTTCTTTATCTGAGCCCTTAAATTTTTCTGTCTGTTACTTCATTAATTTATTTCCTTATTTTATCAACATTTCCTCTTTTAAAGCTTAGAACGTTAGTTACCAAAGCAACTTTTGGTCACTCATTCCAACTAAGCTTAATTTCTGTGATCATTTTTCTTTAAATTAATTGACTCATCAGCTTAAAAGAGGACAAAAGTGAGGAGAGGCACCAGATGTGTAACAATTCTTTTAAAGGAGGAAAATAATTGGATACAGAGAATATTAATGGTTGGATAAAGAGAGTAGAACCAAACCGTGGGGAGAATGATGAAAGGTAGACATTAGAAGAAAATTCTCTTTGTAAGAAAATTAGAGCATAGAGATTGCTTGGGGAAGTTGTCACTTATGATACGTTTATTTGGCTTTTTCTTAGCGCCTCCAATGACAGAAATAAAATCAATTGCCCGATTCCTCAAGTGATTTTCAACAACATGTTCTGTGTTTCTTTACATCTGCTGTTGCTGTGTGGATGTGCCTTTTGGATTATCCATGGTCAAAGAAATCTGCTAACTTAAACATCTGGAGATAACTTAGCTGTCATTAGCAAGTGTTTTATTTCTTTCAATCCAGATCTCAGAAGTCAGTGTTTCCCATGATTGCATTGTTGTAGGTGGTGTGTACTGCCTTGTGCAGTGACACAATTAAAATTTCACATCCAAATCTGTGTCTCCAGGAGACTTCCCATAAGGTATTCATAGAAACTTTGCCATTGGGCAAAGACGTGTGTGCATCTGAGAGTGCTTTCGTTTTCTGTATTACACTTGCAATTTTTTTGCATGCATGTGTAGGAACTTTTTTCTATAGTAGAGCTTTCCTATTACCTGTGATAAAGTATGGAGGGATGGGGAGATCATCCTACTGTAATAACAACAGAAAAAACCTGGGTTTATAAGTGCATTGAGTTTGTGCTGTTAAAAATTGAAATTCCCATCTGTGTTACTGTTGGCCTGCTTGAAGGAGATCTTTACTGGGTGAATGAATAAGCGCGCATTTGATATGTGTGTCAAATGTGTTGTTCCTATTGTGGTTGAGTAGTTTTACCCTAGAATTGCTTGTAGGATGTTGATAAATTGCCTACAAATATAACTTTGCTGAAACTTCCATGAAACGTGAGCTTTTTGTGATGTGTTGTCTTCTGATATAACGTGTAAACCTTTCTAGACAATACAACTGTTTTCTTTCAAGAAATAAACTTAATTTAAGGAAGTGTTGTTGTAGTTTAGACTTGGGTGGGCAAAGAGTTGAACATAGGCTTATAGCTAAAACTGTGCTCTGTCATCATCCTCTTGAGAGTGATTATCCTGAAGGCGTAACCGTGAGTGAGGGGGCATCACTCAGTTGTCACTTACAGCTGGAAGAGTGATTGAGAGCAGCTCTTTCAGAAAGCTTTCCATATCATGCTGACTTGTCACTGCCAGCGTCCATCTTGCAGAAGTGCATAGAAACAGTTGAAAGGAGGGAGTAGAGGGGAGAGATGAAAGAAAAAGAAAGTCCCTTTTCTTTCTTTTGTAGCTTCTGATGGGTTACTGTTACTGACCATAAGTAAACACTGGGTTGTTTTTTTTCTTTTCTAGAGTAAAGATGGGAAAACACCTTTGCACATGACAGCAATCCATGGTAGATTTTCAAGATCTCAAACCATCATTCAAAATGGTAAAAAGGGGAAGGGTGTAGTTCTGTCATCAGTCTTCCAGTATTACAAATCATTTTTTCCTGTTGTATTGATAACGATGTACTGAAATATTTTTCATATCCAGTGTCCAGCAGTAGGTTAGTTAATGGTGGAGTCTGGCATATCTGCTTAATAAAGTTTGATAAGTTACATTGAAGTACCATTTATTTTTCAGAATGCAGGAAAATATATTGATTTCTCTTCCATAACACTGGAAGAGGTTTCAGAAAGCTTGTCCCATATGGCTACATCATAAAATGCTTCTCCCTATTTTATTATTATTAATACGAAATACTACTGAAAACTGTATAGATTTTTAAATCCAATGTAGTCATCCGTGAACAATTATTGGTGTTACTTAAATTGTCATCAGTGCTGTTTTTCTAATAAAAGTATCTGTATGCCTACGTATATCCTTACTTACTCATTGCTTTTCATTATAGGAGCTGAAATAGACTGTGAAGATAAGAATGGAAATACCCCTTTGCACATAGCAGCTAGATATGGCCATGAGTTATTAATCAACACTCTGATTACAAGTGGTGCTGACACTGCAAAGTAGGTAACTCTGCTGACATGAATGCAAGCTGAGAGAATTTAGAAGTGTATTTATTAGATTAAGAAGACTAGTATAATTCTTTAATAAAGTCTTCAATTTGCAACGGGGAATATTTTGTGTTATCTTGTACTTTTAAGTTGCTACACTGTTCATGAAAATTTGTACAAAAAGAGAAATAGATTTCCCTCTAATGTATTTGAATTAAAAGCTCTTAAAGTTTTAATGGACTGTTGCACTGAATTAGTGTATCCCACTAAAAAGTGTAAGAAAGCATTTAATATGTGAAGTTTTCCTAAGGCTCAGTATTCTAATTAGATGTTTTGCTGAACTCACCATGCACTTTAGCACACAATCGTGTTTGTTTTATTTTATTGAAACTGTGATACCTGATTATGGTGTATCTTAGGCGGGGTATACATGGGATGTTTCCTCTCCATTTGGCAGCATTAAGTGGATTTTCAGACTGCTGCAGAAAGCTCCTCTCATCAGGTAGGATACTCTAAAAATCTTATGGCTGCTTTGTACTTATTTTTATATACCATAGAATAGCTTTTAATTAAGTCTTAATTTAGTAATGCATAAAAATCTTTGTAGCTTACTAGTAGCCTGGGGCCAGTGCTTGTTTGTTTTAATGGACAGTCTGTGGTTAAAGTGAATGCAAACTTTAACACAAGTAACTTTTTCCCCAAAAAAGTCCAAATTGAAGTAGTGTATCTCTTAACTTTGTGTTGTTTGTGCATCTTAAGTTGGCTGTAATGGTGGGATGACTCGTTCAGACCATAATGAGACTTCATGGAAAAAAACTAACATTCTCTTAAATGACTTCATCGAGCGTCCTACATTTCTCTTTCATGATGTCTTTAGCTTAGTACAGATTGGGCAATTCTTGTCTGTCACTATAGCGGGCACCTAATAGCTCTGAAAACTCTGTGGGCTTCTACAATAAGAAACTGTTATTGGTAGTTTATTGTTAATTAAATGCAATCCATACTGCGCTGTGCTTTTATTGTTTGATTCCTCCTCAAATCTGGGGAGGGTTGTAAGCTTATTACTTCTCTTGTTGTCCAGTGTCTCCTCTGATGTGAATTTTTAGCTCTTTGAGCCATTCCAATTCTGAGAAAGTAGATTTATCTGAAGGATCGTGGAAGCTTCAGGAACAAAAGGAGAAGAAAGTAAATTGGTTCTACATTAATCTGAAGATAGTTCATGCTTTCTGAAAAAGAGGAAAACTGGGGGGCAGAGGCTTGGGAGAGGAGGAAGAGTAAGAATTTCTTCTTGTCTGCTAGGGGAGCCTGGAGGAAGAACTAAAGGAGTATAGCTAAAACTACCACCAGTAAGGCTTTTTATTTCACTGGCCTGTCGTGGACAAAGTTTCAAGGATTCACTCTAGGAAAGAACTGTCCTGTAGCAGACTATATTTCAGTTGAGTGTGTTCAAAATGAGGAACAGTCTGGGTCTTTCTCCTTTCTGCACATGATGTGCCCTTACTGGAGATTTGATATGGCAAAGGAATACCTACAGAAGACTTGCAAGTGGTTTCTCTGACTTTTACATGACTTGAGCAAACTTGGGTGTAACTGTAGCCTGGAGCAGATAAGGAGTTCAAGAATGTGTTTAGTCTTCAGTCTGGAAAGACTAGATATTGCTAACAGCTTACGGGTGTGCTCATAGTGTGGGGATTGGTATCTGCCAACTGTCCTTTTTGTCTTTGTGAGGAAGAGTCTCATTTATGTAAATTGAGAGTGTGGAATTTTTAAATTCATTAATATTCTACCTTTAAAATAAGCAAAAAAAATCATCTGCTTTGTTCCAGCGCTGAATGACATTTAAGTAGTAAGCAGTGTTAGACAGGCAGCCTAGGGATGTGGAAAGGCATTGAAAACTACTTTCAAAATCAGATTGATAAACTATCGTAAATGGTTTGTTGTGTATCACAACCTGTTGAAATGGCAGAAGAGAACAGTGGTGATAACAAAACCTGTGTTTTGTGGGATGTGAAGTAGCACAGTCGGAACAGTAGTACTCTAGAATAACAAACGCATCCTGTGTTGCTCACTATTTATCATTGAACAATTCTTATAAAAGGGGAGGGAATCATTACCAGGCAGGAGTACTGAAAGGGGAGATGTAATGATAAGTTTTGCTACACAAGAGCAAGACTCTTAGGAGAACACAGTAGTTTTCTCAAACCAAAAATTTAGCTTTGAAACATGATGTAAATAGTAATCTTCATGTCAAAATATATGGTTGGATATGGAATCGCACAGTTTGATCTCAAATTTGAAGTTCTATAGTTCCCACATTTTAAGAACAGAAAACTACAGTGTTCTCTAAAGGGCTCCTCTGTAAGTAATTGCTATTTACAGCCTTCACTCCAGCTTAACAAAGGTCTTTTTCTGGGACTAGAGCTACACTCAAGGATGAAATTTAAGTAGTTTCTGGGTTTAGTAATGTGACATCTACCTCTTTAATTAAAAAAAAAAAATCTACATAATACTGATATATTCTAGCATATTAAATTCTCCTATTACCTTCATATGTTTTATATTACATACTAAATTATACTAGCAGGCAAATGGAATAAGAAAGAATATAGCCTCTCACCTCAGTCCAGCTAATTGTTTTACTCTGTCTCTTTCAGTTTTACTTGAACACCTGTTTTTCAAAATATTTTGAAGAGCAAATAGGTGTTTCAAATGAAGTCAATTTTTAGTGCTCAAGTTTGCAATTATCTGTTAAGTTTGCTTAGCAAAGTTTTCTTGTAGGTGAGAGCAGTTTTGCGAAAGGTGCTGCTGTGTAATGATTTTATGAAATACTTGATTTGTAGGGTTTGACATTGACACACCAGATGACTTTGGCAGGACTTGTCTTCATGCAGCTGCAGCTGGAGGGTATGTAAAAAAGAATTTAGTGTTTATCATTCCTGTTCTTTTTTATTATTTCCTCTCTGTGCTTTTCCTGCTCTCTCCCCTTGGAATTCATATATACATGAAAATAATTTCAAGATGGATTCTGTGTACACATAGTAAAAATTAATTAAATGCTTGAGGATGAACTGAATTTTATTTTAAATTCCTATGATGACATAAATTTCAGAATTTACAGCATTCAAAGATGGCAGTGCCCAGCTAAGAGCATTGTAGGACATGAGATGGAGAACAGCACATTTGGTAAATATGTTTTACCAAATCTATAAACGAAAGATCAGTCTAACTAAATTAAAACCCATAATTACATTCCAAAGTTTGGGTGGGTGAAGTAGTCAGAACTCATCACTTGAGTTGTGATCCCTATTGATTATTGTTACTGTATTATAGGTTTTCTATAGCAGCTACTCAAAATTGCCTGGAAGAACTGGGTAATAAATCTCATGATACGCTTTGGGAGACACAAGAACTCCATTATATTGATATTTTTATTTTTCTGTTTCAGTATTGTTTAAGTATTATTGTTAAGTTATCATTCTAAGTCAAAAGATTCTTGTTGCAAATGATTAAGGTGAAAATGCTGTCTTTTCATATGAAAACACATAATTTGTGATACATTCCCTTATTCATTTCCAGTTAAACAAAGTTACTAAGACAGTATTTAAACAATAAGCAGTATTGTACATTTGTTACAGTGATTATATTGTGCTGAAAATGAACTACGCTGAGTAGTGAAGTATTTTTGTTGCAACTTATATTTGACCTTAAAAATGTACATTAAAAACTTACCTCTGCGCTGGAATCCTGGTAGCAAAAAGCATGTGACATGCAAGTGGTTTTGTTGGCTTTAAAGAATTAAAATTTCTATTAAATTAGGTTAATGTTGTTGTGCTTTATGCTATGCATGCCATTTGATATCAAACAGATTTCTATACATGGACTTGAAATCATTTATATTCTTTCCTGATTTGGTCCTGCAATTATTAGATTATTTTATGTACACAAATATATTTATCATAATTTTCATATTCGGTTATCTTGAAAATAACATATGAGATATGTATCTGTTGCCTTAATTTAATAGGAATTTGGAGTGCCTAAATCTTCTGCTAAATACTGGTGCAGACTTCAACAAAAAGGACAGATTTGGGAGGTAAGACATTGTAGATTTGCATATTATAAAGGCCTGTTAAAAGTATTACTGAAGTAGCTTATTGCTATGTGGGAAGTCTGTGTTCCAGTTTAAATGTTTTTGTTAAGATACGATGTTTCTAATAAACTGTGTTTCTGCATATGTTATCAAAAGTCACAAACTTATTTTGTTTACTGTGTTTTGTTAAATGGTGCTATTTTCCAAATAATGCATTAATCAAACCTATAAATCCGATGCTATTTCTAAACTTTTTTTATTTAGAACTTTATTTTATCGTAAATGCGTCACCGTTTTCCTTTCATTATATCCATCCCTTTGTGTTTCCGTGTTCATGCTCTGAACTCTTTTGGAATCACATTCATTTCTATTTTAGTATAGGATTATTTAAATTTAGATGGCATGATCAGTACTTATGTAAATTCTCACATCACAGTGTGGAAAATATGATTTTCCAGGATGTGAGTGGCAGGAACAGGACTTGGAGAGAATGTTATGGATCCAAAGTTGTATTTTGCTTTAAATTCCACTTCCATTCTGTCCTGAGAATGGAACAACTATGTATCTGTACTTTTGTCTTTGAAAGTTGGGGGGTTTATGTGTTTGGTTTGGGTTTTAGTTTAATGTGCGTCTTATACGGAGCAGTTATTTTGGGAGAGGGATAAGATTAAAATAGTTAACAATTGAGAGAAATGGGGAAAAGTAATTTTAAGGGAGAGGGAGGAGGTGGTGCACCTTAAAGTGCCTGACCATCTCCTCAAAATGGAGATATTTATAGTAGCAATCTCTTCTTAAAAATAGGTAATGGAATTCCGAATCATCTTGGTGCTTTTGAAATTTTGTATGAAATGGCTTATTTATAGAATTGTTGATGTATTTGAAACTGGAATAAGTTTCTTCTGACTTTATACATCTGTACTAATATTTCATGGTTTTGTTAAAAGAAGACAAAGTGTATTTTTTTTACGTTTTCTTTACTAACATACCAGAGGGGGTGTCATAGTTAAATATAGTAGATAACTAAATATATTTAAAATAGATAATGCTTGCCTCTTTTAGACAAAATTCTGATCCGTTTGTCAAAAACATCTTGTTACTTGTTATGTTTTATTTTGACCTTGTTTAGTTGCTGTGCAGTTCCTAGATTTGTCCGTATTTTTCCATTTGGCTTGAAGTTACTTAACAAAAAAGTATTTCCAATGTAAACACTGTATGTTTACACAAGAAAATTCATGTAAAGTGTCCCTTAGTACAGAGTTCATACCTATTTTGGCTGGCAAATAGATCCCCTAGGTATGGTTCTGCATTATTAAATAGCCCATAGGAAAAAAACCCCATTTTTTAATATTGTAATGATGCATTCTTCACCACAAATACTTGTTAAAAAATGTAAGGAGGATTTAAGTTTCATTTTATTTTGCTTTTTCTGTCTCTATACTATTATTTTGCTGTTATTTACCATTGTACTTTTTATTTAAATGTGTACTAAAGAACTCCACTCCATTATGCTGCTGCCAATTGTAATTATCAGTGCCTGTTTGCCCTTGTGGGATCTGGAGCTAGTGTGAACGACCTTGATGAGAGGGGTTGTACACCTCTGCACTATGCAGCTGCATCAGACACAGATGGAAAGTAAGTGGCACGCTTTGTGCTAAAGCCTTTCTCCTTAGAACTATTTGAGCTGTGAATTGTGTATATGTTCTGCCCTCATATTTGCCAAATGATTTTGTTATATTTTTAAAGATTAAACTTGACTGTGGGTAGTTTATGGTATATGTAATATTTTATGTAACAAATATTTCCGAGAAAAATGTACAGAAAAATGCCCTATAGAGCAGGTATTGTTATCCAGAAATTCATTGGGAATAGAGTTTTTAATCCCACTTGCTGTGCAGTGGTTTGAGGCATCTTATGTGCTTGTGAGGTGTGTTATGACAGTTTTGAGAAGCAGGGTCACTGTGCTTTAAAATCAGATTCTGAAGAAGGATGGTGTGTTTTATAGAGGGTTCTGAATACTACCCAAAAATCCATGTAGTTAGTGAGAAATACACTGTAAAACTAGACTGTGTGTTACAGTAGTTTACATCAGGATAGAAATTAACTAGACGATTTTATTTGTGTATTTGATAGTTACTTCAGCCATTGATGCTTGGCATGACAACTCGGTCTCTTGTTACTGTGAATTTTTGTGAAGTAGTTACACTTTTGCTAACGGGAAGCTCTCAGAAACTTTCATAATTCCATAAACGTCTCTTGCATGTATTTATTTTGTAGCTAATAGTTATATTTAACGTAGTTACTAATGACTTAAATACTTACATACAAAGCTTATATAGATAGCACCAAATTGAGGTTATTTAAGTTCCAGACACTGTATATATTGAGATTTGAGAGCATTTGCACGTGCACACGCTCATATGCACCAGTCAAAACAAGCTGGTGTGCAGCATCACATTTCAGATGTAATCGGTGCCATCTTCTCTGGAAGAGAGTGCAGCATAGTACCATATCATCCTGTTGTAGTGCTGGGCCTCTTAAAAGGTGAGCAGTCAGAAGGAGTTGGCATTTAACTTGCAAATTGGGGTTTGAAGGATAAAGAAAGAATATTTAAACCACCATTTAACAAACATTTAAAGTACAGGCCTTTTTTATGTAAAGGCAAATTTCAAAACAGTCATCTGCTGCTTTTTAGCGATACTTTGAATCCCTACTAGTTTGCTGAGAGACTTTAATTACCTTCTTACAAGTTGAGCTAGGATTAATTTTAGCTTCACAGTTCCTCTGAAAAACTCCAAACTATAGGGGTTCTTCAGATGACATCATGTTGCCATCTGCCTCATAAAAGGCATGAGCAAGAAGGATGATGGCAATACTGCAGAGCTTTGGGAGATAATTCAAAGAACCATCTCTGGAACCCACGTGATATTGCCCTTCTGATTAACAGTTGGCTCTCTGGAAGACAGGCTGCAAAGCAGGATGGCCTGAGGAGAAGCTTTTTATATTCATGCAGCAAGATGATTAGTAACAGCTGGAAAACCAGTCCTGCTCAGCTCATACTCAAAATAGGAATGAAGCTAAAAATGATTACTGAATTGGAATATAAATCCCAGAGGAAAAAACGTCAGAAAATTATCTACATAGAAATTCCAAATATATTTATGTCCATTTTTCTTGTCTTTGTTCAGACATCTTTAAAGGCAGATTTTGGGGACAAGGATGTTTTTGTTGAAAATTATTTTCCTGTTTGTTCCTGTTTTGAAATGTTTCTTTTCTATCTTTAACAAATGCTTCTGATGTGGAACAAACACCAGTAAGCCTCATTTTGACAAGACAAATGAGAGAAATATGATCACAGAATGAGATAAACTAAGCAGCATCTTAGGGGAGGAAAAACACGCTTCATCTGTGTTAGAATTATTTGATAGACAGTATACCAATAAATAAATGGGAAATAAATTTAACTTATCTGGGCTTTCACAAAGTTTGATCTCTTTTTAAAGAGGCCTGTTGAGGACAGTTAAGTATGCAAAAAGTGTAAAGTTAATCTCTTTCCTGGAGGAGAGGAGACAGCAACAATAATTATCTGGTTTGCATCAAAAAAAATGAGTACTCAAGGATTTTTAGAAGACTTTGCTTCCTGCAGTGTATTTAGTGTACTGTGTTTTTTCTGAGCACACAAACATCGGAAATACACAAGTGTAGAAATTTAGATTGCCAAGGCCAGTGACTTGACTTCGGAAATCTCATACTGTTTCGATTCAAACAAAAATGTGCAAGCATAGTTGCAGTAATGAAATCCAGGCATTTTTTAACTGGGCAAATAGAAGCTGAATTAGTTGGTTAAAAATATAGACATGCTTTACAGCTAGTTTTTTATCAGATATGCTTAACTTGTAAAATTATTTGTCTTCTGTTACATATGTTCTTTAAAACTGGAGAATTTTTACCTTTTTTACTACCAACATAAGTCCTTTTCTGCTTTTGGCTGGACACGAAATGATGAAAGTGAGAGCACGCCTTGGTGTTGCTCCTGTTCTTATCACCTTTCTAATGAGACAAAGTACTCCATAATTAGACACTTCCTTCCTCGTAGTTTCTCCTGCAGCTTTTTTGCCCCTTTCATCTTCACTCACCTGGTTTGTTACTTTCAACATTTGCGTGGGATGGAAAAGCAAACGTCAAATCTTCACTTCAGCAAATCGCTGTTGTTGCATGTGAGGTTATCGGCCCTTGATCTAGTACAGCTGTCATGTTCGTGTTGAAATTAGTTTGGTTCATCACAGCTGGTATTGGATCTCATGTAGATGATGAACTTGAACTTTCATCTGCTGACTCCAGGCCCTTCCTTGAAAGAACTTACAAAGAGTTCTGATGTTGCAGGGTCATGCTGTCTTCCCTCAGGAGATGTAGGATTGTAGGATTTCTGCCTGTATTTCTTCAAGGTTTGAATGTTCTCCAGGGTTTTGAACGATCAGGTTGCTACTCTTAACAGCATTCATCAGAGGCTGTTAGGATTCCTGCCTCTCGGATCTAAACGTGCAGTATCCTTCTGCAAGTTTTTCTACAACATAGCCATATCATAGAACTACAGATACTGAAATTTCCTTTAACTTTCTAACACACAATTTCCCGTGTGATGCATGGGAACTAAATCCTCATATTGTCAGTGCATCCCACAAGCCCATTTGTCATCACTGATAATGGTTATCTGTGAGACCTTTAGATAAACAGGGCTATAGAAGAAAGATTCTGGGCTGGATTTGACAAGATAATATATTTTTTAGCTTCACATGCATTTAACTGATAAAGGGTAAGTATTTCATAATCCCAGAGAGAAGGAGGGATGGTGAGCTGTTGTACACTTCAGAAAACCAAGTGTCTTCACCAGCAGGTTCAAGGTCATGACAGTTTCTGAAATGACAGACAATGTGAAATTATTAATAAGTAGGGTTATTAGCTGGAATAATTTAGTGTGCATGCATGGAGTCTCTTAAGAACAGAAAAAAGGGAGAGGGAGCTGACTTTTAATACCCTATTTTTCATCCTGCTGGCTGTGTTTGGCTGTAACTGTATTGATCATGTTCTGCCTTATAACTTTGTGTAATGAAAGTAAGGATTGGTAGGATATAAGTCAATAAATGAGTGTTTAGTAGTGTGAGTGTATATGTGACTCTTGGATACATAACGTGAATAACTCTCCTATTGATTGTCTTCTGTATTAATTACAGAAGAAGGTATTGATACAGAAAAACATGCAAAAATAGTAATCATTTATATTAATATTTATCATAATAACAGTAGCTGAAGTTGTATTAGTTAGGAAGAAAAAAAATAGCCGTGAAGTACTAGTTCTACCCAAGTCAGATAACTCAGAGGATGCAGCACGTCTGCAGAGAAGGATTCTTTCAAATTCTGGAAGCTTTGTGATTGACCTTAACACATTGTATAATGAGTTAGGTGTTCTCTAGTCCTAGCCAATATACTACATTAAATCATGTTCCTGTGTGCTGTATTCTGTTTTCCAATTGAATTGGAACAATTTATCACTTAGCATAAAGTTGAAATTCAACATTTAGATATATGGTTGCGTATGTCAATTTAAATAGGTGCCTGGAATACTTGCTAAGAAACGATGCCAATCCGGGGATCCGAGACAAACAAGGATACAATGCAGTTCATTATTCAGCTGCTTATGGTCATCGCTTGTGTCTTGAATTGGTAAGAAAATGTATCTTAGATGAAAGCTATAACCGCTGCTCTTACAGAGCATAATGCAGAGGCCAGGGAATTCCTCCTTCTTGGTTCTTCATCTGTAAGCGAGGTCAGTAGTGGTTTTCAGTCCCTGTGAGGATAAAATGTTTAAGCCCTTGGTGCTCTTAAAACAGGGGCAAGGCAAGGAGCTAAGATGGTAGATACTGGCTTTAAAAGATAATACATTCTGAGATTGAAAGGTAACTAGTTGAGGATGTGGGATGTTAGTTTTGTTTTGTTTTTTAACTTACAATACACTGGTAATTTTTTCCTGATGGCTGAAATAAAAAAACCCTGATGTTATCCCACTGAGAAGTATTAATATATTTCACAAATGTCATCTGAAGGTGTGAATGAAAATGTAGGGAAAACGTGTAAAGTAAGAATGCCCTTTAAAATGGTTCATGTAGTTACAGTAACTGTAATGGCCACATAATATAATTTTAGATAATAAAGCCTCAGGTAGTTTTTTATTAATTCCTTTGCAAGGATGTGCCCGTTATTTGATATGCTAATTTTATCTTCTCTGTGTTATACAACATAGTATTTTTATGAAAATTATACTTTTATATTCAAATGCATTCAAACTTGAATTCTGAATGTTTTTAATTGCAGATTGCGAGTGAAACGCCTCTAGACGTTGTAAGTGTATGTTATTTCTCACTGTTAAAGTATTACTGTACAGCAAAGGAGAGTTTGTATTTATAAAAATACTGATTATTTTTAGACATTTGACCATTTCTTCAGTGCATAGGTGTAATATTTAACTTCGGTTGCAATTTAGGTTTAACTACAATTTGGAATTGCAAACCAGAAAATTATTTTAAAACTATTTGGATTTTTTCTTTTTACTTAAACATTCATGTGACTGTGTTATAAAAATGTGATGATGAAACCTTAGTGATCTGAATGTATTTGATGTTTTTCAAATACTTTGAATGTTTTAATCCTACTAGTGTACTAAATTAAATACAATCTTGAGAAAGACCAGGAATTAAAAGTTTAGAATGCTTCTGAAAGTAAGAAATAGAGTGTGTATGCATAGCTATTTTATTCCTATTTTATAACAGTTGTGTCTTTTTGGGGGTCCATTTCCTCTCTTCGGGAAGTCTTTTTATGTTCAGAGAAATCAGACTTGCCTTCTGGCTTTTCATATTGTTTTCTTACTGACTTTTCACCTAATCCAAAAGCTTTCTTGTTGTTTGGTGGGGTTTTTTTCTGTTACGGCTCTTCTCACTTGTCCTTGTCTTCCCCTTGTATGCATTTCGTGTATATTATTTCACATTGCCTGCTTTAGGGAAAAATAGTAATTTTAGCTTTATTTCTGATTTAATTATTGCATTGTTAGGCAAAATCAAACAACTCTGCTTGGGAAAAGAATATGGGGAAGGGGTTGCAGGCATTGCAATTCAAACTGTTTAGAAGATTGAAGGGGGGGACACAGGATTACAGCTTCCTCTAGGAATTCTAGATTATTCCTCCTATTTTTCTTCCTTTGTTTTTCAGTCTGTGTATACTTGAAACTGTAGCTGAGTGTTTTTAATGGTGAGGGTTTTTTGCACTAACTCTGAATTTCTCTCTGCTAAGCTAATGGAAACATCAGGTACTGACATGCTGAATGATTCAGACAACAGAGCACCTATAAGTCCACTGCATTTAGCTGTAAGTATTTCATTCTTTGGTGATGATAGCTCATCTGATTGGGAAAAAGCTGTTGGCATAGGTTTATTCGTTCTGGATTTTTTAAAACGTAAATTAATAACAGTAAATGAAATGCAGAAACACATATGTGTAATCTATAGTACTGTTAAGTGAAACAGTTAAGAGATTGCTCCTAGAAAAGAGTTTTGTCTGGGGGCAGAGGTTGTGCATCCATGAGTATCCATGGATATACTTTTGAGTATATCCAAAGTATAATTTCTTGCAGAAATTATAAAATCAGAGTTGTAGATGTTTATTTTCATTATTAACTTTGATGCTTTGTCTTCACACATATTCTCTATGCTACTTTTTAATCCTTGTATATCCATTCTAATCTTAACTGTTTAATCCCGTAAATTCCTTCTATTCTACCAGTTATGTTAATTGTAGCTATTTGAACTGTATTCCTTTAACTTACAGATTTAAAAAACTAATAGGAATTAGTTAAGTTTGCACATTTTCCTTACTTGAAATAATCTGAGAGTGATGTAACTATAACATAAAGCAGTGAAACAGGCAGTAATCAAAATACTGTTCATTATACAAACTGGAGACAGGCGATTTTCTGAAAATAGTTTCAGTTGCTGACTGAAAGGATAAAATGGGAAAAAAAAACCCACCAACCTTCTTGCTGAAATTGTTTGGTTTTTTTAAATTAATCATAACTATTGTAACTACTTATGTGCTGCATGAGTAGCTCTTCTATATGTTAAAAGAAAAATACTGTCTTTACAATTTCCTTTCTGTAATTGTGGTAAGAGAGGGAATAACGTGAAGGATGGGAAAATTGAACAGTTTTCTTATTCTTGTAGGCCTATCATGGCCACCATCAAGCTCTGGAAGTCCTCGTACAGTCACTGCTGGACCTCGATGTGAGGAATAACAACGGAAGGACACCATTGGATCTTGCTGCCTTTAAGGGACACGTAGAATGTGTAGATGTGCTTATTAATCAGGGAGCATCAATCTTGGTGAAAGATTACGTTGTAAAGAGGACCCCAATACATGCTGCAGGTAGGTGCTAACCTCTAAAATTCTTTGGCTTGTGAAGTGGGTCATATTTGTGTTAAGAAGTCTCTGTCATTAATGTTCTAAGTGGTGGTGTTAGGGATAGACCATGACTTTTAAGTTCTGTGCTGTGCTAAGAAAGGTATGACAAAGCAGTTGTGGGTAGAAACAGGTATTAACCCAATAAATCATTTCAGCACAAGGAGTGCTGTTCCACACTGCTCTGTGGAAGGGTGCCTTGTCCTTGTCCATTCAACTAGCAAGGCTGGCTGTGCTGACAGGGTCAGTGATGTGTTCCTGTTTCTTGTCTTTCATGCAGCCCAAACTGTAGGCCCATGTTTAGATACACAAGTTGTGTTGCCTGTTTGGACTCTAAAATACTTTTAAAAATTACTCCAGTCTTGGAGGATTCTGTCAGTTTGAGAAGAGACATGAAAACGATATTTTGGGTTTTTTCCAAGGATTTAAATGACTCCTGAGTGTTTTCAAAATAATAGCAATCCTTTGCAATATTTTCTCACTGCCTTTCCTAGAAAACTTCTATAAACTCACGTTTCTCAAAGTCTTGCATTTATACTATATTCTTACTTTATTTGTCTCTTTGAAAACAGGCTTATTTAAATTGGCGTTTCTAGTTTTGGTGTTGTAGAAATGTTGCAGTAAAAAGAGTATTATGTACAAAACATCATCATTCTCACCATTTAATTTGTTGCCCATGAGCCCAAACTGTGTTCTGTTTGATTTAGCTGCTTCTAACTTCTTGTTAGCATTTCTGTCAGCTAGAGACGCATGAATTGCACTGTTCTTATGTGGACTGAATAGAGCAGCTGTATGTCAGAAATAATTTCCTCTCCCAACAAGCAATCATTAATCTTTAATGAGTTGCACTTCTCTCTTTTTTGTTTCTTTTCTTTTTTGCTTTTTCATAACTGCTTGGCTAATTGCTTCTATGCATTTCTACATTTCCTTCCCCTCTTTCTAAATGTCATTTCAGTTATTTCATAACTATGCACGTGCTACACGTGCTAACAAGGCCTGTGTGTGATTGGCAAGTTAGGTGATTACCTGTCCCTTGAAACAAGCAAAAATATGCTAATTACCATTTTTAATTATTCCTTCTTGTGGATCATAAAATGATAGAATGGTTTGGACTGGAAGGGACCTTAAAGATCACCCAGTTCCAACCCCTCTGCCGTGGGCAGGGACATATATTCTAATTATGCTTAATGTTTGCAACCTTATTAATATGTAAGAAGTAAATACCTGTTGGCAATGGACAGTTGGAATCAATCAGTTATGCAGGTGAGAATGCCAGATTTCTGAAATAATTTTCTAATGCTCATACTTTTTGTTTTTAATTTAAGTTATAACAATTGTAAAGCTGTACAGTGTGTTCTCAAGCTAACGGGCTTTAGTCTGGGCAGGTTGTCATTGTGTTTGAGCTGTGCATGCAAAGGCAGTTAAGGTAAAACTAGTATTTTCATGATGTTTTACAGCTACAAATGGTCACTCAGAATGTTTGCGGCTATTGATAGGAAATGCAGAACCACAGAATGCAGTGGACATTCAAGATGGAAATGGACAGTGAGTTTAAAGCATACACTTTCTGTTCCTCACAAGTTACTGCACTTTATGGAAGGAAAAACTAAATACATAAAAACATTGGTGACTTTTTGGTTTATTGCTTTAAAATGGGGGGTGCTCTTTGAACTAGGACAAATGGCACTATTTTGCAATGAACATATTGTTGCCAGTGAAAAATGTTCTTGTTCAGTTGGGAGGAAACTAAAATGTGCCTTATTGCCCAGATGCTGAAAAAATGGATTATGATAATTTAATCAGGACTTCTGAATTAGGGGATGTTAATCTATTTCCTTTAATCTAAAAATCAAATATGAGTGGTATTCTTGTAGTGAAGGTAGTGCTAGAGAAGATCACTGATGATGTAAATTTTAAGCGTTGACCAGAAGGATAATAGTTATATTTCAGCTGAATGCGAGTCTCTTAAATTTTCGTATAGATTACACTTTACTTTGCTCTCTGCTTAGGACTCCTCTGATGTTGTCAGTTCTCAATGGGCACACGGACTGCGTTTATTCACTTCTTAACAAAGGAGCAAATGTAGATGCCAAAGATAAGTGGGGAAGGACAGCATTACATAGAGGGGTAAGAGGATATTCCTTTTCTGTCCTTTCCAATTTTATATATATTCATTTCAAATATAGATTTAATATGTAGTGTTAATGAATTTCTCATTATTATAACCTTGCCATTCTTAGTTTTTAATTGTCTTTTTCATTGCTTCCAAAAGGCCAGCTTTTGCCTGTTTACTGTGTACCTTTAGAATTCCTTTGGTTTTCTGGAGTCTCTTAATCTTGCTGTGAAGTGTTGACTGGCCCAGAGTATGGCTTTTTATTATGCAGGGGGTTTAGTGTTAGTGGTAGGAAGAAAAGCATGATACGTGGCATATGCTAAATAATTTTTTTTTATAGTCTCTGCCAAATAAGACAATTGAATCGAGCACTAGAGATTACCAGTTCATTCAGCCTTATTCCAAGAAATTATTCTGTCATCAATATCGTAATACCTTACTGTTTTTCCAACAGAGTGGCTATTTCCAATAATAATAACAATAACTGTGCTTATTTTGTTATTACTTAAAAATGTAAGAAATCGCCTGAAGTTTGTTTGCTTTAGTTACACACCTTACTTTATAGACATGAATAATTGCAAACTTGCTATTTCCTATCTCTCTCTCAGGCAGTTACCGGACACGAGGAATGTGTGGAAGCTTTGCTTCAACATGGTGCTAAGTCCTTACTACGAGACTGCAGGGGGCGAACCCCTATCCACCTGTCAGCTGCGTGTGGGCACATAGGTGTTCTAGGGGCTCTCCTGCAGTCGGCTACGTCAGCGGATGCAGTACCTGCCATAGCAGACAATCACGGCTACACATCACTGCATTGGGCCTGCTATAATGGTAAAACACTTTAAAGTACAGGTCTAAATGTATTTGTTCCTATTGAGGATTTGTTCCTATTGCTTATAAAACCAACTGTCCTCTTTCAGTTTGTATTAGTCAATGTGACGATACAACAAACACGATCTCTTGAAGGGGAATGTGTCAGCCTCTAATACATAGTAGGAGGGGGTTGATTTTGTATTACATCTTGTTATAAACTGCCTTCTTAGTTTTCTGCCTCAAGGAGTCTTTCAAGAAATTCAGCAAAGTACCACTTTATAGAAATGTGCCATACATCCCAAAAAAATTTACCTTTATAGGGAGTCTAGGGAGAAATGGTTTCAGCTTAATTTCTTTTTTAAGCTTGCTTCAAAGGCATAAGAGGCTAAAGTAGGTAGAAGTGATCCTGTAAGAATTTATCTTTTTCTTCACTGATATTTTTCTTGGATTTGGGGATAAGGGAGGCCTTAAAAGGTAGGAAACTCATTCACCTCCTTTGGTAAAGATTTTGTTCTGGGTGTTTCATTTCTGATATAGTAGAGATTCTCATTTATTTCACCTCTGAGTCATGTGATAGAGAATGATCAAGAAGCAAGGGCTTAGAGCTTCACTTTAGCAATTATTTTTAAGTGAGTAACTAACTAGACTGTCTTCACAGCTGACGCAACTGGGTAATATACTGTAATTTGAATAATGTCTCTTTATCACATTCATAAAATTAAACCCTTACAGTTTGGTTGGAGTGACCACAGAGTCTGAATAAAACAGAACGGAAATGTGCTTGGTTTGTAGAGTGAAACTTTGACAGTACTTGTGAAAATATGAATCTTCATACAACAGCAAATGTTGAACTAAGGTTCTCTGCATATATGCATAGAAGATCAAATAGATACAATTGTTAGCTCCCTGTACAGCAGCAGGCTATGGAATTTTGAAAAGAATAGTATGATAGGTTGAACGTGTTCTTATTTAAGCTTTTGTTATGACTATTGTCTTGACTTTTCTGTGGGTTTAGCACGATGGTGGAACAAAAATAACCCTCAAGTGGTGGAGACATTTTCATGTAGACTAATTGTACAGGAGTGTTTGAAACACGGAGGTGTAAAGAACTAAATTAAGTGTTCTGGATGTTCTTAGGGCAGCATGACATCCCTTCTATCTTTCACAAAGTTTACAGTGTTAAATGTCAGTTTGATTTTTCAAGATTCTAAAAGTGTCTTGTTTTCTAAAGGTAACCCTGTTGAACATAACCAGTGGGGCTTTGAAACTTTCAAATAAAATAATGCTTAATCTAATTTAGATATATATATTTTGTGTTGGAATCCATAAATAGACCTTTTCCCCTTTTTTAATGCCTAATTCTTACATTTGCTTTAGGCCATGACAGTTGTGTAGAGCTCCTCCTGGAACAGGAAGTTTTCCAGAAAATGGAAGGAAATTCTTTCAGTCCACTGCATTGTGCTGTGTAAGGAAGTGCAAAATTATTATTCATAGATTTCATTGCTGTAATTAACAAAAGATGTATCATTCTGTAAATAACAGCCTGTTTAATTCATTATAGGATAAATGACAATGAAGGTGCTGCAGAAATGTTAATTGATACGCTAGGTGCTGGTATTGTAAATTCGACAGATTCAAAAGGAAGGTAAGGGTATAAATGCACAATGGATGAATGTTTGTAATGCAGTAGTTAGTGCCTCTGCTAAATTCTAAAATCATTTGAGACTTAGTATTTGTTACTTACGCTAAATCTCCTTTCCCCTGTTTTTATTCTGTGAAGAATTTATTTTTAATTCTATGCTAGAAATTGAAATCTAGAGTTTTAAAAATTCTGCTCCATTTCAATAAACTTGAAAGGGTTTTCCATTGCATAGACAAGTTTGAGCATGTCATAAATTGTATTACTTCTTGGGTAGTATTTTAGGCATGTTTTGTTTTCTTCTGAATCAAATTGTATCTCTGCTATATGCTACATAGAGGGAATTATTTGAAACTGGAAGGACAGCAGTCCCAACTCCAGTAATACCAGTTTCAAAGAGTCAGTGTGAGAGATGGCCCAGTCTTTTGTATCTGCAGGATCATAGTCAGCGAGGCCCCTCGAATAAAGTAGAAAGCGTGACTGAACATGGCCACATTGTCTTTTGCTCTGTTGTAGAACTCCTCTTCACGCAGCAGCTTTTACAGACCATGTTGAGTGTCTACAGCTTCTGCTCAGTCACAATGCTCAAGTAAATGCTGTAGATTCTTCTGGGAAAACACCTTTAATGATGGCTGCAGAAAATGGACAGACGAATACAGTTGGTAAAGAGAAAGCTTTAAATGTTTCTGCTCTTAGGTTTGTTAATCTTACTTTGAGTAAAGTTGCCTTATAGTTAATGTCCTTGTGCATATGTTTTGTCAAAATTATGCTTTCGTTTTGCTCCAATATAAACCATTAAGGCTTTTAAGGAATATGTTTTTAGTTAATACAAAACTTTATTTCCCCAGAGGTGCTGGTTAGCAGTGCTAAAGCTGATCTGACTTTGCAAGACAGTTCTAAGAACACAGCACTCCATTTGGCTTGCAGCAAGGTATGTGCATAGTCTGACTTATTGGTGCTGAGCTTTGTGTTATCAAGCACTGTTTGAAAATATTGTTATTTTTAAAAGGCATTCAAAGCAATTTTTGAAGATTATTTGTTGTATGACAGATGTTTGTTCTGTATTAAGGGTCATGAAACTAGTGCCTTGTTAATACTGGAGAAAATTACGGATAGAAACCTCATCAATGCCACCAATGCAGCCTTGCAAACGTACGTATCAGCAGTGAGTGTTTTACAGATGAATTTTTGGTGTGTATCTTGCTCATAAAGAGGAATATTTTTCAGACCTTTTTTCCAAATTGATTGAATTTTAATTGCTTAACAGGTACCAAGAGCTGAACTGACTTGAAGTGAAATGATGTTTTGCTCATATTTGAAGCTCTAGTTTTAGCTGGGCAAAAAGGGTGATAAATCTTACAGTTTTGTGATTCGGGTAATCCTATGCCAAACCAATATTTTTCTTTTTTATAAAATGCCTAATATTACAACTAAAATCCCCTTCAGTTAACAACTCATTTGAGGCAAACTAAGACTTCCTCTCCCAAGCTGGCTTATTAAAAAAACCCTGGTTGAAGTATACTTTTGCTCTTCGGCATGTTTTCTGTTAGCAAAAGACACCTATTCCTACTACAATGAAAGACTATTTTCTATTAAATATTACAGAGAATACAGTATTCATTATGCTTCCTGAAGATCATCTTTCAAACATAATTAAGCCTGTTTTGTTAGCCCAATCACAGGGAAAGCTGAACATAGTGATATGTCATGCTGGAGAACAGGTGTCAGGATGGGCTGTTAAAATGACTCTTCTGCATTTATTTTTTTTCCTTTGAAAGAATGTATTTGTGTTACAGGCAATATTTCACACCTGATACGTAGCTGAGTTATGTACATGAATTATTAGACTGCCTTAATAATGCTACCACAGACCATTTAGAAAAAAAAAACACCAGAACTTTTAAGCAACTTGCATATTTCTCTACCCTTACGTTCCTTCTGGAATCTGTCACGTTAAGATTGCTGCAGTTCTTCCAGCTATTCCCAGAGATCTGCTTGCAGTAAGGAGTTAGATAAGTTTCCTCTGCTCCTGAGTGCTCACCTCAGGCAGTGGGAAATAAGCAGAAAGCAGGAAGGGATTGATTGCCTCATTGCTGGCTTGAAGCAGAGATGTCTTGAGAGAAGGAAAAGCAAAAATGGGATGGGAATGGAAGTGGGAAAGGATGCTACCACAGGCCCGTGTAATTCCACCCACATGCCTTAGCTCATACAGTCTGATCAGGAGATGTCACGGGAAAAAAAATAGATGCATATTCACACCTCCATGAAATTTTTATATAAATTGCAAGTTTTTAACAGCTCTTGAAAATATGACTGGTTTAGCAAAAAAACTTTCTGAACAGCTTAAACAATGTCGTGTTTTTTGGCGAGATAAGCGTTAAAATTGTTGACCTCTATATTAAAATTATTACAGTACATTTTTCAGTATGTCTGCAGTGTCCAGTAATTCTTTAGTTTTAATACATCAGTGTAAACACCACAAATACAGTTGCTTCTCTGTGTATCTCTTCCTTACTTGGAGACCAGAAGTGCACTTGTTTCAGATAAAAATATAGTTCACAGTTAATTCAAACAATTTTAAGAATCTCAAAACAAATGAAGAGCAACATGAAGTAGAAGGGGAATTAAGCTGATTTATTCTGTTTCCAGCCAGTGAGACCAATGTCAAAAACTGTTATCATTTGAAAAATGCATGATTAGAATATTTGAGGTAAAGTTACACTTTCCTTGATAGATCAAGTCACCGCAAAACATGGTTACGGTCAGTAGTTTGAGTTTTGAAAAGTAATCTGCTTTTCTTGCTTCGTGCATTATGCCATAAAATATTTTTTAATCTCTAGTCACGATGGATTTTAGTGGTTTCTAAAAGGCAGATTGATGAAATGCTTCTTTCTGCTTCTCTTCTAAGCGTTTATATGCAATAAAATGACTATCATTCTGCTGTCAGTATTCTAATGATTATTGCCAGTGATAATGCCGTAACTCCCAGATGTGATGGTATCTGTTACAACAGTTCAGTGAAGGATTTATCAATAGTACGGTACTGCATGTTTCTGTCTTTTTAAGATGATAAGGTTCATAAGCAGGCAGGTCTTTTCTAGTAGCTACTTCTTCACTATGTGGGCTAAAAGAAATTGTTATTGTATAGTTTCTTTGTTATAAGGAAAAAGATTTGCTGGTTTTCTATCTTAGTTATTATATCTACAATATTTATATAATGTATAAGTAACAGACAAGTATAAATATTTCAGTAATCTTTTAACTAGATGGAAGCTACTTATGTTAGTTGGTATCTTGTTCTAAGGTTTATATACGACTTTGCTTGTTTTCGCAGACCTCTGCATGTCGCTGCTCGGAATGGACTAACGGTTGTAGTTCAAGAGCTTTTAGGGAAGGGAGCAAGCGTACTTGCTGTAGATGAAAATGGTAAGAATAAATTTAACTTTGTTTCCCATAAGGAAGGTGGTTTTAAGCTCGGTTTACTGAAAAGCAATAACGCTTTGAAAACTTCCTGTTAGCCTTACAACAGGTTCTTCCATGGGGAACAAAAAATGTTGGCAATGGATCATTTTGGCAAAGCAGCAGAAGTGTAAGGAGAGTAAAAACTTGGAGAGCAATGCAGGTCACAGCATAGAAGTGTTTGGTTTGCATTTGTAGTTTCAAAAATACGCTAGCTTTGCATACTGCAAGTGGCCAGATAAGCAATACTTGAAGTAAAATATAACTTTCAGCTGTTAGGAGTCTGGCTGTGTCACGGTGAGTATGCTGGTGTTAGTTTTTAAAAGCAAATACAAATTATAGATCTCAGTTACTGGTCTCAAGCTTCTGGCTCCTCAGCGGTTTTTTTGCACATAGCAGTAAGAAAAAGTAACTGCTTTATCACAGAGAATAAATCCTATACCTTGTAAGAACAAAAGAAAAATAAGATATACTGATTTCTTATATGTATATTTTCATGTAAGACGTCTGTGGTCCTCTGAAGCTGTGCTTTTAAAAGTGCAGGAGCTCCTGCTCTTATGCCTTACCCCAATGGGACTTAAATGAAAGCTGTAGCTGGAGGGGATGGGGGATGGTGCAGGGTATTCTTTTGGGGGTTGGTTTGTTTGTTTTCCACAAAGGCTGTGCCTAATGAATAATTCTAATTAGAGTTGCGCTTTGGAAAGTTTTTTCTCTGTTACTGTTTACTCTGACTTTCTCTGTGTTTTTCTCAAATCCCACGGTTTAAAGTGACATGAGTGATTTAAAAGATCATTCCTTGCCTAAAACGGAGGATGGGGTGGCTGCTAAATGAAACTTCCTAAAATGAAAAGATAGAAAACATAGCTTTTTGATTTCTCTTTCTCATCACCAGAATGCCAACTGGAGATGTTGTTTGTATTTTTGTGGCCTTTTCATGTGCAGCCAGGCAGCCAGTCTCTTATTAGGGTGAATCTTTGACGTAGCAGAGAAAAAAGTTGTTTGTTCTCTGGCAGCCTGGGAATCTTAACTGTACCATGTTCAACTTCTTTTTAGTTCTGCTCATATTTTAAACCTTAATATAACTGAGTGCTACCTATTCTCGTGCCTTACTGTTGTTCTTAACTTTTCTTTCTAATAGCAATTGCTTCGTTTATAAAATTATAAGCAGTCTTGAGAACATTCATGATTAATTCTTCTCTTGAATCAATGTGCCAGCATAAAGTACAGCTTGTGCAAAGTGATGAATGCTTTGAGGTGTGACAGAGCAAGGGAAATTTTCATGAGATTTCTCAATCTATTTCAACTGTCACTGTATTTTTTTTCTTAATTAGAAGTATTAGTAGGTGTTAGGCTCATTAAACCTGTGGAAAGAGTTTTCTTCATTTCCATAGAGTACCTATTCTTTTAAATGGAAAAGCTGTCAGTAGTGATAGGCAAATTCTGCTTTAGGTCTCCTTGTCTTTGATTTCAGCATCTATTGCTAATGTAGAAGTGTTTCTAAAGAAAAAAAATTATTACATACGTTTGTTTAATTCTAAAAAAGTAAAAATATAGGTGAAACTTTGTGGGGTTTTTTTATTAGAATGGCTTAAAAGGATAACATGTATACATCTTGGCAGGGGAAAGCTATCTGTTTCGTGAAGCAGACTGAAGGAACAGGCACTTGGTATCACAACGCTGATATCCTCTTATCTTAGAGTAGTTCAGAGGAGTCCATTGATCTACCATGTAAGCTTGGTATTTCAGATAGAATTAGATAAAATTGGAGGTAAAGGAAGTGTGTCTTGATACCTAGAACATGCAACCAGCAGAACCTCAGCTGGTGTGGAATGGTGATCCACTTTTTTGAAGTTGTCTCTCTAAAGGCTGCATTTACCTTTTTGTAGTCTCTATTTGCATCTCTGGCTGTATAAAACTACTTAATAGTCCTCTGCTGCTATATCTGGGCTACAGAAAATAACTGAAAAACATGAGCTTTGAAAAAAGTAACAGCACTCAAATTCTCCTCATTTCAGTTTAGAAACAATTTATAGGATGCTTAAAAGTCTAGATTTGAAGTCATGCTGCTTTTGTTATAGAGCATCTCTTAATGTTGTGAGGTCACTTTTTGAGGCATTTAAGAATTAATGTCTTTGGAAAAGAAAATTTGTTCTCAAAAGTTTAAATACAACTGCAACAGCGAATTAACTGCCCAGCAAACTTCCCAAAAACAGTCATGCTGAGGGTTCGTTCTCAGTTCTGTATTGATTCCCACTCAAATCTTTCAGTTCTTTTCCCATGTTTCTACACCTGTCTTGATGAAACTTTGCCATCACCTGCATCTACAAAAATTCTGCTGAATTTTACGTTATTTATGCAAGTTTGGTTTGTCTTAAAAGAAATTACTAACTTTTTCTTTGGTTCAACACCAGCTGAAAGGGTTTTTTTGGTCACTCAACCAACTTTTCAAGGTTGTGGGGTTTTTTGTTTTGGATTTTTCTCCCTCTGTTTAACTAACTAGGCTGAATTTCCTGGTAGTCTGCCTTTTACTTGTCCTCCTAATGTACACAGGAGAGAGAGGAGGCATCCTCTAACTCCTGAGACTGACATAGTGTGGATATTTCTCATATTTTCAGTGCAGTGATCACTGGCCTTGCAAGCTTTTTGCTTTTGGTTTGGTTTTTTTTTTTTTTTTTGGAAAAAAAAAGGGAGGGTTTGGGGTTTTTTGTCTTGTTCTTTTCCAAGCCTTCCTTTACTCATATTCTAGTTTATATTGGAGATCTCCAGTTTTCTGAAAGGAATTTTTCTTGTAAATGCTTTCAAGATGACTCATGCCTCGGATGACTTTCTTCTTTCTCAAGCCTAAGACTTTGTTTGGTTTGCCTTCAGGACTGTCTTTGCACTGACCGCATTAATAGCTCTGATTTTCCAGTAGGCACCTTCCTGGAAACTTTCAAGCCCTGGGGGAGGGAGCAGCTCTGCATTAGGGCAGGGGGAGCCCATGTCTACCACAAAGGCTCTGGGTTTGGTTGTGCAAGGAAGCTGCTTCACTCACTCTGCTTCTGTTGGCCTTTCTGTAAGTGAGGACAGTGATTTAGGGGTTTGTCCTGTCAAAGGTTACGTGAATACAAGTACGGATTGTGGGAAACATGAGAACTGAGTAAGGGTATTTCAGTGGCGTTGGTCCCTTTACCATATTAAAAGAATATCTAAAGTATTTATACCTTTTGTTGCCCTGGAGCGAGTCCAGAGAAGAGCAAAGAAGCTAGTGAGGGGTCTGGAGAACAGGCCTTACGAGGAGCGGCTGAGAGAGCTGGAGGTGTTCAGCCTGGAGAAGAGGAGGCTGAGGGGAGACCTCATTGCTCTCTACAACTACCTGAAAGGAGGTTGTGGAGAGGAGGGAGCTGGGCTCTTCTCCCAGGGGACAGGACGAGAGGGAATGGCCTCAAGCTCCCCCAGGGGAAGTTCAGGCTTCAGGGAAGCCTGGGCTTCAGGGAAGTTCAATTTTTCATGGAAGGGGTCATTGGGCACTGGCAGAGGCTGCCCAGGGAGGTGGTTGAGTCGCCTTCCCTGGAGGGGTTTAAGGGACGGGTGGATGAGGTGCTGAGGGGCACGGGTTAGTGATTGATGGGAATGGTTGGACTCAATGATCCAATGGGTCTTTTCCAACCTGATGATTCTGTGATCAGTTTGCAGTCATTTAAGAAACAGAAAAATATAATTTGTTCTTAAAAAAAATAAGTGGCAGAGGACACAGACGTCAGTCTTCCGTGGTACAAGCAGTTGCTTCATTTTGCTGTCTATGGCAAGAATAAAACTGTGGGACTGCATTCCTAGTAATGAAAGCCAGAAGCTCAAGATCTATAACTGAATATTAGTATAAATACTGTTTTTAGAGAACTTTTAAAAGAACAAGTAATCTGTTTAATCTTTACGCTGGCCTTTAATGTTTTTTATGGTGAACTGGGATTCTCAAAGGTAGCTGATGACTGCTTGGTTTTCTTCTTGGAGCTTTTATCAAATCACTTTAGTTAAAGTCATGGCTTTTGGCATGGCCAGCTTGAATGAACTTTGTGTATTATCTTACCTTCATGCCATCGTTGGCTGCTGTAGATACGAAATTGTGTGCATTTGAGTACTGGTGCTGAGCCTTCTGTTCTGCCTTATGTGCCTGAAACGCAGTCTTCACCCAAGTGTAGCAATCTCTGGCCTTGCTTCTGAATCCTCTCAGGATGTCTCTCATCGGCAGACTGTTACTATTAATTCTGAGTTGTTTAAGTCATGTGATTCCTTACTAGCAATGAAAACACGTGCTGCGCTGCGCTTCTGTACGGCCCTATCGCATGATCAGCTGGTGCTTTTTGTGCTTGAATTATCTGTGTTTCCTTGGATTGAAAGCTTCTTTGTACAGGAACTGTTTGTCTTTGAAGCGTCAAGCGCAAGGGCTGTTCAGAGCAAGTAACAGCTCAACTGCAAACTGTCCCCTGCTTGCTGTTTTCTTAATGTCTAGCTACGATTCTTTTCCATAATGTCCCTACTTGTTTAAAACTTATGTGCAATTATGCAACACAATAAATGCTCCTGAGCTCTATCCTAAAACTTTACCTGGATCTATTTCTACAATGAAGATGATTCCTTAGTAGCCAAAACACTTACTGGTAGAACAGGCATTGCCTCAGCTCCATATTCTCCTTATGTTGGGGATTCCAGAACTGGACACAGAGCTCCAGGTGAGGTCTCACTAGAGAGGAATAGAGGGGCACAATCACCTCCCTCGACCTGCTGGCCACACTTCTTCTGGTGCAGCCCAGGGCATGGTTGGGGCCTTCTCGGCTCATGTCGAGCGTCTCCTCAACCAGCACCTACAGGTCTTTTTCCCCAGGGCAGCTCTCAATCACATCATCCCCCATCCTGTATTGAAACTGTGTATTGCCCCAACCCAGGTGCAGGACCTTGCACTTGGCCTTGTTGAACCTGATGACCCACTTCTCCAGCCTGTCCAGGTCCCTCTGGATGACATCCCGGCCTTCCAGTGTGGCAACTGCACCACTCAGCTTGGTGTCATCTGCAAACTTGCTGAGGAGCCACTCGATCTCACTGTCTGTATCATTGATCAAGATATTGAACAGCACTGGTCCCAGTACGAACCCCTGAGGGACGCCACTTATATCCCTTAAAAAATAGTTAAACGTTGGCTTTATATGCAGTTTCTATTACTGTATATTGTAATAACGTAAGGGCTGATTTAAATTGTCCTTTCAGTTACCTGGCCCTGATGCTTTAGCCAGCTTGTTATTGAGATAGACATTCTTTATTAAAATAACTGTGATGAGCAGCTGTATGGAAGCTTCTGCATTAAAAAACATTTAACATGTTGAGCTGTAGTTTCCTCAGTGCTTTCACCCATCACTGCTGGCTGCCACAAGTTGTCTCTCCTCAGCCAGGTGACTTCCTCACCAGGTACAAATCCAGGCTTAACTCACTGGCTTAGAGTATCCGACTGCTTATCAAATTAATTGCATCTTTTTTCCAAAACCCACTAATTTCTGGGTTGTTTTTGTAACCGAAAGTTAAAATATACTAATTGATAATGCATTATATTTGTGTTCTTTCTTATTTAAACAGTACCAAATTAAGCAACGTAAAATATTTTTGTAGCTGAAAGATGATGTGATCTTGGAGGAATTTTTACACCGTCTTTATGGTAAATGAAGGTTTTGTTTTGTCTTTCCAGGTTACACACCAGCTTTGGCCTGTGCGCCCAACAAGGATGTGGCCGATTGCCTCGCTCTCATTCTGGCCACGATGATGCCTGTTTCATCGAGCAGCACGTTACCTTCTCTTACGTTCAATGCCATTAACCATTACACCAACACCTCAAAAACTGTCACCTTTGACTCCTTGCCAATCATGAGGAGTGACCATAGCTCTTACTGTACGTTCAACAACATTGCCAGGGAAGATGGGTACCCGTATACAGAAGAAGACGAACTCAATGATTCAGATTCTGAGACCTATTAGAAGCTACGTTTTGTAGGTCTTAAGAGTGAATCCTCGTGCTGGAAGGTCAGACTTCTGCTTTTGAAAAAAAGCTACCAGTGCTTGAATGCAAAAAGAGGACAGACCTTTGGGGAGATTTTTTTTTTTTATTGTGGTTGCATATAAAAAAAAAAATCTGTGAGACTCTAGGAGGATTTTTAAGAGCATATTTTGCCGAAGAAGCTTAAATTCTTGAATAAATATTTGGAATCCATGGCAAATAAAATAAAATAAAGAATGTCAAAACTGTTTTATTTAACTCTATGCTCCCATTCTGTTTCTGGTGCCGGGAGTAATTTCTGCAGTCCGGGCACCCTACTTGATGTAAATGAACAACATTATTGTACAACACAAAGGTTGCTAGATTTAAATATTATCAATAAAATGAAAACCATTTTGAAGGCAATAAATGAGTTTGGTACGGTAGGCATTGTTTGTGCTGCAAATTGCCAAAGGACCAAATAACTTAAAAGATTTTTTTAATTAAATAAGTTTTTGTGAAAACTGGAATAGGTTGTTTGAGAAGTTGTTTCAACCAAACCTTAATTACTTCTGGAAAAGAAGCTTAGATTTGGGTTTAAATGTTTTGGGGTTTTTTTTTGTTTTGTTTTGTTTGGTTTTTTTTAATCATCTGAAAGCCTTCCAACACTATTAAGAAAGCAGATGTACTTTTAAGTTTCATTTTCTTTTTAAGTGAAATGAAAATGGTCTTGTCATACTTTTATAATACTAAAATTAAACCAGCTAACAAGGTGAAGTCAGGGTGAAAAAATGTACAGTATAATAAACGAGGGAAGGGGTGGGAGATGCGGGAGGGAAGCAGTAATTGTTGCACAGTTTTAGATTTTATTAACTTTTGGGTTTTGGATTGAGATTTTTTTTTTTTAATTTAAAAATACACGAGTAACTCAAACTATGAAATTGAAATGAAATGTCTTGATAAGCCTGTTGTGACTGAGAATTCTATTCAATGATTTGTCTGCTTCCTTACATCATAAATTCGTGTGTAAGTTAAAATTGTATATCCCTATCACTTTTTTTCCAAAAAACCCAGGAGTTACAAGGGTGGGGGGTGGGGGACGTGAATTTTAAAGTATATTTCCCTATTAGAAAAAAAGTACAGTGTCTGGTCTGTGGGAAGAGCTATGTATCTTTGTTGTGCTCCATTTAGAAGACAAACAGCAGAAAGAGGTCCCTGTAATGTAGTTCAGACTTTCCCGAAGATTTTTTTTTTTTTTAATTTATAACAGACTACTGTTTCTTTTAATTGCCTGAAGAATGAAAAACTGACATGAGTAAGCTGAAGTTTTGTCTGTTAAATATGAATATTTACTTTATTAGGCTCTGCTTTAACTATAACTGTTACTTTTCAAGTGAATTTGTTTATGTACATGCAAGGAATCCTTGCATGTCCTGGTAAAGTACAAATAAATTACTACAAACTGATTCCAATTTCCTTTTTATCCTTTTTGTATTGTGAAACCGGAAGTCTTTATGATATTGTAAATTATCAGCTGGTTTTCTGAACATAGTGTGGAAACACGGGACAATATTTTGATCTATTTGATAATTTTGTGGGGTTTTTGAAGAATTAATGAGCATGTACATAGAAACAGTGACTGCTTGAATGCTGTATTTACCTGCACTCTTTCAGTACTTCAAGATTCCTGTATATTTTACGGAGTATAATAAAACCCAAATGTGAGTTCTAGTAATGAATAATTTATTTGTATCTACTAAGCATTAATGACAAAGTCTCTTTTGTTGAACTGTTAGAATTTATAAAATCTACTTCACAAAGGCTTTGCTAGCATTTTAATTATAAACTGAAGGTGAGCTCTCAAGCTTAAAGTAATTTTAAATGTTAAATTAATTCGTTATTCCTTTAGACTTCCTTTTAACTACTACTTTCTTAACCATTTGTGCCTGTACTCATTGTTTATATACGCAGTTATGTTTGTGAGCGGAATTAGGTGGCTTTGGGGACATGGTGATTTCTGTTTTCTGTGTGGGAGTGACGTATGTACCTCAGGTGAGCGCAGGCAGCGCTCAAAGCTGCTGTATTGATCTGCCTTGAGATTCACTGCATCTCTGTAAATACACAGGTCGAAGGAGCACAGACCTACTTTTCCTCATATGCCCGTGGAAAAAATAAATCAGAATGCGAAGAAGCTGCCTGTTAGCTGAAAGGTAACAGCTGCATATTTCTCTCAATGAAACTGTCCGATTTGTGTTGCTTTAAAGGAACTGAGAAGATTATCTAAACAGGCCTTTGTTATCTTTGCTGCCTTCCATTTGACTTGAAGACAACTTGTTACCTCAGTGGTGTCTGCGAGGCTGCAGCGAGGGACACGTCTCTCTTCCAAAAATGAGCAGGGCAGCAGAGGCAGAACTGTTGATGTCTGCTGTGGGCCTGGGTGACAGAGGAGAGAAAAGTTCCAAAGGCATTGGTGTAAAAGTTAGATTTGGATACAGGATACAAGCAAATGCAGAGAACAGTGCTGTTGGACACCTCTGTTTCCTTCCATCAGTCAGAAATCGTGCCTCTTCCATTTCATTACTAC
The DNA here is from genome assembly GCF_032191515.1 of Phaenicophaeus curvirostris. Lineage (NCBI taxonomy): Eukaryota > Metazoa > Chordata > Aves > Cuculiformes > Cuculidae > Phaenicophaeus > Phaenicophaeus curvirostris. The sequence continues at coordinate 53,257,470 of NC_091397.1, forward strand.
ACACTTTTTGAGGAAGGAAGCCTTTTTTCTGCATTAACTTGCATTACATTGTTTTGTGAATTTGTTAGGCCTAAAGATCTGTCTCTTTATTACAAATCATTAATTCATGTGGGATTTCAGAGTTATATGATTTATCTCATTTGTCTCATCATTATAAATTATTCAGTGAGCGTGTAGATTGCAATTTGCATGTAGTTGTTTTTTCCTTTTTAAAGGAATAAAAAAGAGCACAGCCCACAGGCCTCTGTTACTACCTGGCAGTTTGGGCAGGACGCTAATTGCACCTTGTAAGTGATACTTGGGCCCATTATTGGTATATGGTCTCACTCCAGAAGTGGAACATGATTTGTGTGAAGAACACGCTACTGTGGAGAGAGACCGACCACATTCTTAATGAGAGGTCAAGGAACAGAAAGTTCCTTGTTTCTGTGAGACAAATTATACTGGTGGGGCTGGGGTTTCTGTAAAAAAAAAAAAAAAAGGGAAAAAAGTGTTCATACTTCAGTGGCGGGCTGTGCATTTCCAGAAAATTATATTGGAACCTGCTTCTTTCTAAGAGAAATCTTTCTCTTTTTGTACAGATGACGCGGGCACAGCTATTGCTGCAGCCTTCATCCAGTCTCTTGGATTTTCACTAAAAGCACAGCGAGCCTTGGCTGGGCCACTGAAGCAGCATCTTCGAATGAAAAACCTCTTTTTTTATTCTGGAAAAAGAAAAGCCGAATGGACTTCAGGAATGAGAACAACCGACTCTGTGCACTCTGCTTTCTGAGATGTTTTATGGGTTTTTGCAGTGCTCAGAACAATGTTCTGCAGGACAAAATGCCAAGTTAGTATTAATTTCCTAGGCTGAGCTGTAACTTTTAGAGTGTCGTGTGGTAGCAGAAATGCTGTGAAAATGAAGAATCAGTATCTCCCGCTCTGCCCCGAGGGTTTACCCGAATGTAATAGAAAAAGGGTTTTGACCTCTGTCTCTCCTGCTTTGGATTTCCTCCCCTTACTCTTCACCACTTCCCCATGCTTAGATATCTCCAAAATAACCATATAAATATACTGGGAACAATCAGAGCTAGAAATACACACTTTTTAAACTTGCCTCTTGTTTGGGGTTTTTTCCCCCCTGGCCATATATATTCTTGTTTAAAATTCTGACTCGTCTCCCAGTTGAAATAATAAATGTTTAGTTTAAAAAGATAATATTTAAAAAATTAATTACTTCAAAGTTTTGCTCCTTTTAACATTAACATAAAGGGCACGAAAGATCCTAAAGCTGTAACCTAAGCTGTATGGAAGATGACTAGAAAGAAGCATGAGATCACCTTTACCAATTCTTCCACTCGATAATTCTGGCTTTGAGAGGAATTTGCCTTCCTGACTTGTGTCTATTTGAAAACTACTACTGCAGTAACCCAGAACAACATCCTATTTATATGGTAGTTCACAAAAAAGAAAAGACATAATCATGTGCATAATCATGGAACATTTTTAGCAGCGCTAGATGTGTCCAGGGAGCCCATGCTACTTAATTCCATGTTTGGATCAGTCAGGTTCACATCTTAAAAACTGAAACCTAAATAAAAAAGGCTGAGCATCTGTGGAGAACTGGAGGATGTGCTCTCTGGCTCAGTGTGCCACAGGGCAGCGAGGGAGCTCTGGAAGAAGAATCCCTTCTCCTCTCCCACCACTTTATCTGCTCTGTGGCTCTGTTGATGGTTCGTATCCACTTCCCAAAAGAAATGCCATCATGCTTTTGGTTAAAAAGCATGGATTCACAATAATCCAGTCCTGGTTTTAATGGGATTTATAACCCTGGAGAGAAGGCCTTCACAATCTCTTAATTAGTAGCTTAAACATAAAACATGATTTCAGTAGTTCTGAATATAAACTCAGCAAAATCCATTTCAGTATCAGGAGCAAGTATTTAAATTCTTGAAGGTGGTCCAGCAAGTTCGTATAAATCCTTAAATCCAAGACTGACTGGCAATCTCTCAATGATTTGTGATGACCTCCTTATAATCCGTTAACGTGCTGCAGAAGCTGGTGGGACAGCTGGAGGAAAATTCTTTCAGATTAGAATTAAAACCTTTTTTTTTGTAAATCTAGCTGTGATTCTAAATTGGACAAGACAGGAATTTATAAACTATGAGTGTCCTCTGCAGAGTGAAACCCAAGATGTTAAGTGTGAAGAGATGCAATTTCAGCCTCGTTTTTCTTTTTCTGGAGTCCTTTTCTCACTATAATACCCATATATTTAGAGGAATGTTAAGCACAAAGGAACCACAATGCATTAATTTAAAATGGCAAAAGAAGTTGTTATTCTTGAAAAAATACCTCATTATTACAGTGATCTGTAAGCCTTGTCACAAAAACCTCTCCATGCTATTGCTTAACAGGAAAGGCAAACACTTGTCTGGATTCCATAAAAGTCATCCAGGCGTTCAGACTGATCCACGTATCCTCACATACCTACCCAGAGGAAAACTGTCTGAAATGGCAGCCTCAGAAAGAGCATTTCTTTGAGTTGTTCAGTCATCTAAAGCCCAGGAAAATTGCAAGGAGGAAAAATAATTACCGATGTGACTGATATTTTCAAGCTGTGGGGTTTTTCCTGCCTCCACCACTCATCTCAGAACTGAAGGTTCCTGACAGGGGAAGATGATTAATATCCCTGCTTGCAACTTGAAGATTTCTTGCAACTGTTTCCAACCTGGTATCCCAGTCTCTTTAGCACTGTTACCTGTCTTCAAATAAAGCAGTATCTAAATTATCCATGCTTCCCCAGTGGTGCTGTATGTTATTTTACATTAGGATAAACTGAGCTCCCTCCATTCCATGATACGTTTTAGCAATTTTCAAGCCAAGCCTGGGAAAAGAATATTGCAGTGTTTAACGTGGTGGCTGTAAACGTAGTTCAATAATATGGAATGTAAAGATCCTTTCAAGCTGTCTTAATATTGTTCATATCATTAAACATTTAAAGAGCAGAAAAGCACCTTACGTTCTTTCTTTTTCAGTAAAATTGCAATAGAAGCAACCAGAAATTTCGCTATTCAGATTCTCAACAGAACAAAACAAATCCCAGCTTCCAAGCCTTGTCAAGTGACAGATGTGCAGGTTTTCTTCCTATTGTACCTGGGAGTCAACTTAGTTCAGAAAGTATAAGACACTGAGGCCTCAGATGCTCTTTGATGTTAAAAGAATAGATTAGATACCTTAAATAGTTGCAAAGCAAAATCTAAGGATTCATGTCCTACCCTGTCACGTATTTCCCATCCCTGGGCTGACCTTGTTATTCAAGCTCTCTTTTATTCTCAGTTATTCAAGACTCTTATCAACATGTTACTGAATTGAACCTTTCTAATCTTTTCTACCAAGCGTTTGTTTGATAATCTGCGGGTGCCACTATCATCTCTGACTTCTGACCTGCACTGCCTACACCTGCTCTCTCTATGGGTGCCAAAGTATTAATAATTTTTAATAACCCTGCACTGGGATGGCCTACTTTACATCAGCAAGTTTATGTCTAACGAGATGGAGGCTATTCCCTTCTCCATATTTTATTCAATATACACTGCAGGATAAACAAACCTGAGTGCAACTGTGTGCAACACAACTTGGATAAGGAAGGTTTGATAAGAGCCCAAGATTGTAAGTACTCATATACCTATTTAGTATAAATAACTAAGAAACCCTAAGGTAGAACACAGCTGACATACTGATCAAGAGCAAAGTGAGGACTCACCAAAGGAACAGCTGTTTTATGCCATTATGGAGATGAAATCATAACGGCTAGTAAGATCACAGAAAAATATAATACTTGAGAATAAATTACCTTTTCTGAATTTAACTCCAAACTAATATCCTCCAGCTAGTCTCTTCCCACCTTCTTCACTGCAGTAGAACAGTCACTGCAGTACAATATTTATAGCACTTAGTCTAGTTATTGCTCTGGAAAGAATGGTTCGTTTTATTCATTTAGCAGCAGGAACCTGCCATCTGGCACACGAAGTATTTATGTAAAAACCTTGCTGTCCCACAATTCGTTATATGCTTTTCACAGCTCCTGTTAAATGAATTTATGGATGATGTTTAAGAAGTCAAAACTGTTTTGAAATAAACTCTCTTTTAATTGGGAAGAGGTAAAGTACTTAACATAGTTGCTGATATTCATTCCTGACGTTTTCTTTTTTCACACAATTCCTTACACAGTAGGCTGGAAGTTGTGTCTTCATGCAGTCTAGTTTTTCAGTCATTTGATATCCTCTGCCCCAGACTAGCTGTTCCATAGATGCTCACAACTGAATGATTCGCTTGCTGTTGAAAGTATATGGGAAAACGCAGGGGATTTTCTAACAGGATTACAGACAACAGAATGGTCAGTAAATGGCAATGACCTCAACTGGGTGGTTTTGGCTCGTAAGAAAAGAAAAAAAAAGATCATGGCATCCACACCAGACATCAGAACCTCACTGTATGCAAGCTACATGTATGTACACATACATATTTTCATGCATGTTAGGCACATTACTTGTCTTTTCATTCCCTGCCCTACTCTTCTTCCTTTTACAACGCTTTTCCATTCCATTCATTTCCATACTCCCAGCCATGACTCCAGAAAACAAAAAGTTCGATTAAAAGGAATAAATTCAGTTGAAATGAGAAATATTATTTTCCCAATATAAAACATCTCAACACATTACAAGCAATGCGGTTCTTTTCTTTTACTTCTGGTAGGACATAAGCTAACAAGGTACAGACTGTCCTTACAACCTTTTAGGTTAAGCCTGTAATTTCAAATGTGAAATCTCATCAGTTAGTCAAGTAACAAACATACCTGAAGCTCTAAGAAGTACAGATGTTCAACAACTTATGTTAATATATATACTCTGAACGTACAGGCAGTTGTTTTCTAATTCAGTCGAATACCCGTGCTAGTCCTTTTCATACCATCGCCCATATAGAGCAGCTGTTAGTAGGCCAGAAGATGTTCTATTTTTGCTTATGAAATAGTGGTTGTTTTTCCAGCCCCTGTGATCAGCGTAGTCCAAGGTAATACCAGATGTCAGCAGTAAAGGGAAGATATAAGGGGTACTCATGTTTCCCCATAGCTGGAAATCTATCAGAGCGGTGGCTTCTGTAACCTCCTGTCCACAAGTGCTAAAGCTGAGACCACCACACTTCACTAATGCACAGGCCTGTACATAATACGTGCCGTGCACTGTATGGAGCCCATCAAAAACTCCCAAAGCATATAACTCATCGGTTAAAACAGCTTGCTGATAATTTAAGTAACAACAAAGGGTGTTGGCACAAACTTGGAGCTCTCCTTTTTCCCCCCATACGGGAACAAAAGTGAAGTTGTCATACATCATTTCCGCATAAAACAGGGGTGGTAACTGATCATTTCCTTTTTCTGATCCTCTGCCAGGGGTCTCTTGTCCCTCCTTAAAGCAAACTTGATCATCCAGTGGAGCACTTGTCAAAGTCTTACATGAGTGGTGTAAGTTCTCTTCAAATCTTTCATTACTCTCCAAATTAGTTTTGTAATCTGTGGTAATCACTGGAATTTCTGCTACTATGAGCTTCCCACCGTAACTTTCCATGTCGTGGTAGGTGAACGATTTGACTGGAGTGTATATGCCGCTCCCTGTCATGCCCAAGGCAGGGTGATGGATATTAGCTGCTAAAATATTGATGTTGAAAGCTGTTGCAAAAGCTTGTTGAAATTCTACAGCAGACAGGAGCGGGAGCTGGTTCATCCAGGCAGTCGGATACACAACTTGTTTCAAATTGTATCGTCTGATGAGTTCCACAGCAGGCTCAAAAAACAGTATATCAAAGCAAGTGAACATGCCAAACTTGCCAGCAAAAGGGGTATCAAAGAGTTTGTAGTCAGGCTCTGGAGGGGTATCAAAAGCATATTCAAAATACAGATTGTGTTTGCGATACGTGGCTACCAGCACACCGTCAGCGTTGAATGCCACGTTGGTATTGAACTGGTATCTTCCATCAGGTGGACAGTGAGGATCAGTACGCTCACAGGGCTCCTTTGTGCCTAAGTTTGCCACAAGGAATATTTTGTTCTTCAGTGCCATGCAGCTCAGACGCTGAAGAACCTGGAGAACAGCATGGGGAAATATAAACACTTCAGAATATGGAAGGTTAAGTTTTACTTAAGCAGCTATGACATATTTAACACTTTTCAAATCATTATTATCAACTAGAAATTGAACACATTTCAACTTATCTGTAAAATTTAAAAGTACTGATGATTTTGTGAAATAAGCTGTTAGAATCAGTAGGTTTCTAGACTCAGAAGTGTATCAGGAACTAATTTTAAAATAGCTTTGAAACAATTATCTGGGTTTTATTTACAGAGACGTAAGTAGATAAGTAATCTCTCTGTTTCAAGGGCATTAATTTTCAGAACCTTCTGACTGTTGCCAGAGCAGCAATGGCTATAAAACACCACAGGTCAACTGAAAGCTTTGCGAAGGCAGCATAACTGATGTGTGTGTGCCTCTAGAACAGTAAACTTCTAATCATGATCATTTGCATCTGCACAGTGGCTTGCACATCACATCTTGTGTAATCATACTTGGTTTGTGCTAAGTTGTGACTTCTCATACATTGGAGCAGGTCACCTGTTACTTACAGTAATCATTTTACGCAAATCATTTTACACACAATCACCAAGTCAGAATGTTCTGATGTCATCAAGTCATTAAAACTGAGTAAAGAGAATGCATCAAAAATTACTGCTATATTGTTTTATAGAAAACAATGTTCAAAATAAAATCGCTCACAATGTCTCTTATTAGAATCACAGAATCATAGAATTGTTTGGGTTGGAAGGGACCTTAAAGATGATCTAGTTCCAACCCCCCTGCCATGGGCAGGGACACCTCCCACTAGATCAGGCTGCCTAAGGCCCCATCCAACCTGGCCTTGAACACCTCCAGGGATGGGACAGCCACAACTTCCCTGGGCAACCTGTGCCAGTGTCTCACCACTCTCATGGTGAAGAAATTCCTCCTTATGTCTAGACTAAGTCTGACCCTCTCCAATTTACAGCCATTGCCCCTAGTCCTATCACTACAAGCCTTTGTGTAAAGTCCCTCCCCAGCTTTCCTGTAGCCCCTTTAGGTACTAGAAGGCCTTTATAAGGTCTCCTTGGAGCCTTCTCTTCTCCAGGCTGAACAGCCCAACTCTCTCAGCCTGTCCTCCCATGGAAGGTGCTCCAGGCCTCTGATCATCGTTGTAGCCTCCTCTGGACTCGTTCCAACAGCTCCATATCCTTCTTATGCTGAGGGTTTCAGAACTGGACACAATACTCCAGGATGAGGTCTCACAAACAAGGAATAGAGGGGCAGAATCTCCTCCCTCAACCTGCTGGTGACGCTTCTTTTGATGCAGCCCAGGATATGGTTGGCCTTCTGGGCTACAAAAGTAATATTACCATTTCATAGGTTGGGGAGGAGCTGAAAAATCCAGATGGCTCCTAAACAAGCCAACCTTGCATCTATGCATCTAAAACCCTGCTCTGCGAAGAATGAAACCAACATAGAGTCCATGAAAACAGAACCTGGTACTACAAGTTGTTAAATTTCTTACTTACTTCCCCAAGCAAAACTACTAGAGCTAGTTTCCCCACCTGAAGCACAAATCCCTGCAAGAAATCACTCCTACATTTACCTCTGTGTCATTGAACAAATAAGACTCTTTGCATGGATTCCACTTCATAGACTGTGAATGCAGAACGAAATCTAAGTAAGGATAAATGGAGCTTCTGGTGAAGTTGAAGCCATGGATTCCATCTTCAGGAAATACAATGATCTGTGCCCCCTGTACGTAAAACAAAGAAACAATTTGTATGCAAAGCAAAACCAAACTAAATACAAAGAGGGAAAAAGGGAATCTGCTGGATAAAAGAGCTACAGAAAGCTAAGGATAATCCAAGTATGTTTTTACATTAATGTAGTTTGAAAATAGCTTTTCTTTGACTTCACAGTAGGTGTAACTATGTGTATAAAAAGCTTCCTTAACCTGACACATACTTTTAACTTGAAAAATAACCCATTTGATATTATTTTAAGGGCATGCAGACTTTACCCAAATTCTTACCGTAACTATTCTCCGTTCATCTCAATCGTGAGAATGACAACATTAAGGCTAAAGATTGGTGTTAAAATTTGTCTTAAACTTTTTTTCAGAGTTATACCATTTGCAGATTAACTATGTCAAAGGCACAACTGTGTCAAAGCTGCAGCATCACTTAATCAGGGCTATATGCCATGATTAGGTATATGGGTCTGGATAGAGTTCTGGGAGTACTGTTTTCAGAAATAGCTTGATTTTGGAAGCAATGCAGATGTTGGCAGAAATGTAGCCATGCCAGAGCTAGGCTGGCTCTACCTGAAGTTTAAAGAGGACTATTCCTAAAAACATGGTGGATTCCTCTTAAAATCAGACACAGCATCTGTCAAATTCCTGTAAGCGTTGAAAAGTCAGTTCAAATGTGCTATGCGTGATATGTCTTTGGGATAATTTATGTATCTTGGATGCAGTACTGCACAAAAATAGCTATTATGCTTCTGGACTGCAATGTCCTGTCATCATTGTCCAAAAAGAACCCCCAAACCCAACCACCTTTTCAAATTATTTAAGAATTTTAATTCTTCTGTTCAAAACAAGGGATTTGTGAAACTTGCAACTCAGTTCTTCCCTGTGTAGGGACAGTAACGTCTGCTTCTTTGCAGTAGAACCAGCTTTGGGCTGCCTTGAGGAGGCAACAAGAGAGGCTGTGCATAAGGACAATCTGAAATACTAGTCTCTCTCTTCTAAATATATCTAAATAGAGAACCATTCCATGCAGGGCAGGAGAAAGGAATGGAAAACTTTACTTCCACAGAGTTGTTAATGGTGGAACATTATTTTCCGAAGCATTTAACTTCCTACATTTTTAGATACATTCAGGAATTTCCATTGAGAGCACTGGAATAAAATCAAACCCAAAGACAGCTGCCTGTAAGACAACCTTTCAATAAAAACATACCATTTAAGAAAACAGAAAGGAGCTAGGTATTCAGACCAAAAATAGAAAATTAGTTTCCTTATTCTAAATAACTATAGGCATGTTTTTCCAAGCTTGCAGTAACTCAAGTCATGCAAGCTGCTAATTGGCCTGATTTTTTTCAAAGCTGCTGGCAGGTCAGAATGTCTGAAAAAACAGTCCATAGTTATGTTTATAAATATGGCTTTAGTTGCCTGGGAACACAAATGTAAAAGATTATCCTCAAATAGCACTTAGTCTATATATACATAGGGCACAGGCAACGGCTGGCTGAGCTGCGACATACCTGTCTGGCAGCAGCCACTACTTGCTGTTCGTAGATGTCTAGGTTCCTGCCCATGAGTTCCAGCGCAGTCTGTCGATCAACCAGGGCTGCTGGGTTAGGACTCAGTATGGACTCATGTTCGTACACTGCAGCAACATAATGCCCCTCCCTCTTAACTCTTCCTGAGACAACTTGATAGCAAAAGAAGAAGATGGACAGCTTCCAGCACAGACCCACCATGGTGTATGCCAAAAACCTAGAGGAAAAAAAAAAAAAACAAAACCAGGTGGGGTGGGGGGAGCTTGAGCATCAAAATTGCTAGGAATCTAAATTTACAATTAAAGACTGTAACCAAGACTGTTAGAAGCGCTGGTGTGTTGTTTTTACATTCCTGAACAACCACGTGTATATTGTTTCTAAACCTTACACTTATCTGCATTGGTGTTTTAAATAACTGTGTCCTGTTTAAAGGCGTTTTAGCATCACATATACTTCTACTGATGTCTTGGCTTGGTCTTCCTTTAAAATTAACTTTAGCGTTCATTTATAGATTATTGCACCACATACCAAAACGTCTTTGGGAAAAGTAACAAGCAGCTCACAAATTTGCAGTTTCTCCTCATGTTGGTGATAGGGGACATGCATAAAAATAGAATCACAGAATAGTTTGAGTTGGAAGGGACACTAAAGGTCATCTAGTTCCACGCCCCCTGCCATGGGCAGGGACACCTCCCACTAGCTCAGGCTGCCCAAGGCCCCATCCAACCTGACCCTGAACACCTCCAGGGATGGGGCAGCCACAACTTCTCTGGGCAACCTGTTCCAGTGTCTCACCACTGAAGAAGTTCTTCCTTATATCAAGCCTAAATCTGCCCCTCTTCAGTTTATACTTGTTCTTTCTTGTCTTATCACCTTTTATGAATAGTCCCTCTCCAGCTTTCTTGTAGCCCCTTTCAGGTACTGGAAGGTCGCTATAAGATCTCCTCGGAGACTGAACAAGCTCAACTCTCTCAGCCTGTCCTCATATGGGAGGTGCTCCAGCCCTCTGATCATCTTTGTAGCCCTCCTCTGGATCCGTTCCAACAGCTCCATATCCTTCTTATGTTGGGGATTCCATGCATGCAGCAGAGATACGCTGATGCTACATATTGATAGCCCACATTTTGCAAGTTCTATTACTGACTTTTTAATCGTATTTGTTCTTTGGTAACTCTTATCCAAGAAAAGAAATGTTCCAAAACACTTCTTCAATCTTTGTGATCCACAACTCCCTGAATTTTTCCAAAGCAAATACAGGCTGAAAACACATGCATGAAGAGCCTTCTCTAGTCCCCACTAGGAGTTCAGCAGGAAAAAAATTATGACTTTTAAAATAATCCACTATTCTAATTTTTATTCATGTTATATTAAGTGTAGCTTTGTACCTAAAAAAGGAAGCCTATGGTAAGTTAACTTAAAATATCTCTTAAATTTGAGGATGAAAAGCAGCTGATAAGCAATCCTTAATACTGCTGCTTTTTTTTTTTTTTCCATATAAACACTAACTGGTTTAATATCTGACAAGGAACAAACTGAAGCATAAGGAAAGCTATTCAAAAGGCATTTATTAAGATTTTAAACTTAGTTTAAGCCACTTGGTTTGCTTCCATGAGCTCTACATGCTATCTGAAAACTGGTTTGACAGCAACACAATCCTATCTAGGATAGGAATATCATAACCTTAGTGCCTACAGTAGGTAGACTTGTTCGTTCAACCAAAAAGTTTTGATATGTAATAACGCTTAAAAGAATCCTGGAGTAACTTAGCTATTAGGTACTGCTAAGCTCAACTATTTATTCATATTTTCTTGAGCTTTAATTTGCCAGTGTGTCCACATATACATGCCTTCAAGAGTAAATTTAAGTTAACAAAAGCATAATAAAAACAGAACAAAGCCTTGGCATCTCTGTAAACAGTTCTATTAAAGAAACTCCATTTATATGAACAGTTTTGAGAAGTGATGTACAATAAGCTACCCCTCCTATTCTGCATTTTGAGGGAAACACTCCTTACTTATGCAGGGAGAGGTGTGGTATGTTTCAGCAACATTTATCAAGAACAGAGGATCCTACTTTGTCCTAAGCAGTTCAGCTTTGCAAATGAAATACCAAGATACACGAGAAGATATTAAGCAGTAGCAGAGGGAGGGAGAGGAGAGGTGGGAAGCCTCTCACAGTTAAGGAAGCCTCTGAAAATAAACACATTGTGCTGCACTTCACTGACAAAACCCTCTTTTCTATTTCTGTCATCCCTTCAGAGCCAAAACCCCTATTTAGGCCATAGAGGAGTTCTAGTCAGCTGTTTCTCAACAAAGTTGTCAACTAAAATGTAATTAGAATTCATCATTCCTAGTGATGGAAAAAGTTGGAGAGTTTCAGATCACAGGACAGAACTGGTATGTGTTAGAAAAACAGCCTATCTCCCTTCTAAGCCAAACACACCAACTTAAAAAAAATAATAGGTAATGGGCTTCTACAAAATGTTATGGTTTATAGACATACTTGGAACATTCTTATTTTTCTGCCATGGTTTATGTTCTGGTGGTCAGAGACACTCCCAAGTACTACCCTGAATCTCTTCTTTGTTCAGATGCACAAGAGGTTTAGCAATGAACATCCACCTGGCTGAACGTCAGCTCACCAAAATAATTTAACAACCAAAATAATTTCTCTAAATCCTTACCCTTGGTTGTAATTACTATTTGTCCTACAGACGATGGCTGAGTGCTTACATGAGTGCTGCCTAATGCCTTTCCCCTTTCTGACAGTTTAAACAGAATCCTGCTCTCCAATGGATTGCTTCTAACAAGGAGACCATCCACATGCTACAAGGCTGGATTTGAGGACAGTAACCTTTCCAGGCAAAATAAGGATACCATCAGGGTTTACCCAGCCCTTAGGCTGTGAGACTCCAAATAAGTCTCAGACACATTCGGGATTTTTTTTCCCTAACAGAAAGTGCTACACTATCTCATAAATCCTTTCCTTGAAATGAAGTTTATTTGTTTGGGGTCTACAGAGCTGTCACCTCACCTGAGCCATGACTTAAAAGGAAATTTTCATGAACTGAAATGCTTTATAATTTAATCTCTTTTTCTGGCCCTTTCCTGTGGTCCATGTGGTCTTTTGCCTGGCAGATACATTTCAGTACGATCCCCTCACCCTAATAAAAGTATTTCATAGCAGTATTACTGTCATGCAACCACAGTATTCTAGTTATAGTTCTGGTGTTAAAGTTTGGTTGCTGATTCAGGCAAGTTTTCCCCCCAGTCACAGCGCCGACTCTTTTCCTACCCAGTTTTTCTGAACCATCTAATCTCGGCACATTGTGAAGTAAAGCATCCAGTCACTCACTCTTCTACAACTTCGGAAACTTAGAAGTTTGTCAATTCTCACTATATATAGAAAGATACACAGAGAAAAAGCAATAAAAACCCTGTTTCCTAGCACTTTTGCACTCAGAATTCAACAGACTGTAGAAAACAGAAGTACCATCACACTAGTCTGGGGGCTTGTGATTAATAGCAAATGTCTGTTAAGCTATGTTAACATAATAATAATTACTAGGCATAATATTAAATTTCCTATTAAAAGATAATTAAAAGTCTTTTTTTATATATTGAGTGGCATCCATGAATGCGGCCATCCCAATATATACAATGCATAACACAACAGCCCCTATAGAATGTAAAAATATAGTGAAATTCAAGGTTTTCCCAGGAATGCCTCCTGTCTACTGCTTTTATATGCTGCACCATATTTTAATACACTATTGCACTGTATAGATTTTTATTAAGTGGGTTTTTTTAGCAACTTAATCATAGCTCAATGTAAACAGCTATCTGGCATTCCTTTGCTGAAAGATATTTATTCTGTGTGCAATGCGTTGTGTAACCATGTTCTAGTTCCCTGGCTTCCATCCAGAGGTGCAATCCATTTCTGAAGAACATTGCCCATTCTAACACGAGGTTTTACCAAGTGCTGTGTACTCTACGCAGGATTCCTGTAATACAGTTTGTCTCATAATTATAACTTCATGAGTGAAGATGAACTGAATGCTGCCGATATTAGCACTTTGGCTCAAACTCAAAATGGGACCACAAACAAGAAAGAGGTGGCGATATCAGAAATGCCAGCAAATAAGCTCTCCTGGACTTGTTTTGGAGTTCTAGAAAGCAAGCGCCCTTTAATCAGGCTTAGGCAATGAGAGAGAGTGATCTCCATCAATCACGTGCAGCAAGACGAGAGCTGTTGCAGAACACATTTCCCACCTACATGGATGTGTATAAATTCACCCAGAAATCTTATGCCTATTCTATTGCTTTCCTAGGGCTAATTTTAATGTTATTATGAATTTCACAGAAGTCAAAACTCTTGCTAACTTGGAGCTTTGGATCCGGCTCTGAGCTCGACCTTGCAACTGACACAGGGACAGACTACAAACAGGGGTGATTACAGAAAAAGACAGGTCTGTTCAGCAAGATTATACTTAACACAAGAGGTAACAGTATATGGAAAAACACTATTTGAAAAAACATGCTATTAAAAAAAGGCACACCATCACAGTCTAACCTTCAGAAAAACAGTTACTTGGATGAGCTTTACTTCAGCTTAAATCACAATATTGTACTTTAGTAACTACTTGTACCAGCTGGGGGCTGAATGTATTGTCAAGCATGTCATTTCTGGGACACTGTGCAAGCTCAGCATGCGCAGAGCCAGCTAGAATGGTGTGCACCGCCCTTCAGTGAGGATTTTCGGTAAGTGCCCCACACTGCATTTCCCTTTCTCTACAACTGCTGGCGTTGGGCATCTCCAGCTGTAACAACTCACCTGCTGAATAGGGCTGGAGAACAAGCCTTATGAGGAGCAGCTGAGGTTGTTTAACCTGGAAAAAAGGAGGCTGAGGGGAGACCTTATGGCTCTCTACAACTACCTGAAAGGAGGTTGTGGAGAGGAGGGAGCTGGCCTCTTCTCCCAAGTGACAGGGGACAGGATGAGAGGGAATGGCCCCAAGCTCCACCAAGGGAGGTTCAGGCTGAACATTAGGAAAAATTTCTTCATGGTAAAGGCTATCAGGCAGCGGCAGAGGCTGCTCAGGGAGATGGTTGAGACACCATAAAATCACAGAACAGTTCGATTTGGAAGGGATCTTAGCCATCGTCCGGTTCCAACCCCCTGCGACAGGCAGGGACGCCTCTCACTAGGTCAGCCTGCCCAGGGCCGCGGTTGAGCCCCCATCCCCGGGGGTGTTTAAAAGCCGGGCAGGTGAAGCGCTCAGGCGGAGCCGGGCGCCTCGGACTCCCATCTCAAAGGTCTTTTCCAACCTGGCGAGCCTCTATCAACGCCCTGCTCTGCCCAACCCCTGCGGCTCCTTCTCCCGTCCGGGTGCCCTCCCTCCCGCCTCCCCGTCCCGTCCCGGGCTCGGAGCCCCCCCTGTCCCCCCCACCAGGCTCCTCACAGCCCCGGGCTCCGCCGCCAGCCTCACGCCGCGCCGCCCGCGCTCCAGCCAATAGGAGGCTCGTCCCGCCTCATTGGCCGCGCCGCACGCCCCTCAGCGCCTCCCCGACCTTCGACCGGGCTCGTCCCGCGATGGCGGCCGGGAGCGGCGAGGCGGTCAGCGGGGCCCAGCTCATCGCTGAGGCCCTCGAGGCGCAAGTAATGGCGGGCGGGGCGGGGAGGGGAGCGCGCCCTACGGCGAGCGCGCGGGGACACCTCGCGCCGGCCGCGAAGCGCCGGGATGGGGGAAAAGGGCTCGTCCCGCCGCACCGACTCCCAGTGCGGGCGTGAGGCCGGCCCCGCCCGTCACTTAGAGTCATAGAATCGTAGAGTCGTTGGGTTGGAAAAGATCATTGAGAACGTCGAGTGCAGCCGTACCTGAGCAGCGCGTGTCGATCTGCTGGAGGGCAGGGAGGCTCTGCAAAGGGATCTGAACAGGCTGGAGCGCTGGGCTGAGTCCAATGGCGTGAGGTTTAACAAGGCCAAATGCCGGGTCCTGCACTTGGGGCACAACAACCCTGTGCAGCTACAGACTAGGAGAAGTCTGTCTAGAAAGCTGCCTGGAGGAGAGGGACCTGGGGGTGTTGGTTGACAGCGACTGAACATGAGCCAGCAGTGGCCCAGGTGGCCAAGAAGGCCAATGGCATCTTGGCTTGTATCAGAAACGGCGTGACCAGCAGGTCCAGGGAGGTTATTCTCCCTCTGTACTCGGCACTGGTGAGACCGCTCCTCGAATCCTGTGTTCAGTTCTGGGCCCCTCACCACAAGAAGGATGTTGAGGCTCTGGAGCGAGTCCAGAGAAGAGCAACGAAGCTGGTGAGGGGGCTGGAGAACAGGCCTTATGAGGAGCGGCTGAGAGAGCTGGGGGTGTTTAGCCTGGAGAAGAGGAGGCTGAGGGGAGACCTCATTGCTCTCTACAACTACCTGAAAGGAGGTTGTAGAGAGGAGGGAGCTGGTCTCTTCTCCCAAGTGATGGGGGACAGGACAAGAGGGAATGGCCTCAAGCTCTGCCAGGGGAGGTTTAAGCTGGACATTAGGAAAAAATTTTTCACAGAAAGGGTCATTGGGCCCTGGAACAGGCTGCCCAGGGAGGGGGTTGAGTCACCTTCCCTGGAGGTGTTTAAGGGACGGGTGGATGAGGTGCTAAGGGACATGGGTTAGTGTTTGATAGGAATGGTTGGACTCGATGATCCGGTGGGTCTCTTCCAACCTGGTTATTCTATGATTCTATGATGATAAACCAGATCCCTGAGCACCCCTCTGCCCGTCCTTTAAATACCTCCAGGGAGGGGAACTCCGCCACCTCCCCGGGCAGCCTGTGCCAGCAGCTGGGAGACCTTTCGCTGAAGAACTTTTTCTCCAAGGTCCAATCTGAGCCTCCCCTGGCACCCATTCCCTCTCATCCTGTTGCCTGTCACTTGGGAGAAAAGACCAGTACCCTCCTTTTTGCACCCTCCTTTCAGGTAGAATCCTAGAATATTATGGGTTGGAAGGGACCTTAAAGATCTTCTAGTTCCACCCCCTGCCCTGGGCAGGGACACTTCCCACTAGCTCAGGCTGCCCAAGGCCCCATCCAACCTGGCCTTGAACATCCTCAGGGATGGGGCAGACGCAGCTTCCCTGGGCAACCTGTGCCAGTGTCTCACCACTGAAGAAGTTCTTCCTTATATCAAGCCTAAATCTGCCCCTCTTCAGTTTATACTTGTTCTTTCTTGTCCTATCACCTTTTATGAATAGTCTCTCTCCAGCTTTCTTGTAGCCCCTTTCAGGTATTGGAAGGTCACTATAAGATCTCTTCAGAGCCTTCTCTCCTCCAGGCTGAACAACCCCAGCTCTCTCAGCCTGTCCTCATAGGGGAGGTTCTCCAGCCCTCTGATCATCCTTGTAGCCTCCTCTGGGCCCGTTCCAACAGCTCCATAGCCTTCTTATGTTGAGGATTCCAAAATTGGACGCAATACTCCAGCTGAGGTCCCACAAGAGAGGAATAGAGGGGCAGAATCACCTCCCTTGACCTGCTGGCCACACTTCTTTTGATGCAACCCAGGATATGGTTGGACTTCGGGGCTGTGAGTGCACGCTGCTGGCTCACGTCAAGCTTCCCATCAACCAGCACCCCCAAGTCCTCTGCAGGGCAGCTCCCAATCACATCATCCCTCATCATGTACTGAAATTGGGAATTGCCCCGACCCAGGTGTAGGACCTTGCATTTGTCCTTGTTGAACCTCATGAGGTTCTCACAGGCCCACTTCTCCAGCCTGTCCAGGTCCCTGTGGATGACATCCCATCCTTCTGGTGTGAAGTTGTAGACAGTGATAAGGTCTTCCCTCTGTCTCCTTTTCTCCAGGCTAAACAACCCCAGTTCCCTCAGCCACGACTCATAAGGCTTGTTCTCCAGCCCCTTGTGGCCTTTTTGGTGTTAGTTTTCTGCAAAAGCGTTAAAATGTGAGACACTAGGAGAAATTTTCAGAAGAGGCAAAATTGACACACTGAGAAACAATGATGGAGCAGAGTGGTCCCGAGTAACAAGTGGTCAGTGAAAAGTGCTGGGTTTAAGTTGACTGAGGAGCTGACCCATTGTTCCACTGCTTGTAAACCTCTAAAATCCTTTTGACAGCTACGAAGGACAAGCTGCAAATGCCAGCTGGCATTATGCGTTTCCGCTGCGGCTTGTGGACTTGTCTATAAATATATATATATGTTGTTACTATATGTTTTCAGACTGCTTGTGTAGTTGGTATGACCATGCTTCTTGTATGTTTGTTAAAGCTTTCCTTTGGAAACAATTCTGACTTTTTTTTAACATTTTTTGTTTTAGAATATTGAATACATGTTTGGCATTGTTGGTATTCCAGTCACTGAAATCGCAATTGCAGCACAAGCAGTTGGAATAAAATATGTAGGAATGAGGAACGAACAAGCTGTAAGTATCTATCTATAGTACGACTGATTCTTTCTTTTAACCTTTTTGCAGTGGAATGAAATCCAATCTGCATTTTCTTACTAGAAGGTCTGTGGTCTTTGAACATTCCTTTAAAGAACCTATAGAGAAGCAATCACTGTCATTCCAGAATAAGGGGGAGCATTGGTGGAGAGGGTTGGGTGTTTCTTTTTGCCCTTCTTTCCATTTTTAGGTGTTCCCTCCTCATCTGATAACGGAATTGCAACTCCTTTTTCATTTTTAGATGCCTTTCTTTTGGGAAGCTCAGCCAGGTTTTTGTTTCTGTGTAGACTTTCCAATATACTTCTCCCTTAAATTTTACTACTGTCATTTTCTTTTATTGATGTCTTCCTTTCCCAATTAGAACATTAATACTAATAATTCTCTCTCTAATTGTTAGTATTTTAAATCGGTTTTTAAGACTTTCTTAGCTACTTCATCCTCTTTGTTTAAAAGGAAATTTTACTTAAGATCTATTTCCTACAGGCCTAAAAACGTAGTGTTTTTTCATCATCTCTGTTCTGTTCTTGCAGTGCCCAAAGAGGAAGGTTTTCTGCTGATAAACTTCTTTTGACTATTTTCAATAATTGCAATATCTTTTTTTCTCCTTACCTGTGTTTGAAAAGTTCACCAAACAGCAAACTATGAAAGGTTAAAAGGCTTCTGAATGTTCAAAATCAAGCATGAACGTAAACTTGGACAGTCCTAATTGTATATACTTCAGGTTCGCTGCCTAGATATCAGGAATTAGACTCGAGCTCATTAGCATTATGGTGTTATGCCACTACTTCTGGATTTGTTCGGTTTTCCTGTTGGTAGCTCTTGAAGTGTTCAGTAGTTTCAGTAGTAGTCTGAAGCTGAATATAATAACCTCAGGTTTATACCTCAGTTTCAAGGATTCCTGCACAGGCTGTCTAGCTAGCTGCTAGCTATTGAACTGCCAGCAAATGAGCCATCAGCTTTCTGTATTCAGAGATTGTCTACTACTTTGTCAATTACAAATAATAAATTGCTTGATTATTACCTTATGAGGATATTTTTCATGTGTTTTAACCTGCTTATGGATCCTCTGCCTAGGAACACTATTAATTAGAATTTTACCACTTTTACAAGGAACTCCTCCTAATATTCTGGACCTGCACAGTATTCAGGCGCTTGTATTTTGAGCAGTGTTCTTTTTCTATTTTCCAGCATGTAGTTCATAGCCTTCATTGATCGCCCCAGATGTCAAGAAAGTATTATAACACTAGTTCTCCTAAATCAAGTAGTCATGAGCTATATGTTTTTTGTCTGATCCTTATATCCTTGTGTTGGATGTGAAAATTTAGAGGAATGCACGTCTCTATGGAAAATCTGTAACCTGACAGAGCAAACATAGACAAATATGTTTAAAAGGTGTATTTGATTCCTTTGAAGGACTGGGAATTCAACACATTCTTTATATTCCTGTAGGCCATTTACCAAGTATTCTAGTTTTAGCTTTGGTTATTAACATGATTAAAATTAATTTCCTCATGTGTCTGTAATTAACAGAGAAGATTGCTTTGCACTGCCAAATGAGATGCTGTCCTATTTTTCAGTCTTTACTGGACTCTTTTCTGTTAGAGTGAAGAAGGTAAAAAACTTTCTTCTGCATAAACTGTGAATTACTTTTGCATAGGGGAGTAACACTAAGATGAAGACTTGTTATAACATCAAAATGTTACTGTTTCTGTACTTTGGGGAGTGGAATAGGATGAGTAAAAAAATATATCTTGTAGCGGGTTTTGTTTTGTTCGTTGTCCTCAGTAAAGACATAGAGTATTTGCTTGGCAGGAAAGAGTAAAGGGTTATGCACAGGGTATTCAAGACATACTTAATATTTACACAAGGCATAGTTTTAATTGTCTAAGTTTATTAGCTGTGTGGTCTGGCTGTGGAGGGTGTGTATACAGCTGCTTCCTCTGTTGGTGAAGACAGCCCAGTATGATCTGAGATTTATGGAAAACAGTTTTTTTCCAGGAGCTGAGTTTTTACCTCATTTCTGGATGAGGTGTAGCAAAAGCCTGTAAAGATACAGGGCCACTGGGTATACAAGTGCTTAACCATTGTTTACTAGCTATGTTGTATTTGTTTGTTTATATTTGAGTTGAAGACACATTAATTTAGTGAAACCCTACTTAATATGTTTCAACTTGTTGAGAGCAACAGGGTTCTGCTTTGGCTACGATTCAAACCTAGCACTCATGGGTGGTTGCAAATTTTGGGTTCAGTGCCTGCATCTAATCCTCCTACATTTCATCCTAATGTTGATTGTGGGTTTGGTGCTCATTGGCTTTTTACATGCCCACGTCCTTCTTGCCTGTCTGAGGAAAATAAGGATCTGTTTTCAGCTGATGAGCTGTGTTGTGACCTTAACAGATAACGAATGAAGCAGCAGAAGTTTTAATGGCAATAACTGTATGTGAACCCAAATTCTACTTGCTGCTTTATTTTGGCCCTTGGTTCCAAAAAATTATTACCATAGAAACTCAACACCATGATTTGAGTGCCATTGAGAAGATTTTTAGTGACACCTATTCCAGATATTTCTAAACTTTTGCACACAGGTATGTCATCAAATTGTTATCTCATTCTTGAATATTAATGACATTTTTCTTCTCTGTGTTAGAGACTTATGAAAAGTAGAAAAAGATTTTTCTTGTCATTGTACTTTTTTGTCAACAATTCCCTATTCTAATGCTGCAAAGCAAATAAAGCCTGCATATTATTCCACTACTAAGCCCCACATTTTTCTCAAACAGTTGGTCTGTATCTGTAGGAGCATGAGGATGTTAAAGGCAGTTTCTCTTTATGTTGAAAAGCTTATAATAAGTCGGTGTTTTCGCTCATTTAAGCTGAGATTGCTAATATGCTGTGTTACTGAGAATTATTGATTGGTTTGAGGAAAATATATAATAGCTTCGTAACTATTAGAAGGAGCTTCTGTGTTACTTGTACTTACCACAATAGTACTCAGATAAAACCGAAAACCAAAACCACAACTCTATTTCAAAATGAAAGAAGCAGCCTATGAGGCCAGGACCTTACTTAAATTTAAACAAAAAAAATTGCAAAATTACTTATTTCCTGTTAAGTGTTAGAACTTGCTGAATTCAAGACAAAAGCATGAGAATAGGAGGGAGGGAGTGCACCATGTCACAGGTGTGAATCCTTTGGAGTTCTTGGGTTGCCTGTAAGCTTCTCTTTCTACTTGATCACATATTGCCTTGTTATCAGGTCAAATATATATCTGAATATTTAATATTACTACAGGAATAGCATAAAAACATACTCCATAATAATACTGCTTAAGGTACGTTAACACGTTGTAGGCATTATTTTTGTGAAAACTATTCAAATTAGAGTATTTCTTAAAATTGTCAAAATAGCTAAAGCTAAGTGTGATACCAGAAATGGATTGAGAAGTACTTCAGCCGCTCAGCTTGTAAAAGGCAATCCCTAATCTTCTAGAGAATCTCTCTAGTGTGTTTTTTCAACCTCTTGCTTAATTTCCAAAATACGATGAGTCATTCCAGTGATGGCTGGAATTCTGTTTGTTGCCTTTCTCTCATAAATCCTTCTTCTATGCTAGTCTAGAAGGCAGAAGTTTCTTACATATTTTGTTCATATTGCTTCCCTATTTATGGGGGATTTCTTTTATATTGTTTTTTCTTTCATTTTTTAAATCATAAATATTTTTAATCTAATATACTGGAATAACAGAAGCCTGAAGTGTGGAGATGAGTTTTGAGATTTTTCACATAAGCCTTCATGAACACATCTTATAATGGGGAGGGTGCTGGGGTGCTTCTATTTATATTTAAGCTCTAACAATCAGGGCAAAATCTGTATGTGCTTATTTTCAGGGTTTTTTTTTTTGAAAGTTATGTACAAGACATCATGAAATGAATATATAATAATAATTGTATAATTAACTCCAATTTTCAATAGGCCTGTTACGCTGCATCTGCTGTTGGATATTTGACTGGCAGGTACATTCCCTATTTATTAATATTTATAATAATAACATATTAACTGTATTAGACTCAACAGCTCGAAGCTAGGGAAGTTTTTCTAGTTTGGAGCTGGATGGGTTTACTGTGTGCATATGTAGGACAGCTAAAATGGAACATGAATTTTAAAATAACTGTCAATAACAGTTATAGAAATTTCTATTGCTGTGATTCAGGGCAGGAACAAGCAGGTGCTTAAGTTCATATAATATTGTCTATTGTATAACTGTCTGGGGTTTTTTTCTCTTTTAATTTCTGAACAGTAGTTTAACACCGTTGGTATGAGGGCCAGATATCACACCACAATTGTTCACTGCAACTTGGTGGACCCACTATACCTTAATCTCATTGTATGGGCGTATTATTCAACAAATCCCTTATCAATACAGAAACTGATCATATGCCTTCCAGTCTCCCCTTGCATCTTTTGACCTGAAGTACTAGCTTTTCCTTTTTTTCTGCTGCATTTTCCTCTTAATGATTTTGGGAAGTGTTCTGTGACTTGTGAGGCCTGCTGTTTGTGTATCCCATGGATCCTTTTCTAAAGTAAACATACAGTAAAGTGTCTGATTGCCCACAATTGCAGACCCAATGATGCAGGTAATCATTCCTTATTCTGTCTGTAAGCGTGACACTTGTGTTACACAGTTTTGTAGTTTTTCTTCCTTTGAATAATTTTCTAGAAGTAGGCTGATACATCAAGGGTCTGTAAAGCTACTAAAGAAAGCTCAGTAGTTAAGAGTTGTCATTTTTATCTCATCACCTGCCATAGCAAAGTGCCTCTGCCTTAATTAAACTGTAATAAGAATTGTGCTGAATCAGATGCACTTGTTCCTTTGTGAGCTTTCTTCATTGATACCTAGTGCTAGAGTGGGGTTGAGAAAAATGTAAGCACAAGTGGCTTGCCCAATTCCAAATAAGCACTAGATGACGGAGTAAATCCAACATAAGAAGTAAGAAGCTGTGCTGTGCTGAGCCTGCATGTGTTGCAGACTTCCGTGGGGGAGGCACGTAAGTGTTCACTTGCTTTTCCAGTTGGGCAGGTACAGCTAAATGATTTCTGATTCCCGTTGTTAGTCCTTTGTACAAATCCCTTGTTATTTGTGCATTTTGGTGACATGACTGAAACTTTATAATTTAAATTTCAGCATCTTACTTATTTTTATTGGTGATTGATTCCATCTTCCCTGTGTTCACTGTCCATTTCTCTCTATCTCCATTTTGTTTGTTTGTTTTTCTGTAGACCAGGAGTGTGTCTTGTGGTGTCTGGTCCGGGTTTTTTACATGCCCTTGGTGGGATGGCAAATGCAACCATCAACTGCTGGTAATTTAACTACATTTTCCCTTTCAAAATTTTAATAATTGTTTGCTGTTATCCGTTGCAGATGTTGAGCTCTGCATTATTTAGTATAGGACTTTATCTTGTTCTTTCTTGTGGCTGATGAGAAGGGAATTCTTCGTTTATCACCCCCAAAAGTTATTTAGTGCCATTTTTTTTTATTCTTATGGATAAAATTCTCCTTTTTGTCCTACCCCATTATGCATATCTATGAAAAATCTTTAAGTGTACTGAATATATGGATACATTTGAAAATTAAGTTGATATTCAGCCTGTAGTGCTTTATTGATCATGGAGAGTCTTGGAGGTTTTTTCTAAATTTAAATCCCCATTCCTTTTGAATTACTGTATTCCATATGTGAGCAAATTGACAACTGCATTATTAAAATCCATATTTGCTCCCCACGCAGACATTTAGAGCCATAATTAAGAATTGAATTAAATTATGTACAGTGATAGCATTTACTTCCACAAGCCTTCACTGAAACATTGCAGCTTCAGCTGGTCTGCCACAGAAAGCTGAATGAATTTGAATTTATTTTTCTAGGCCCCTCATTGTTATAGGAGGCTCTTCTGACAGAAATCAGGAAACCATGGGAGCTTTCCAAGAATTTCCACAGGTACACAGACATACAACTTCCTACCAAACAGTTTCAGTTAAATAATGGGTGTTGTTTCTTCATTAGTGTAAGAATAACAATTCAAATCACTACATTGCCTAATAGATGTTGTGATGCTGTTGATTTGCTCCATCTGCTGGTTTAAGATTGGAATATCCAGAGTCATGTTAGAATCCATGCTCTGTTTCAGGTTCTCAGTTGGTATATATATCAGTTCCCAAGAAGAGCACCAGTTTCTAGAAAAAATACTTAAGCGCTCAGTGGAATAAGTTTGGCTTTGGCAGTTTCCAAGCCGAGGATCTGCATTTTTCTGTGTGGGAATTTTCAGCTTGTTGTTTTCCATTTGTAATTTTTCACCTTTTATTCATGTTGAAATGAGATGGAAATGAGCAAATCACTTTGATAAATCAGTATAATGGTTATATGCTTTTATTCAGGTTGAAGCTGGGAGGCTCTACAACAAATTGTCTGTCCGCCCAAGCAGCCTAGAAGTTATTCCTGCTGTTATTGAAAAGGTATGAAAAAATACTAAATTAGCAACAGAACATCAAGTAACTTGTCTCCTGCTGTGTAAGTTTTGAGGGTTTGTTTTTTTATATAGTTGTTACTGTAACTAGTTTGATCCTAAAGATATTAGGTGATGGTTGGTTGAGTAATGACAAGGGAAGTTTTTCTGATGAACTGTATTATGGAGCAGGTTAGAAATAGATTCTGGTCCAGTCTGTGGTGGTGTTAGCTTCAGTCAGAGATAGAAAGCTTTTTATGGAAGAAATGCCTTTAGGGAGAAGTACAAGAACTAGAAATGCAAACTTCAGCTCTTTACCATACTCATTGTGTGAAGATTTGGCGGAGTGGGGTTGAGATGATTGGGTTTGGGTTTGGGGATTGCTTGTTGCTTTGGTGGGTTTTTTTTAGAGAGTGAGAGAAAACACATCCTTATCTCAGTGCTTCAGAATGAGTTGAAAATATTGGTTGTCTTGTTTCTTCGCTGTTTGTGCTACTTTAAACAGAATTCAGCATGGCAGTTTATTTCAGAATTTCCAAATACAGTAGCTGATAATGCAGTTGTCTCATTGCGAATTAAGCAAAGAATTTACAGTCCAACACTGTGCGTCTACTGAAAGGCTACAGGTGGCATACAGGGAAAATGTAAATAGCTATAAAAACTTGAATTTACTGGTATAAATCGATCCTTTGGAGCCTTCTCTGTGGTGGTTCATCAATATGAACGGCATTTTCCTTGTCTGACTGCTGAAGGGTTTTACGTATAAAAATTCCTAAAATTCTTTCAGACAGTGGTTAAAACTCTGATTATCTGTTTTCCAGGCTGTAAGAACCAGCATGTATGGTCGTCCAGGTTCCTGCTATATTGACATACCTGGGGATTTTGTGAATCTTCAGGTGAATAAGAGCTCTGTCAAGTGCGTAAAATTATATTCACTGTTTTTCAAGTCACTGGATTTAAAAAAAATAGTTTTAAGTTACTTTTATGATTTTTTCTTTTCTTAAAACAAGAAAAAGCTAAACAAGAGCAAGAGATTAAGTCATTTGCCAAAACGCTGGAATTGTACTAAAAATTGAGCCTCTAAATATAACGTTGCATCATCCCATAGTTTGTAATAAAATGTGCAAAAAGGAATGCATTAATATGGTGGTAATACAATGATGTCATTTTGTAAATCTCTGGAACAACACTACCTATACAATTAAAGAAACATGAAATAAAACTGAGTCAGTTTTAAAAAATCTGTCCTGTTCTGATAAATGCTGTGTGTAACATGGTATGCAGCAACTGCAGTTTTAAGCTAAACAATGGGTACATTTCTTGTTTTAATTTTTTTAAGAGCCTCTTCTGTTTTGTTTTACTTGCAGGTACGTAGAATGCTGCCTGCCACCTCCCATCAGCACAGCTGAATGTTCTGCTGTATCTGAAGCAGTGTCTATCATTGCTCATTCCAAGCAGCCTCTGCTGATCATTGGCAAAGGTAGCAGGCTTTGATGTTCTTTGAACGGTACAAGTTTGAGACAGGAGCAATGACCAAAGAAATTTCTTTTCCCTGCAAGTATTAGCCATCTTATTGTCATACCCTATTAAAACAAAACAAAAAAAACCACCAGAACAAGATTCTTCAAAATGTAATGCTAAAATCTGCTCTATTTTTAGAATCGCTTCATTCTGTTGTGTAAATATTGTCATTTTCATCTAGGTTAAGAGAAAAGTCAATTGATACAACGTAGGTTTAAGTAGAGAAAAATCTGATAAACATTATCTTAAGCATAGAGCCATTACCATGGGATCACTTCCAAACTTCCAAACAAATTCTGTAAGAGTACAGAAATCACATGCTCTCTCTGATGCTCTGGCGTGTATAGCAAGAATCGTATTAACCAAAGATCATTTTTCCATATGGTCTTACTGAAAGTGCCAGCCTGCATGTGTGGGTACATGAAGCAACACAGCAGGTGTTTTACAGACTTTCCATTTTACCTTCCTGAAATAGAGGTGTCTCTAGAGATAAAGGATAATTATTCTCTGCTCTGGTTCTTTTTTTTTTTTTTCATCTTTGTGGAATGTGAGTCACTGCAGTGGTGTTTCTGTTAAAGATGCTGATCAGCTAGGAACAGAATTGAAAATGCCAACTTGTTTCACTCAGACTGTGCTGCAGACCTGTGAATAATCTGTGTCTTGGAGAGAGGTTCTGAGTTTAACCAGGAAGTAAAATGAATGAGATGAGATGGGTCTTGTAATTGATTAGGTAATGAAACGGTACACAGAAAGTAGATAAGGAGAGGGTTTTTTTCCCCTCTCTCTGGTTTGATATACATGAACAAAAGGATGTTCTTGGAACATGAGAGGTAGAAAACTCAGAACTACTTAGATGTGTGTTTTCTTGATGTCAACAGTTGAGAAATATTGTATTTTCTTCAGATCTACTTAACTTAGCAGAAAGTAGCTGGACTTTCTGCTATGTATTATTGTGAGCAGATTTTTGTGAAGAAATACAGAAGGTTATTCTAAGACTCAGTGGCCTTAAGTCATTGTACAGAAACAGGTCAGTTATTCTGGATTGCTTGTGCATCCTTGACTCAGCAGCCTTGTACTGAAAGTACCATCACAGTATATGTATGCACAAACACACATCTTCACGAGGTCTTCTTGGAGCTTCTATTTTTTTTCATTAAAGACCTGTTTGGGCAGATTGTTATGGAGCATGTAATGCAACAGAATGCTGGGGGCAAGCCAAAAATGACATGGCATGACACAAAAGTCATCATCTATTGCTGCTGCAAAAGCTTCTGCCCCGTAGTACAGAATTTCACTCACCCAAAACTGTCATTTTGGATAAGCAGTCTCCTATTTTCCCTGTTCTGCTTCACAGAAATAGCTAAATAGTTCAGCTGAAGTCTTGGGTAAAAAGGCTTCTGTCAAAAATACGGGAAATTTTTACCCCAATACCTGTAGTTTTGCATTTTATGTTTTGAGCTCTCCGAAATGAAAAAGAACAGGCAGCTTTCATAACAGGTTACTATTTCTACCACTAATGTAATGGAGTTAACTTACATTCAAAGAAATATAGTCAGTTTCTGTGGTATTAAACAGTCTCTTTCATTTCATTCAGGTGCTGCTTATTCTCGTGCTGAAAACAGCATCAGAAAGCTGGTGGACCTTTGTGGACTGCCTTTTTTACCTACACCAGTGGCAAAAGGAGTAGTTCCCGATAACCATCCAAATTGTGTAGCTGCAGCAAGATCAATGTAAATATAAAGCAAGGCTTCTAATCCTAACACCTGATAAACAACTAGGAATTGTGATGCTTTACAGATGCCAGGAAAGACAAAATGCTTACAACAAAATTGTTTCAATCACGTTTTGCACATAAGTTTTAGAGCACTGAAGATCTTACTTGGAAAGAAACAGCAGGTTTAGGTGGATTGCTTTTGACAGTGCTTAGAATGCTGTCCAGGAAGATGCTTTATCTGAGACCTAATATTCTGTAACTATGAAACCTATGGCAAGTAGCTGTATCAATGTTGTTAGTATGTATTTTGTAACATACAGTGAAACTGGTAAATGGTTTATGATAAACATTTGACTCAATACACTAGACAAATTACCAGCTTTTTATTTTATCACCATAAACAGAAGCTTAAGGTGCAGTTGAAATTTTGCTGTCTGCTGTCTCTGCAGAGAAAGCAATACTATTATTGGCAATATACTGTCACTAAATTGCAGTTTCTTTAAAAAGAAAAATAATGTGTTTCAAACTACACTGAAAGGTTATGGTTAAAGTAATTTACAAGAACTCTTTTGGCTTTTGGCAAAATGATGTGAATGAACTGTAAGAACCTTACTGGGTGTGAATGTTAATAATAATGTTTCCTTATCTGGTTTTTTTATTTCCCTTTTTTAGGGCATTGCAGCATGCTGATGTAATCATCTTGCTTGGTGCAAGGTTGAATTGGATTTTACATTTTGGACTTCCACCAAGATTTGGACAAGGTGTAAAGATTATTCAGGTTAGCAGGAAAATTATTATCACTTGAAGGAAATCCTCTGTATTCTAGCATAGAGCAATTATTGTAGTTTATTTTGGTAGCATACTTCATGTAGCAAATACTGCCCTATGGACAGTACAGTGCTTATAGTTGTGGTAATTCTCCAGAAATAGCTCTGATTTCTTTATGTATATTTTTTTTTACTTTATTAGTAAAATTTTAAAAATGGTTACAGCATTGTTCCAGCTGTCAGGGACTTGGTGCTGCTCTTATGAGGAGAACAGAAATGTCTGTATAGAATCATGATAGAAACATAGAATGGTTTGGGTTGGAAGAGACCTTAGAGATCATCCAGTTACAAGCCCCCATGGGTAGGGACACTAGGTTGCTCAAAGCCTCATCCAACCTGATCTTGAACACTTCCAGGGTTGGGGCATCCACAACTTCTCTGGAACCTGTTCCAGTGCCTCACAACCCTAACAGTAAAAAGTTTCTTTATAATATCTAATCTAAATCTGCCTTCTTTCAGCTTAAAACCATTCTCCCTCGTGCTGTCACTGTACTACCTGATAAAAAGCCCTTCCCCAGCTTTCTTGTAGGCCCTCTTTAAGTACTGGAAAGCTGCTATAAGGTCTGCCCAGAACCTTCTCTAGGCAGTACAACCCCAACTCTCACAGCCTGTCTTCGTATGGGAGGTGTCCTGGCCCTCTGATCATCTTCGTGGCCCTTCTCTGAACTTCTTCCAGCACACGTGTCTTTCCTGTGTTGAGGACTCCAGAACTGAATGCAATACTCCTGGCGAGGTCTCACGAGAACAGAGCAGAGGGACAGAATCACCTCCCTCAAGCTGCTGATGAAGTTTTTCTGATGCAGTTTAGGCATTATGAAATCTCTCATACTGTTTGACTCCTCTCTCATCTCGATTTTTTTGAAATAGGATTGCTTTCACATCCAGAGTCAGTCGCTGTCTGAGCTTGGTCACTCAGAAATATTAATAGGAATAGAGGAAGAAAGACTATTGAATTAATTAATGTGTTTGGCAATCTGCCAGCTCTTAGAAAGACGTGTCATTTAATTGTGTCCTTAAAGTCTCCTGTCTGTGGTTGAAGAGTAGTAGTTGATACAGTGTGCTAACTGGCCTCCCTTCAGTCATCTGAAACATAATCTCAACTTCCAAACTTTGCATCTTTTCCAGAGGAATAACACAAATTTTTAAGCTGAAATTCCGTTTGGCTTATGAAATAATACATCTTTTATGTTTTTCTTTTTCTAATAAAGAATGTAAAGAAAAATACTTTTTCTTTTCACTTGAAGTAATTTTTTTCACTCTCAAGGGTGAAAAATTAAAATACTAACTCAGTTTATAGTCTGTATGACCTGGTCCTAAATTAGCATTCTGTGTAACCTTTGAGGCCTCGTGTATTACTGATAAAGAAAGTGAAGAAGTTTCTTCAGTGGTCACAATTTACTTTTCAGTTTATTCATAGTAGCCAAATTCACACTGCCAATTGACATACACAAACTTTTCTCAGGAAGAAAATTACTAATTGTGTAGGCTTCGTGGGTATACCTAACCGTATATGTTTAGATTTGATATAGTTATCACTAAAATCATCACCTTCTTCTCCTTAATGTTCCAGTGAAGTTCTGTAGTGTCTGTAGGAGCTTGAAAGAAGCGAGCAGTAAATTTTAAAGATATATATGAACTTTTATTAAAAAGGGTACCTACCATAGGATTTCACAATGTGATTTAAATTAAAGGCAGACGGAAGTTATCCGAACACCCAAAATAAGGTATGAAGACACTGTTAGACAAAGTTCCTCACTTGAACTGAAAAAAATTTATCTATAATATGTGTGAGTTAATGGTGGTCTTTCTTTTTGAAACATAGATCGATATTTGTGCCGAAGAGATGGGGAATAATGTGAGGCCAGCTGCAATTTTATTAGGTGACATAAACACAGTGACTAAGCAGGTAAAGTAATGTCAGATATCCTCCTGTTTTGACCTGAATTTCCTCTGGTTTATATCAAGTAAGTTACCAATTGAAAAAAAAATAGAAAAAAATAACTGTTCAAGGAAGACTATTTTTCAGGCAACTTACTCATGCTATGCATCCAGTCTATTCCAAATTAGATGTTAAAGATTCTAATTATTGTTACTGTGATTGTGTTTCTTGATAGTATTATCCTTGATGTTTGTGATGTTTTGTTTTTTTAAAATATGTTGAAAGAAATCTCTGCAACATTTCAATCTTGTTCCAGCTCTTAGAAGAATTCAGCAAAAGACCATGGAAATATCCTTCTAATTCACAGTGGTGGAAGAGGCTAAGAGAGAAAATGACGAACAATGAGGAAAGATCAAAGGTAATAGTATGTTAAAGAAAAGAGGAGCTTTCTTGCCTTGACAGATACCAAGGCATGGTCAGTTTTGTCGCTGGTCTATATTCAAACTCTTCAATTACTTCTGACAGTCATGTCACCCAGACTTTGAATATGTATGCCATTCTGGTAAAGGCTTACTCTTGTCAGGATTATCAACTGTAAATTAAGTCTTAATACTTAACAAGAATTTAAATATTCTAGGGTTTGCATAAATTCAAACTGCGTGGAAGTCATTGAACTTTGGCATTGGGTTCTTAAAGCCAGAGCTGCCGTATTATGGACAGTGACTTCTAAGCAATGGGCAGGTACTTCAGGAATCTCTAAGTACTCCAAGCGGAAGCTCGCTTAGGTGAAGATACACTCTTAGTTTTCTTCTGTAGTTGTGCTGTTTAGCAATGTCGGTGGAAGTATCAACTATGTTAAAAGCATGTAGCTATTCAGGCCAAAAGAACATAGATGCTTGGCACACGCATAATTTGGTGCAACTCGCATTCTACAAGTTCAGATGCCTGTTTCACAGTCTGGGATCTAAAATAAATCCATTATAGCAGATCACTCTTTTGAACTACCTCCCAGCACAAAGATGACATCTCACTTAGGATTATTAATAGTCAAAACTATGTGCAGAAAAATGTCATGTGTATGAGGTTAAAGTGAATTTTAATAGCTTTCTGTTAATGGTTGGCCATCCAGGGGTTACTGAGCTGAGATAAACACGTTGTATCACCAGGATAGATACAAAAGGAGTGACCTTGATGAAGTGCATGGAAGACCAGAATACTTCAGCTTTAGCTAACTGAGTGCATTTTTATTTTCACTGTTATTATTGATGTGTCTCAGTTCTGCATTGTATTATAAATTCTGTGCATAAGAGTTATGAGTCTCTCTTATTTTTAAGGCATTAGCATTACAGAAATCTCTGCCCATGAATTATTACACAGTCTTCCATCACATCAGAGAACTGATACCCAGGGACTGCATCTTAGTAAGTGAAGGAGCAAACACCATGGACATTGGACGAACTATGCTTCCAAATTACTATCCCCGACAAAGGTGTGATATTTTCTTTGCTGTGTGGACTCAGTGGGCTAGATCTATGTATAAATGTTTTCATTTAGTTAAGAAGTATGATGGTCCAGTTTTTTATAATCCTTTTAAAAAGTTCTGAATAGAAGAACAAGGGGAAGAAATGCAAACTCTTCCTCCATCTTTACTGGAAGTAGGGTTTTTGGTTGGTTGGTTAGGAGCTGTTTATAAAGAAGTATTTAGGTTTACTTAGAACTTTAGTGCTACTTTTACAAGAAGTCACAAGCTTCAGAGTCAGATCAGAAATTTCCCGTCACCAGGAGAACTCACTTTTCCCTCTCATTTAAGAAAGAGCAGTTAATTCATACTTACATTAAAATTAGACTAGACATAATGATTCCCCTTGTTTAAAATAAGGGCACAGTAAATGGTTGTCTTTTTCAGATTGCATTGTGCATATCTGAGAGCAACTTTGAGAAGTTAACCCTAGAATAATCTAGTTCTTCATGTACGCTTTTATCCATTATGTGCTTGTGATTTAAATTATCTAATTTAATTACAGCTTTCAATTTGATTTTGAAAGTTGAACAGAAGACTAAAATTTGAACAACTGATGGCTTCCAAACTTCTAGTTATATTTTCAAGGAATTAAATATAGAAAGATTTCCTGTAGTCTGTCTGTCACTAGAGTAATTGAATGTTTTTGAGATATTATTACTATGCAAGCTAAAAGCTTGTATAAAAGAAGGTTTTTATTGCAGTGCAACTAGTGTATGAGTTCTTAATTTTAGAGCTCTTGTATGTTTATATCACTTGAAATACTTTCAGCCTTATCAAATGTTTGACTGAATATAATAATCCATACATGCTTTCTCTTCATAATAATTGTTTATGAAGCATTATTTGAATAGTATACGGCAAATTATTAAAAATAAAGTCACCGTGGATTAACTTGAAAGCTTGAGTGGAAGTAAAGGGATAGTAATTCTGTATTTCCTCCTTTAGGCTTGATGCAGGTACTTTTGGAACAATGGGAGTCGGACTGGGTTTTGCTATAGCAGCTGCAATGGTAGCTAAAGACCAGACACCTACAAAGCGAGTCATCTGCATAGAGGGAGACAGTGCTTTTGGATTTTCTGGGATGGAGGTGGAGACTATTTGCAGGTGCTGTTTTTTGTTCAAGATGACCCTCTTCATATATCGCCAGGATCAATTAAACAGGAAGGCCAGTTGGCGTTAGATGGGATACTCTTAAAAGCACGTGAAAACCAGCCAAAAAATATACATGGTCATCTTTATGCTCTTGTGACAAAACGTGTTACCAGTGATGAGTAGATCATGTTACACCTTATAAAAAGGTGCAAGTGTTTCAGAATTCTTCCAAATGCATCTTTTCGTAGATACAATTTGCCAATCCTGATTATCGTAGTAAACAACAATGGGATTTACACTGGTTTGGATGCAGATGCCTGGAAGGAGGTGTTAAAGTTTGGAGATCCTGCTACATGGTGAGCATTTCAGAAGTATGTTCTTTTAATTAAAGAAGTGGCCAAAATGGATATTCTTTTCACTTACAATGCTCTGTGATCCAGACTGAAATTTTTCATAAAGTGAGCTTAGTTCTAGGCTAAATTAGTATAAGTAAGAACCAGTTACCTATAGCAAGAAACCAACCTAATTCCAGACTAGTGTTTCCACAACAGTGCAACAGAAATGTTAGTTGTCTCAGATTGCTGCAGCAGTTCAGGATGAGTTCAGTACAGAGTTCATAGTGGGCTAACCTTGAAAATCACGATTGTATAAAAAATTACCTGAGATTTGTGTTTCAAGTTTACACTGGTCTTCTGGAGCCACGGTATCTGTACCCAGAAAACTAAGTTAAAGCTTTGCTCAGCAGTGTCTCCAGGAGGTGCAAATACTAGCCTATAAACATAGTGTAAATGGTATAGGAAACATAGTTCTTCCACCACAGAAGAATTCATCAGGCCACTACGGTAATCATCTTGCATTTTAAAATCAGTGCTGAATTAATTAAATTGATAAGTCTGGCAATTCTTTTCTGCCATTAATCAGAGGTTTTCATTCCATTACAGTGTGCCTCCCGTTTCTCTCCTGCCAAATTCACACTATGAGGAAATTATGGCTGCCTTTGGAGGTAAAGGATACTTTGTTAAAACTCCAGAAGAACTGCAGAATGCTCTGAAAGCAAGCCTCGCTGACAAGCAAACACCTTGTCTTATAAATGTAATGATTGATCCGCAGTCTGAGAGAAAGAAACAGGTATATATGTGTTTTCCTCACTCTTTCTGCAAGCTTCACGTGGGCAGGCCTCTGAAATCCTCAGGAAGTATCACTTAAACTGCAGAGAAGGCAAAAACAGTTGCAAGTCAGAAAGGTTGTCTTCAGATTTGGGAGATAGGAAAGTGGACGCTTTTGGGCTGTACCATCTACTTTCCCTTTTTTTTCTTTGTTTTTATTTTTTTTCTGTTAGCTATTACTAATGCATAGTGTCTTCAATGACTTTTTACAGAATTTATGGTTGTTCTGACAAAATGAGATAAAATGTTTTTGAGTGGTGTTCATTTCCTCTGGGATTCCATCTGGTAGTTCATACGTATTGGTATCATGTTACTCTTACTGTCTGTCCATTCTGATCTGGGTTTTATTCTGGTTTTTATTTGCTTTCAGGAATTT
Organism: Phaenicophaeus curvirostris; assembly: GCF_032191515.1. Classification (NCBI taxonomy): domain Eukaryota; kingdom Metazoa; phylum Chordata; class Aves; order Cuculiformes; family Cuculidae; genus Phaenicophaeus; species Phaenicophaeus curvirostris. Next base: position 53,291,879 of record NC_091397.1, read on the forward strand.
CCCTGGCTGACTCGTTCTAATCTGTAGTAGAAGATGAAGATAATAGTGGTGCAAGGCAGTGTGTTAAGCAAAACTAAATTGGTTTCCAGAAGCAGAACTGGTACAACTGTCTTTTACATAAGCATTGGAACAAAGTGGGATTTAAGAACTGCTATAAGAGGAATCATTACATGCTGAAATTAAGTAATTGTACAATGAACAAGACACATGAATGTATATGTGGCCTCCTAGCAGATTGCACTGATGATAAAATTACATACCTTTTCTGTTACTCAGTCATACACATAACAATTAGTGAATTAAAATCATGAATGTTTTGGATGAAGGAAGAAAGCCGAGGGTTTTATACTGACAGAGTCAGAAGTCTTTTGGGGTCTGCAGTTATAGTAACTTCATTTTTAACTTACCACCAGCTTGCTACTTCTTAGAGACTTTGTCCTTTAAGGACCAAAACAAAGCATCTTGTGGAAAAAGCGCTGATTGGGATCACTGTGCATTGAAGCCCATTGGGTTGATAGTCACTTGGTAATTTTACATGTTGTTTTTTTAGCTTCTATTTCAGGTAGAAGTAGTGTAATAAACATGCATACTTACTCAAGGCCTACGTTTCTATTGCATTTGTTTTTGTTAATTGAGAATTAACGGTGCTTTCAGGGGAAAAAAAAATCTTAGATTTTTGTTTAAAGTTTTGCTCTTTGCAAAGGCAATATCATCCCTGTAAGCTAAAAACAAGACTGGATTTATTAGAAAGATTTCTATGATTAATTAATAAATCATACATCTTTCAAATCAGAAGGATGTAAAAAAAAAAATAAAGAAACAACAAAAGAACAAAGAAAAGACCAACCCCCCCACCAAAACAGACAATGAAAAAAGCGTTAGACTGGAGCTTAATGTTCAGTTTGGCTGTCATCACAAGACAACCACCAGCATTCATGCAGAATTTTGCAGCAGAGATTCTTCTTGTAATGTACCTGCTGTATAGGAACTTGTTGTGCAGCTTTCTTTGGCTGTGATGCAGGGCTAACATTTAAAGCAGGTAGTGGGCCTGCCTGAGGTTCTCTCTGCTGTGTTTCCATCTGTTGTTTCATCTGACAATCTGACATAGAGCTCAGACTTTAAAAATGAAGTAGTTCTTTCTCTGTGCTTCTGCCAGGTCCTGTGGCAACTACTATTCAGTTATCTACAAAGCAGGTTACTTTATATTTGCATTTGTTCTTAAATGCACAGGGAGGTTCCTTATTGTTACATACCTAAAAAGGAAAATTCTGGCTCTTATTGGAGTTTTGATTGCTTTATTGCCTATTATTCCATTGTCATTCCATTGTCACTTTTTTGACCCAAGGAAGAGGATGATTGGGTTGGCAGGGGATCCTGGCCTACAGTTAGGTTTGTTGTAAAAGCTTGGCTTGTTTGTTTTCTTCAATTCAGTCCAGGTCTGGCATGAGGGCATGGATTACTATTAGGCAGAGGAATGTTTCTGCACACTCGTGTCTGACACGAGCAAGGGTAACGCAGTCTGGCAAGAGGTACGGCTACTTGTAGCATGTGTGGGAATAACCGCATGGCAATAGGAATGCTGGTGTCAAGAAAGATAAAGTCCTTAGGAGGGCTAAGAAGAGAAAAAGATAAAATCAGATTTTATCTGTAGAATGGATACAGTTCATGAAAGAGTGTGAAGCTGCTGAGAGAACAGAGGTGCTGTGATCTCTGGGGTACTCTGCAAGGCACGTGGGACAAGACTGGACCCTGTAATCAGTTTTCTTTCCCTCATCTTTTTGACTCTCAAAAAATTATTTTAATATGTTGTAGTGATTAATCACAATCCTTTATGATCCTGTAAAATATCTGTAAGAATTATTGCCAATACTGACCACTGGGGAGGCCATTAACGTTGGATAAGCAAATGCAGAAATTCTTGTTTTATATGTGAAAGTAAATAAAAAGTGATTTTATACTGTTTTTCTTTTAACAAGTGTTTGAATTGTGTCTGCTGTTGGAAATCAGCTTACGCTGGATTTTTAGAAAATTTCTTGGATAACCACAATAAAATGCATGATTCATTTTAATAAGTCAATCCGCCTGGAAAATGGAAAGCAAAGAATTTGAAACTGATGGGAGGCAATAACATCAGTTTGGATTTCATTGAGCTTTTAAAAAGGTCAAAAAAGAATTAACACTGTATTTCTTGTAGCTTTAAAATAGACCAATATCATGATATAAGAGAAGTTCTTAGGTTGTAGTGATTAGATATTTTGAGAACCAAAGAGTGAAATCTGTACTACTTTGTTTCTATAGCTTACCTGCTCGATACCGCGTTTTACACCGTGGAGTTGCATCTAACAGGAGTGTTAGGCAGGTGAAACTACATGAAAGAAAACAATTTCAGAGGTGAGACAGAAACAAGGTATCTCTGAACCGTCCTAATTTTATTAAAGGGAGAAAAAAAGTTACAGATGTCTTAAGTCTGGGGGTTGGTGATCTATGTGGTTTTAGCCAACTGTCACAGCAAAATAGCCAGGTATAAAAGAAGAAATAAGGTTTGTTACTGCCTCACCACCTCACAAGCAAGATAGTTTAAAGTGTTCCTGCAGCCTGTTTGTATGCTCAGCTTGCTAAGGGGTTTAGTTTGCTGCATTAATTACTTCTTATTAACTAAGCTTCACCTTTAGTCTGCTTTGAATTCTGTAGAATTCTGTCAGCAAGAAACAGGTATTTTGAAGGAGACACTGTTTCTGTTAATGATTTGATTGAAACCAGATGGACGAGGTTTAAAGGGGCCCTCAGTGAAGCAGACCCTTACAGCTAATTATCACACACAGTAATATAAATGAGAATTCTTTCAGTGTCTGTTTTTTCCAGGAATCTCTCCACTGCCTGAAGTAGTGCAGAAATAAGTAGGAGAAATTAATAGAATGGTCATTTGCTTGTTTGATGAAATACTTTAAGAAATGTTTGGATTTTATAATTTTTTCCAAGGGGATGATAGAGGAGATAAAAAGTAAAAGGAGTCCTTCCTTGTCATCTACATCAACTAGCAATTAGTTGTGTAATACCTTGGGTTGAATTCTAAACTGGATGCAGAGAGGGGGGTGCTTATGAAGACAGGATTTGAATTGCTGTATTTTGGAGCTGAGGAAATGGATTAGCAGCCCACTTATGGTGTGTAAATGACTGTGGAAACATGAATGTTGACAGTTTAGACCATCTTTGCACATAGCTGATGGGCGATCTCCCCTAGTACTTATTGTTGGTAGTGCTACCACATGAGAAAGATGGTAGAAGATTCATATAAGCCTTTTTACACCTCCAGTCTACACGGAAACGTAAGTTTTTGTAGCTCTTGCTTCCAGAAAGCAATTATTATTCCTGGGCATGAGTTTTGTTCAGTGACTACCTGTAGCTGTTGCAGTGTGAAACAGCATAATCTGCAACCCTATTTGAGAACCAGGTTTTTGTGCAGAGGCTGTTGTGATGTCCTTATGGTGGCTATAGCAGGTTTGCAGACCTTTGCATCACCTTGCAGCTGCAGTGGTTACTGCAGTATCAACATACCCTCAGGCCCTCATCCAAGCTAGAACTCCACGCAGTCCAGATACAAGTCCCTCTCTAATGAAATCAGCGCATTAAAAGTATACACAAGGAAAAAAATGACACTTCTTTAAAAGTATTTGAGGAGCTTGTCATCTCTCTCCTTAGCACTGTCATTAATATAATGTGCACATGTGGCATTTTATACACCTTGGCACTGGGAGGTACTGATGCCACTACTGGTGGACTGGCAGGCACACCTCGAATTCCAGCCAAAGCAGCACATCCTTGTTACAGCAAGGAGACATGGCTGGGATTTAGGCATGAAAGCCTCATTAGCAGGGCCATAACCCTTCCGCTTGCTCTTCAAAAACAGGGATATCATTCAAGTGCTCAGAAAGTAAGTAAAAATTATGTTAGGAAGAATTAATATTTCAGCCCTACCAGGGATTTTAAGCTATCACAGATAAGGAGCAAATGCTGGGCCTCATTCTGGGTAGCTGAAATCGGTGAGATCATTTAGAGCCATTTTTTATCAAGGTTTTCATTCCTGTGTGCCAAATGGGCACTTGGGAAGGATGTCTTAAATACAAGCTTCAAAAGCAGGACTTTATAACGGAAATGCTAATGCAGCCTTAATTATAGCTCCCCGATTCTGCAAAGGGAGCTGGGAAAATGCATTTGTCTGGTTTGATTAGGCTCAGCTCTTATCCCGTGTTTAGAAGACGACAACCCTGCCATACTGGAATGACTAGGCAGCATGCAGTGCCCAACCATTTTGCATGCTGCCACAGTAAGAGTGCTGCCAGGGCTTCAGAATTCAAAGTGCTGTAAAAAGGGAAAGCCTCTCCACCCATAGCCTGACCCAGCACCCCTTGAAATCAGTATGAAATTTGCCATCAGCTTACAAAACCAGGGCAGTTGTAAAACATCAATATGGGCTGCCCAACAACTATGATGCCAGAAAAGTCTCATTGAGTTCTGAATCATAGAATCATCAGGTTGGAAAAGACCCACCGGATCATGAAGTCCAACCATTCCTATCAATCATTAAACCATGCCCCTCAGCACCTTGTCCGCCCGTGCTTGCTGTAGTGTCTTGGGTGGCACTTGTGGCCACTCATTGCCAAAAAAAAAATGAAGAAAAAAAAAAAGGCAAGCAAATTAGGCAACACAGTACCTCTTACTGTTCTGTGCATGACCTGTTTCTTTACCCATCCCCAGCTTTATATGTTGGTTCTTTTGTCAGGCCTTTGGATAAACAAGTTGTATCCTCTACTACTGCTGCCCAAGTGAGTTCAGCTGCTCTGTTCCTGGTTTTGCATTCTGCAAGGCACAGGATCCCTAAATATTTGGTGTTCAGAGATATCCATGAAAGGAGAGGAAAACCTGCTGTGGGAAAATGAGGCATCATGCTATTTCAAAGCTAAGGTGTCTGAATCATTCTTTTTCAGGCCCTGATACGTCAAGGCACCTATGCACGTGCTTCATTTCGGGAGCACCTTCATTGGTTTCACTTGCAAGCCTGAGGTTACATTCACAATTAAGTCTTTTCCTGAATTGGTGGCACTCTGGCATCCATCTGATAGGGATAGATCTTCTACAGAAGGTTACAGTGTCCATGTGAGGAGGCGTTCTCCTAGGGGGGTGTGTGTACTGGTGTTTGGATCCATGTTTGCTTGCATTGTAATGGGCTGTAGCACAGTACAAAAATAGGGTGTTGCATTGCCAGCATCCATGGAGCTCTTTGGGACGGAGAGTTCTGAGACCAGAGCGAGCAGGGAAACAACAACATCAATACTTTTTTCCAGCAAGAATCTTCATGAGGGTGGGGGGGGAAAGCAAATTGTGCTTTGTGGTATTTAATTGATTGGGCTTTTTGGCAAGCTAGATGATAAATCACTTTAAATTAGGAGTCATGAGAGCCAATTACTGCCAGATATTCTTCTGTTTCTTGCCTCCAGCAGCACTGCAGTGATACTCGTACAGTGAGTTTTGCAGACCTTTACTAACAGAAGTAAATAACAGCAATAGACAGTCCAAATACAAATAAGGTGAATGAATTGCGTTGAAGACCATTTCTATCTCCTCTAGGTGTAAACATCAACTAAAGACTGAGTTATAGCTGTAACTTGTTTGTGGTTCACCACCCTAGGATGCTAAAGACTATTTATCAACTTACTAGCAGCTGTAGATCTCAGCTGGCCAGGACTCCCATTCTCTGGGCCGTTGTACGTGTGGGTTTCCACTAGCACCCCTTTTTTTTTTTTCTAACAGAACATTTTTCTATGAATAATTCTGGGATTTTTACATGTTTGTCAAGGATTTCCAAATATTTGGCAATCCTGGACGTATCTCTTGATTCTGTGCATGCTTGTGGGCTTGCGTGATGAGTGCATCTCATCCAAGAAGCATCACACATTCTGCATAATGGTCTGACCCTGTGCAGTAGACACAGCACAATGAGAACATTTGGCATACTCTGTTAGCACCAAATAACAATCTAGTGCCTGAAGATCTTGAAGACCCACCAAACTTTCTGGACATCTGTATAAAGTTTTTTACAGTTCGTGCGCGCATTGTGGGGGAGCATAGGCTTTCTGCACATGTACTATATTATGTATATGCGCATTTTTCAGCTTTGAATGGCAGTCCTGCCATTGTGCAAAATTTTATACCATCTCACAATGAACACTAAATGATTTGCAGCTTGAAAGGCAAGATCCAAAAGGCACTTGAAACATATAGGAAAGGGGAAGAAGAGTACAGTTGAAACATATAGGAAAGGGGAAGAAGAGTACAGTTATAAAGGTCAGTGGCTGAATTATTAAAATTGTTCTACTTTGTTGTGTCTTCCAACATGAAAAGGCCACAGTGGGGTTCTTCTGATAGCTTTCATGGAAATCACTTGGCATTATCGCATAATCTTTAATAAGGTGCATAACTCTTTTACGCTGTAGTTTGTTCCATTACCATTAACAGACGAAGAAATGTGTGCATGGGGGTTATGCATAAGAGGAAAAAAGGGAAGGACTGAGCATTAGAAATAGGCCTAAAGGTGCAAAGCTAGACTTTTGAGTTGAGCTTTCTGAAAATTAGGTGGGAGCTAGGCTCCTCTGCCAACAAGTAACTTCTGAAAGGGATGAAAATAGACCAGGTTCCCTCGCCAGTTTTGCATTTCTGAAAATACAGAATGTAGGGAAAAGAGGAGGCTGGAAGGCCACTGCTGCTTGTGTAATGTATTACATCCATTAAGTGACTAATTTGCAGAGTTGCTTTAGGAATTTCTAGGCATTGATGCCCTGCCTTTACGAGGACATCCATTTCCTGCCTACTATGTCCCACCTTTGCCTTGTTCATCCAATGGATAATCTGAAGATTTACTAGCACTGGCTTGTCTTTTACTGGCCACCTGCCCTGTGATCTGGAGATGTCGATTGTCAGCATTTCATCATGTGGTTGAATTTACTTCATTGCACATCAGTGGGGCTGTTCCTCTATGGGCTTCTCGATCAGACCTACATATGCCAGCAAGGGCATGGTGTAGCCATTCATTGTTTTTCTGCACTTTAGTATCTTTTTTACTTCAGCACCTGCCTTTGTACTTGCAAATGACACCATCTTCCAAGGTAACATGAGCTGTGTTGTCAAAATATTAAATCTAACCGTTAGATGTAACCAATTCAGGCATGCAAACTTGAACAGGTATTTTTATTGCGAAAAGCAATTTTTGCTAAATAACTATCTAACAAGGCAAACATAATTATAAGGAATCTTCCCATCTCACACACTAATTGAATCAACAGAATTCTTCTGTACTGCTTTACAGACAAGCTGTTATTGAATTATTGCATTAACACTGGGTTGCTGTTTTACCTTTGCCCCACTCAGCAGAAGAGCTTTCAGACTTCTAAACTAGAAATTCTCCGTTATCTTTGTCCTTCTAATTAGAACTGTGTTCATAAAGGACCTTGAGATTGATGATATTTTATTTAAACTACATTCATTTCCCTTGTCTTGTTGATGAGGGACCTGCCAACATAAAGTGGATAGAACTGGAAAGAAGCTTTCTTTTTAACAAGTATTCATTAATTTTTGCATAGAAAATATAGGTTCATATATTCTGTTTACATGATAGGCTCCTCAGCAGATACTTTGATGCAGTTCTGAGAGTTCAGGTCTAGGCTGAAAAGGTCAAGGAAGAATACTTGAGCAGGTAAACTGTGCAAACTTCTTAGGCCATTGGGGTGTCTTATACGATGCATAAACTGCAGTGTGACTACTTTGCTGTGTTTCTTCCTTAAGCTGATGTCATCTGAAACAGAAATACTGCCAAAGCCACTGTATTTCAATTTGATGAACACCACCAGTATTAGCAATTCTAAGTAAGACATGAGTATGAATTATGCAGGCAGAAACACTGCAAATCTGTAATCTCATAGCAAAATTTTAAGATATTGTAAAAATATTTGCAAATTTTTATGAGATCTTCTCCAGTGGTTGCACCCTTAAATCATATCAATGTGGGTTTTCACTACATCAGCAAAAGCAGCTGCAGTGAATGCAGAATAAAGAAAAGAAATCCTTTCTTATTGATTGCTATTTGGAGGATAGAGATAAGGACTTCTCTCTGATCCTCAGAGCGTTGTCCTTAACTACCTGGTGCTCTCTGAAGGAAGAAGCAGCTTTTCCTTGGCTTCATGAGGCCATGGGAATAGCTGGAGCAATGCACTGCTTGACTGAGCAAGTTCACAGATGGTACATAACTCGGTGGCCAGAAAGCAAGTCTGTCAAGTTCCTCGCACTGTGTAAGACTCTGCTACATGACACTTCCACTCCTCAGAATTGTCTCTGTCATGTGCATCACTGCCACAGAGATCAAAACCAAGCTATCTAACCAAGTGCACGTCCTTGTTGTCTAGTGTAGAGCACCAGCTAGAATGGAGTGTCAGTATTGTACACTGTCACTCAGCTAAGTCAAAAGCAAAACCCCACAGCCATTGTCCATTTTATTTCCAACAGACTTCATTTTTCTCCCACTGAAACCATTAGTAACCTTGTCAGCAGTTTTGCCAATAAGGCCAATACCTTAAACCTAGAAGAAAGGAAAATGAATGCTTGCACCTTGACATGGCTTGATTTGCTGCCTGGTAATGAAAGTTTGTATTGACCTAGTGGTGATCCCACTAAAACCTAATGAACTACTGTTACATCGTGATAAAGAGGTATGTTCAAATATAAAATCCAAACATCTCTTTTTGAGTCCTTTGTGGAAGATGGCATGTTTTCCATAGCAGAGTGTGTTTCTACAGAGCTTTGGCTGGGAGCCAATTCATGTCAAACAGGCTTAGACTTCAGAGTGATGGAGATGTCAAAAGAAAGAAGAATGTTGACAAAACATTCATTTTTAATAAGGGCTCTTCACTGAAGAAAGTGGATAAAAATCTCTACCTAAGAGAGCAAAGCTAACTATATATGTGGTTTTTGAACTCTAAAGCAGCCCTGGCTTTGTGTATCACTTCTGTCCACCTCCAGTATAATGCCCATTTTTGTAAGGAAACCTATATTCCTTGTTCTTACCTTCTTTAGAGTAGATCAGTGCTGCTGAAGGCACAGAACAGAAGAATATCTGACAGTAGTTGGCTTTCATGAATCCTAATTTAAAGTGACATCTAGCTTAAACACCTCAAATCAGAGGGTGGATGTGGTTTACGACAGAATTCCTTGCAATATTCTTCAAGTAAGATGTTGTTGCATTTTTCCCAAACATGCATTTCTGGTCTAGGATGAAGAACCAAGAACTGAAATTTGTGAGTGTGTCATGGAAGAGGGGAAAGATATGGGTCTTACTGTGTGATCTTAGTTCTTTGCAGTATTATTGGATTAATTAACTTCCTTATCAAATAGAACATATTAGGTTCTACAAATTTCTACCAAATTTGCTACTGCAAAGACTGCAGGAGGATTTCAGGATTGGAAATTAGTCAGTCATTGCTTTGACTATTTAGTTGATCAAACATTTCTCCAGAGGTGACTCTTTTGATAAAATCTTGACATTTTAGCTTTTGAACAATTTTTTCCAGCATCCATGCAAGCTTCTTGTGTGGCAGCTGTCCGCTGCTTACCTTTATAACCAGGCAGCTGGACATTCATCTTGCCTGTTTAGGGCTTGTCATGATAAACATTGCAGGAACTGTGCCTTTCCCTTTGAGATGCAGGATGCTGAGAGAACTCATGCCACTTAATCCATGGTCGTCTTTGTCAATGAAGAAAGAGACCAAACCACTAACTTCACTATAAATAACCAAATACTAAAAAGTAGCAGACAATGGAATAAAGTAGATGATTCCATTACCCAAAGTGTTGCAGTACTGGAAAGAGATTTCAGAAAGCATTATGGTTATATTAAGCATGTCCTTTAAGGACAGAAATATATAAGGCAGATGTGATTGTTCTTATCAAACAACTACATTTAGAAAGATTTTGCTGATATGTTTGCAATGTATTGAAAGAAACAGCCAGGGCTGTTTAGCTAGAATTATAGAAATACATCACTTTGCCCTTTGATGGTGTATTCAGTAGGCATTAATGCCCAGAGGTCTTTTCATCTTCCCTGGCAACAAGTATTTTTCTCAAATGAAAACAAAAAAATCAATTCTGTAATTAATCCAAAAGATTTCCATGTTTGTCTTGGGAGGAACAATAAACAATGAGCAAAGAAAATCTTCTCCATCTTGAAGAGAGGAAGTAATGATGATTTTCTTGCTGAAGGAGTGCCTCTGCTTTTCATGGACACCACTGTCAGATCCCAGGCAAAAGAGGAGGATCTCTGTGCTATTTATTCAGAGGACAGAAATGTATTTGCAGAGCCCTACCCATTGGAAGAAGACACAGAAACACCAAGCTTTTGTACAGGTAGCAAGGGCACTCACTGCTTTCCAGAGGTTTGTTTTCTTCCCACAGTGCTGTGTAGGGTGCTGACTGTCGCCACCCCTGGTGCTGATAGCGTTTCACTCGCCCCATCATGGCACATGTATTGTTTCTCCCACCTGTTGCACCCTGTCAGCAAACTCTTTGCAGTCCTATGATATCTGGCACTATCAGCGATACTGTTATTTTCACTTAAATGCTAAACAATAATCTGTTCTGCAGTTTGGGAAGCCTTTGCAGCATCCTTCAGCCTGAGTGTACTCTGCAAGTGAACTCAATGCTTGTAACTACCAGCGATAAACAGACGTTAAGTCATCGTTCATCTCTCTCATTACTGCTATTAGTGACCTGTAGAAGATGATCAGTAAGGGATTTTATCTGTCTTGACATTGGTGTCTGGTTGCTGGCACTGAAGGATGCTGTTTATAGTCCAGTTAATAATTTTCCCTCTCCTGCTCATCATTATTATTATCATCCAAAGTGCCTTCTTGCTTCTGTTAGCAAAACCAGAATCCCCCATGCCCCAGTTTTAGCAGCTAATGTCCAGCATCGGGGCAACTGATCCAGCACAGGAGTTAAATATAACCGTGTCTAGTATAAGGAGAAGATTTAATGGGAAATGGTTGGCATTCTTTCTTCCTAAAGGCACAGGGAGGGGGGGGAGAGAGACGTACACACACAGACTCACACACGCACCCCACAGTAAGGGAAGAGGCAGAGAGCAGGCAAGGCAGAGAGGGAGTGAGGGGAGAGAGAGAGAAATCTCCAAAGCAGCCCTGCACCTCTGAGCTGGAATCTGCCAGGGCACAACCAGCATGTTGGTCCTCAGCCCTCTTGTCTGGGGATCTTACCTGCAGCTTTTCTTCTGCTTTGCTTTATCTCAGACTGCGTACGTTGACAATGTCTTCTCAGTTTCAGAAGGTAAATTGCTTTAAGTCTTGTTACTTTTCCTTGCTTGGAGCTCTCCTCTGCACTCTGATTCTTGCTCTTTCTGGTGATTGGGAACATAGGATCAAAAAAATAATACTTCAGTTGCAGATCTTGATGGAGGAATTTTACATTGTAGACGTGCTCTGCCACATGCTGGAACATTTTGTTGCTTCTTTATTTTTGATTTATTATTTCTGGTTTGAAACCACTCCCTTCCCCAGGAAAAATAATAGACAAGATCCTCAGCTGCTCTAAAAAGCTTTTTTTAATCAGCTTCTATGGTGCTGTGCTAATTCATGGATCTGGCCCAATTAGTATATTACTTGCATGTGTGCATGTTTCTTTCTGTTCTGGGTGAGCTTGGGTAGATTATAACAAGGGAAAGAAAATGAATCTCAATGTATATCTGCTTCTATAAATAAAGTCCTGACCTCAATGAGTGCTGCCAGAGTCCGACTGGATGTTAGCAGAATAAACATCATCTGGCTCTGGCTATGACACTAACAAATACTCAGATGGCTTTCAGAGCAAACAAGAGTCTACTGCATGGAAAATCCCTGCTAGGCAAAGGCAAAACAAATTAGTTGTCAGCTGAGCCAGGGCACTGGAAATCCCACTTAATTGATGTTACAGTTTGATCTGTGAGACTTTCCTTTAGCCACGTTCTGTGGAAAGGGGAAAGTTGACATGAACTCTGACACCATCTCATTTCTGAGGAACTTCCACCAGTTTATGTCAAATTGCTGCCTCCCACCTTCTGTCTGTTACTCTGTATCTATCAGTAGAGATGCTTCTAACATCCTAGATTCCTTCACCGTCAAATTTGGTGGCTCAAATGAGACTTGTAGGTCAAGCTCAGTTATACCTACAGATCCTCCCTATGTCTTTCACATGAAGACAAGTGACCAAAAGGGTGCACGTTTTAAGACTGTACATAAAATCAGCCTTAGACTTGAATCTAAAGACACACAAGGTTTCTCTCTCTCTGATGTCTCTGGTGGGACCACAGAGCCAGATGAATTATATTCAAGGCGTTTAAGGGAGAAGGGTGATCAAGAGGGTACCTTGTGTGAGATGATTTCTGCACTATGTAACAGTAACAGTATGCATGTCTTCTTCTAAGGGTTTTTTAAAAACCTGTTTAAATGTGTAGAGCTAGTACACAGTATTTCACCCCCAATTGTTTAAACAGTCCTTTCACTTAAAGATTTTCTTACACAAATAACAGGATTCTGAAGAACACAAAAATAACGTAGATATCCTTTGAGATAAGCCCTATAGCATTTAATAATGCAGCCGTTGCAGCTCTGGAGTAATTTCAGATAACTTTTAAGATAACATTTAGAGAAGCCTAATTTTAAAGAACCACATCTTTTGAAAAACAATTTATTGTCATTGCTGTTCAACTGGGTATGCTTTTTCCATGATGGAATTAGTTGGGATTAGTTAATGCTGCAGTACAGGAATCATCAAGATCTATTATCTCTGATATATTCTAAATTGTCTTGCAATAACATGTGAGTTATTAGACCTTGAAAATTGTTTTGAAGAGCTTTACATTTACTTGCACTTGTAGATGCCATCCAGACAAACAAGAAGTTCATGTTTCCAGTGCCTACATGGCCTGGCCTCTCTCCTATGGCATGAACTTGGGTGTCTAGAGAAGCCATTTAAACTATTATCTTAAAAACCATGGTTCAATAAACAAGTCCTTTCTTCTGAGAGGGGAATCTTCATATCTGCTGAAAATCTAATAAAAGAGGCAAATATGAAGGAAAATGCATAGCCTGTTATTGCCCACAATGGTGCTTTGGGGCAGAAGGATACTTCAGTATTTCATCAGCAATTCAGCTGATTTAATGTTAAGGATGGCATAGTGTCAAAATACAAAGAGCACCTGAGGATGGCAGGCTAATCTTTCACTGCTCCAAAGTAAAGCCCCATGCTGTGCTCTTCTGACTAAGCCACCGAAAATTACCTTTATACCCAGTAAGCTCTTAGCAATGTTTTTATCATAGATGTATTGTAAATGTTTACTTGATAACATACAGAAAAAAATAACTTCTGAGGGATGATTCAACCATAATCTCACAACCACAGGGCTGGACTAAAAGCCGTGCTTTGAGGAGCTGTTACATACTCTGTGTGCCATTATTACTTGCTAATCAGGGCTGTTTGGAATGAAAAATTACATTAAGTAATCCTTCAGTGCTTTGATTGGATCTACATTTTTAAAAACATCCGGACATGCACTGTAACAGGTTGCCCAGAGAAGTCATGAATGCCCCATTCTTGGAGGTGTTCAAGGCCAGGCTGGATGAGGCTTTGAGCAACCTGACCTGGTGGAAGGTGTCCCTGCCCATGGCAGGGATGTTGGAACTGGATGATCTTCAAAGCTTACTTCCACCCCATTCTCTGATTCTATGATCTCTTAAGAAAAAACATTTTTTTTTCTATTTTCTAGTAGAATTTTCACAGTGGCTACAGAAGATGAATTAATTCCATTTAAATTCTCAGTTATCTTAATGTTTTCTCAAATGTTCTGTGCCCATCAGCTGAGTCAATTATTTGTATCTGGCACCAAGAAGTAATTTTACATATGAAGAATGGATTTCAGCCCTGCTCTTGCAGATGCTAAAAGTAATTGCATTTAACAGTGGGGATGTTCTTAAGTGGCAATTTGTCTTTCCTATAGTTGGGAAAATACATCTGGGCATTTTCCAGGTATATCTGAAAACTTCTGGGCTAAAAGTGCTTTTGTTTCTATCCTCACACATCTTTGCATAGTGGTAGGTCTTAAGGTTGGTTTACAGGTCACAAAGCAGCAACTAGAAAACAGAGATAAACAGCAGGGAAGGGGAGGGGTGGAGAGTAAGTTTTTGTAGAATAATTGAGGAAAGAAGAATAACCTGGATCTTTGTCTCTTTTGCTGCCAACTCCACGTTACAGTCCCATCAGCCTCAAGCAACAGTGCATCCTTGCTTCTGAAAGTATTTTGAATGTCATGTCATCTCCAAAGTGTTGAGTCTTGAGGTGCTGAAGCACTGTTTCTGGAGCAAATGCTTCATGGAATAAGTTTACAACACAATCATGTGGCTGTGGTTCCACGTGGTAGTGAAGACACCTGTGGTGGGCAACTCAACCCACCTGGAGAGAGGAGGTTTCTTTTCCAGATAACCTTTCATACCCTACTCTTAGGTCACTGTGTTTATGGTGTCCTTTATAACCATTTTTCAGAGCTCAGCTCTACTGAGTTTCTTGCACTGTGCATTTGAGGTTGTTGCACTAATGTGATGAAAAGTAGACATAAATTTTATACTCATCTATAGTATGGTTACAGGAACAATTCTGCATCTTTTAAGAACCAGCTTGAAGGAAGCCACCTTCCAAATTCAGGTAGTAGAAAGACTGTCTTCATCTCCTTCTCATTCCTTCTCCTCCTATGTTCTTTTCATGTAGGCCAAAGGTTTCTTAGGTTTTGCAGAGAGATGGGGAGGTATTTAAATTATCAGCAGCAGCTGGAGAAGATCAATATCTTGATGCTTTTTCTGACTCGAACTGCCTTTTATGCACACCACAAATGTGTTTCTTGATTGAATTTTCTCCTACGATCAATACTGATACGCTGCCCTACGGAAAGAATATGCAGGGGATCTTGGTGCCCCCTGCATTGTAGCACTGGGGGAGAGGACATTCACATTTGTGAGAGAAACAGTGGGAGAGAGAAAACACAAAACCAAGAGGTGATTTCTGGCATTGAGGGAGCTGGGATCCCATCTTCCTATCTGTAACAGTAATATCTAACACCATAATTGGTTTGGTTTTTTTTCTTTAATTAAATGACTTGCAGGAACCCTAAATATTGTCAAAATGGAGAATAGAGATGTCAGGTGGATGGTTTTTGTTTCTAAGGAAAGTAATTGTAAATACTGATTTATGTAAAATCACAAGGGAAAAAGGAATAAGAAAGACACAGAAAGAATTTAAAATAAGACCAGCAGTAAAAACTGGAAGCATCATAAAAGCAGCAGCCAGAGCCTACTGGGAAAACAGCCCAAAGAGTGACTAGTAAGCAGAGGTGAATCTTTGAGGAGCAAAAATATCAGTCCAGTGAAGGAAGCCTAATTCTGCTCTGGAAAGCAGAAAGTCAGTGTGAGCCCAGGAGTGCTCAGCATCCTGATGCCATTGGGTGTCAAGGGTTTTCTCATGGAACACACATGAGCAGGAAAGTTTGGTTAGATTAAAACTCCTGATGGAAATGAGCCACTGGCAAAGTCTATAGCTTCATTAGGAGAAAGAAAGCAAAGCAGTATTTGCCATAGGAGGAGGCAGTCACTTGGCTGTGGATCTGACTGGGCAAAGGTCTTTGGGCTGGATCCTGCACTCTGGCTGGGCATTTAAAAGCTTTCTGTTTTGTTTGTGGCTCACAGAAGCCTGAAAGGGAGGAAACAAATTCTTTCTATTGAATATCTCTTCATCTTGATGAAAAAAATTAACCTTGGAAGTGACCATTGCACTTGATAGCCCAAATGTGTGTCTAGAAAGACATGCCAGAAGAAGAGTTGTGTAGAGGTTACCCTTTGAAGCTGATAAAGAAAGCAGTTCATGAACAGCCTCTGAGGAAAGGCTTGGACTGGTATTAAAATAACAGTTTAGTATTGTGTGACTATTGTTGCCTTAAGTAAATGACTCTTAAAAATAAACATGGTTAGATTTCTTTAGCTCCTGGTTTGACTTTATATTTAGTTTCTCCACTGGTAGATATGACCTATGGGAATCCCAAGGTGGGTTTCCCGTTCAGGTCCATGTGAATGATACCCAGGGATGAACTTACCTTAGGATTCATGGATCTTTCTCTGGTGGCATATGGTATAAGAGCTGTGCTGAGTTAGATGAGAGCAGAGCAGCCACGCTGGTGCACAGCCTGTCCACGACTCTGTGCCTGCACCCAGCTTTGTGTCAGAAAGAGCAGAGGAAGACCAATGCAAGTTACAATAGCAAAGGGCTCCAGGAGGTCCTGTGAAATTAGGAGTAGAACAATAAGTAAAAGCCCACTTGATCCTGCGGGTGAGGGACAAGGAAACGACACCAGAGGCAGTTCAGGAGGTTGTGATATTTGCTCTGCAGCAGTGAATAGAACTAGAATAGATATTTGTCTTGCAGCAGTGAACAGAAATCAGAAGAGTTCCTCACAGACCTAGTAAGGAAGTTGGAAGCTGGTTGTGGCAAGTCTCCTTAACCTCTGGGTCTCTCATGTGGGAGGGCAAAGAGGCTTCTGACCCACCTGTGGCATTACTGGATGTCAAGGTACTTGGCTTGCCAAAAAAGATTCAGTAATGATAATGCAAATGAAGGGAAAGGGTTCAGTGAAATGCTGCTTAAGGTGAGTATCGTGAATATTTATTCACTCAAGAAAATGCATGTCAAAGGACCCCTGGGTCCTTCTGTGTTCCCCTGTTCCCTCTGGTTTAATATAGAGGTGGACTCATTTGACATCACGGTGAGCTGATGGAGCAGAGGCATCCTGAAATACATAAGCCAGGTTTGATACCTGTACTCCTAAATTTGAGGAAGTTGGGACAACACGAGTGGCCAGTTCAGATTTTTTTTTCTGGGACAATTGTGTTACAAGTAAGGCATGCAGTTAACTTCAGGCTGTGGAAGCTTCTCTGGAGGCATAACCCAAGCAAAGTCAGTATTTTTCGGGTAACTGTTTTGTGATGAATGGGTCCTCCTGCTATCAGAGCCAGAGGCCAGTACAGGAGCTGAGGCAGTGCTTGCTTGGCTTTCCAGTGAGGGAGGAACAACCAGTCTGTAGGTTTTTCTATAACCTATGAATGTTTCTGACAAGCAGCAACCAGTCCAAAAGGGAATCTCGGCTGAAAATGATGCTACAAGTGGCAACCCAGCTGCCTCAGCTTGTCCATGCTCTACTGTTGCTGTGATTAAGCATGGCACAATCTGTAGTCCGTAGGTATTAGACATACTGGATTTTATTGTGACTAGATTTTTATCGTGACCAGATTGGCCAGCACAGCACAGCAACACAAGCTGCTTCAGAATCAAGTGTTTTCAGTTAAAAGATGGGAGCTCCACCAACAAGCAAACCAAAGTGCTGTAAAATTGGCTTATTCCCTATGTACTTGTAGAGAGATAGTCCTTGTAGGTCTCTGCTCCTAGTATAGACAGTTCATTTGTGGGCATTTCTATAATTACCAAACACTTACACAGGGAGGGAAGGGTCTATGACTGTTCACAGAGACACAGAGGCTTCATGTGGCTGGGCTATGTTGACACAGGAACACCAGCAGCGCGATTGCAGCAACAGCAACTGCTAATCTTAGTTAAAATTATAGAAAAATGTAATTTGTGATTTACAGGAGAAAGCTTGCTGTAGAGGCCACGTGTCCCTGCCATCTAACTGTTGGTGCTGGGATTGTGTGTGACTGCAAAATCAGGGGGCATGATCAGCTGTAACGTAACATAGGACTCACCCAGGACACATCCAGGAGACATATTTCATGCTGCTCCTTAGCAGGTAGAAGAAAACTGACAATTAATTATAGGGGAATTCTTTGAGGAAGACAAGAAATAGCAGAGAGATTAAAAAAACCCACACTAACGAAGTCACCAACCTAGATCTTCTGTTTCGTCCCTTCTCCTCTCCAGGGAATCATCTCTTTAATGAAAAGGAAGTCAGGGAATGCTTTCCATAACCACACGACTGTATAGATAAAAGGGCATTTGGGGTGAGAAGATGGATATAGGAAGAATGCAGGACTGAGACAGTGGGGAGGGGAAAGATGCTGTTTGGTTTTTTTTTTCAGGAGCTGTCAAGTGTATATGCATAAATCCATGTTTCCAGAAAAGGCACAAAAGTAAAGCAGATGCTCTGTGGATATTTTTAGCTTTTTGAAACTACAAAGTTACGATTTTCTACAATACCAAGTCAATATTTTTTATTTTATTATTTTTATTTTATTATTTTTTGTGAAACGCAGGAGAACAAATTTGGCTGGGCTGTGAATCTGTTGCAGTGAGGGAGTCAGGAGGAATTAATTTGCTCCATGGGAGCAAAGTTTCAACAAGGAATTTTGACGGAGACCAGCTCACAGGGACGTCTAAGAGAGACTAGACGGACTACTGCTCTGGTGGCAAGTAGCAAATCTTTATTCCTCAACCAGAGTTTTTATACTCTCCTGGGAGAGCTTGTCAGTTTCTACCAAGCTTGAGTGCACTGTTTACATTACTGCTATTCTTACCGTGAGAATACAAGTTATGCAAGTTCTACAAGTGAGGGACTACGTGTCTGTTCAAGGATTCACACATTCTTCTGTTTGTGCTGGTCTTATCTTAGACCTGCAGGTGTTCTTGAAATATATTTAACTCGGGCCCTGGAATGATGAGAAACTAAGCATGTTGCCAAGAGCCCTGATAGTCCACAACCTCCCTTTCAGGAGGAGCAGCTTTGTTGTTGGCATGATACTCTGTTCCTGACCCTTTCAGGCCAGACAGAATATTGCTCTCCAGGCTCTTGGCTTTCATTATTCTGTCTTTGACCCTTTCAGGCCCCCAGAATGTCTAATAGTTCTCCTCAGAATTTGAAGTCTTTCTGTGCGCACAGTAACACCCAGAGTCTCATAGGGATTGTCTGGGACTGTCTGAGCATACAGTGGAGCAATATCAAAGTCAAGTACACTTTTGATCCATGCCAGCACTGACAGATTATGATCTTGCAGTTGTGGAAAGATGGCACCGGTGTCTCTGCTTTGTTGCTACTGATATCACAGATAAAGTGGGAGAGGACTGTGTGGCAGTCTTTTGGGGCTGATGCAGCAGCCATCTCACATTAATCTTCAGGGTTTCAGACTCTTCTATTGATTGTAGTAGGTTCTTAGGCTTTAATACTCAGAGTATTTCTAGTATTGTCCTAGTGTGACATACAGTTGAGTTTTATAATCGAGTTCATACAATGACTGAGATGAGATACTGTGATTTACCAGACTGGAACACTGTTTCTGGTGTTGTAATTAAGTCATCTATGGCTTTGGGGGACTTGCTTAACCTCTCTGTGCCTCACTGAAGTGGTGCACATGGAGCTGTCAGCATCATTTAGCAGTGTCTAGAGCTCCAGACCTCTGCAAATGGAGGGCAGTAGAAGGAAAATTGCAGAAAATAGCCCTGTTGTAGTTATTGGTATTTATAAGCCATGGGTTTATATCATTGACTCATATTATAACCTGACGAAGTGTTCTGTCCTTCAGATCTTGGAATTTTCATGTTCTTGTGAAACTGAAGCACAGATCCAACCCTATCAAATGCACTTCTGTCTTTCTGTACTAATCTCAGAATTTTCCTTCTGCAGTCAATCTGAGAGAACATTATATGATTTTTTTGGCATGCGTGTTGCCCTCATACACGCACATACACACAGACTGTCTGAAGTCTGTATACAGGGAGAATTTGTATACAGGGAGAAAAAGCCTTTTCCCTCACTTAGAAATCTCATATGCTCTTTTGCTTTCCTGTGTCTTGCCATCTCTATAGTCTTTTCTAAGACCGACCTGCAAAGTTGCAGCTCCTTGCTGCTTACCAGCCAGGCTGTGAAGAGCTTACCTGGGGCCTCACTGACTGTGAGCATGTAGGATGTGCCTGGAGGTGGTGAAGGATGCAGCCTGAATATTAGGTAGGGATAGAGGACAGAGCATCCTTGCTCCTCCAGCCAGGTGAACGCTGAGATCTGCTGTCCAGGCAGTGTGCCAGGGTTTGTGCTATTGCTATTGTGCTTTTTGAACGTTGACAGATTCTAAATAATTTTATTTATTTATTTATTTGTTTGTTTGTTCATTTTATTTATTTATTATGACAACTTCTGAATGTTCGCCAGTGGGTAAGTTGCACATTACTGCTGCCACAGCCTGCAGCCACTCTGGGGATTGAAACCACAATATTTTCAATTTTTTATAAGATTTTCTTGGCTGAAAAGAAACTTGCAAGGTTTTGCCTTGATTTTTTTCATTTTCAATCAGAAGGACAGGGAATTAGTTTCTGGTCAGTGTTGCTCTGTTTCTTAAAGACACTAAAGTTCCATCTCAAGCAGGAAGAAGCCAGAACCAGGAGAGAGCTGCAGCCCCGTGTCTCATCCTGTAACTACCACAAGAGCAGGAGCTTCACGGGTCACCACCTCCTACACCCAGGCACCATTACCAAAGTTGTAGGGCTTAATATATTTCTCTGGTATATTTATATTAGCTGGGTTATATGAAAAGATATATTTAAGCAATCAAAGTCCAAATTCAAAAGGGTACTGAGAGATGCAGACCTTTCACCAAACTGAGAGTCCAGCCCAGCTCCAGACACAAGCCATATTCCTGGCTTTGCTTATATGTCTTTAAGGCACATGTTGGATGACAAAATTTCATAAAACAAGTTTTAAAGAAGTATGTGGTGTTAATGCTGATGTACGTCTTTGGATTTTTAAAGGAGAGCTTAATAACCACATCTGCGCTGTAGATAAAGGATCTTGACCTGCCTGCCTCTCAAAAGGCACCTTTCACAAGCTCTCAAACTCATCTGACCTGAAAAGAAAAACTGTCTTAGTCAGTTTGCAATAGATGTACAGGATGGTACCCGGTGGCTGTGGCCCGTGGGACACAACTGTCCTCGCAAGGGTGGTTAGAGGAGCCTGAATGAATGACAACAAAACAGATGAAGGTCTCAGTTTCATCTGGACAAGCCCACATTCATTAACTGACTAGTCTGCCTGGCTCATTTATTATCAATTCTGAGTGCCATCCAAGTGGGAGCACCACCTGTGATGGAGTGTCAGCCATCGAAGGTCTCCATCTAGCACAGTCCTGCCTGACACAAGCTGGGCAGGCCACCAGCACTGCTGTCAGGGTGACAAGCTTCTGGATACCAGCTTGGGCTTCCCATCAGGGCTTGCTGGATTAATGTGGTCACAAATAGGAAGGGAAACACATGTTAAGTATCTTGTTCCTTTCTTGTCCTTTCCTCCTGACAGCTGGCCTACAGCTTTGTGGTTTTAGGACAAAAGTTACTTATGATTTTTTGTCAATGAAATCCTGTAAATCTTGTTTGAACCAAGGACAACACTTCCTCGGTACCTCTGTTGCAGCTATGAGGGTTCATAGGGTTGAAGGTCAGCTTTAGGATCAGCTCTACGAGGACTCAGAGACCTCATATGAGCCCAGCTCCAGGGGATTCGGCCTGAGTGAAGGCTTCTCTCTGACTCTGCGTTGGACCGTCTTGGGTAAGAGGTCCCAAATTCCAGCTACCATCAGAAGCAAGCAGTCTGAAACATTGCAACAGCTTAGCTAAAATATGCTATTTTCTGGAGCAACCATTGCCAGTATACCCATAGATTTATACAGTCACCTTCTGGAACTAGGTTGACCCGCAGTCTTCCTGTTTTAAAGCTGACTATTAGAATTTTTATGTTCTCTGAAAACAACTGCCACTTAGATAAATCCTAGAAGGAGTTTTTCATTTTGTCTTCCTTCTCTTATAGAATACGTTCTTTGATATTGAAGCTATTGGAAGAGCAGTTTCCATATGAGATATAAAAGCACGTACTTTGAGTAGGCAAGATCTACGTATTCCACAGAAAACTATGACAGTCCTATTCTGGGGCTGAGATTTTTTCCACTGATGGGGACTAGAGCATTCTGAAGCTGTGTTTAGCAAACAAAGCTAACCTGAAGCCTAAAAATATACATTGCATTTGCAGAGAGCCCATAAGGCTGTCAAGGTAACTCTTACACGATATAAAACAAGCCAATATGGTAATGGTTGTACACCTTGGAGGTATCACAGTAACAAAATGCGTATCAGTGAAATGTGGTGCTTATTGGAAGATCAAATTATAGTCATACCTGTAGTCACTCTGTGACAGACTCTTTTATTTTGCTCCCTCTGCTGTCCTATCACCTGTAGTACCAGACTGGTAAGTCCTTGGGTCCAGGACTAGCCTTTTCTTGAATATTTGTTTTACAAATAGACCTTCCAGAACATAGCCATGTTTTTTAGTGATGGAGTCCCTGAAATATTAACTCCCTGCATCATTATATAATGGATATATATTTCATATAATAGTAATTACATACTTTTTTTTTTGTTTCTGCGTTGGGATCAGTACACACTATCACCATTTATACTAGCAAACCGAAATTGGTTTTCAATCCAACTTGTGGTACAGTACTATCATAATAATACTATAAAGGCTGAAATGAATGGCTGTTTTGCTACCAACTTGTTTAGCTATAGTGTTCTTCACAATAAAACCTGTTCAAAAGAATTTCAGAATTTGCTGCTTAAAAGGAAAATCCAAATATTTTATAACCCAGGACTTAGCTTTGCTCATAAATACATGATAAACATCCTATTAAAGTAACAGATGCACATCTGTATTTAATCTTATCTTTGCAAAAGAATTAAAGAACAACACTTTAATATTCCCTTTTCCTACAGTGCCTGGTAGTGATCTCTTAGCAACTAAGCCATATCATGTTCTTGTTCTTGTTGAATGATAATAATCCTATTGAAATTTACCTAGATTGTGGAATAAGGTAATACTAAGAAAGAGTATTGATATTGGAATGTGGCCCAAAATAAAATAATAATCACATTTTATACAATGTATCAATACAATATTTAAATTACAAGCTGTCCATTGCTTTAATAATATGCAATTTAGTCCCAATACAATATGTTCAAATACAATCCTGAAATTAAGACAACCACAGAAGCATGTGTAGTAAAAACTGAAGACCTTACTTGGAGCTGCATAAGAGCAGCTGAAGTCAAGATGTACCAATATAGAACTTAACCCAACATTTCTTTATATTTTATTGCTTGCAAGAACTGGAGACAGGTGAACCACTGCTATTTTTTGAAGGACTTTGGAACTTTCAGTATGCATTTATAGCTTTAAATATCTCTCTCTTTTTTTTTTTTTAGTATACATCTTCTGCCTTACTCTTTAATTTAAGTTTTTGGTTGAGTTTCAAACTTATGAGGAAAAGGTGAGAAAGATTCTTCATGGGCCCTTTCAGACTTAAGTTGACTCATCTCTCAGAGGTGTCATCGCAAATACTGCTTTTATAGAGAAAAAAAAATGGATTACCTAAACTGCTTCTGAATGTTGCTGAATCATACTCCTCTGGGCAGCTCTTTTCTCTGTGTCTGGACTGAGAAAATGCTGTCCTCACTAACGTGGGATGGTGGAGCTCATATAATACGTTTTCTGAGATTGAAAAACTAGAAGTATCTCTGTCTCTTAGAAGATTTGCCTTACCTTGAGATGTAACTAATAGCCAGCTTCCGATTGATTTACACACAAATCTAGCAATTTTGCCAGGTTTGTCTTCCTAGAAACTTAATTTGGAGATTTTCTATTAATGCCAGATACTTCACTACAGGCTTTTCTTCCTACTGCATTTGGCTCCCTGCCACTCTTCAGCTCACAGACACCCGTTCCAGCTACCGCTAGCCAGAGGAGGAAACCAACAGAGATAAATGTTTGCTCTGCTTGAAAAAACCTTTCCAGAAGGCCTCCACTCTGACTAGAGATCTATTTCCCAAGGACTAAATAGATTCAGGAAAAAAACCCACAGTATAAATGCAAAATTGTCACATCCTTTCTCTGTGAATCTTTGATACAGCTTCTTATCTTGTTGATGGAATTTTACTTCTCACAAAGAGTAAAATATATTGCTGAGCAGCAACAAGGAGATCTTGCCTTACCAATAAGTTGGTGACAAAGCTATCTGCTAAATTTGAGTTGCAAAGTATTTATTCTTAGGGGTGCAAAAATCAAAAATAACCTCATTTCATTTCCAGGGGAAATATAAGCAAATGTGCTGTGGAAGAGCGTCCCACTCTATTATCACAGAAATGCCTGAAGCAATTTTGTCCACAGGGAAGGTTGATGGCACCATCATGGAACTTGTTGGTGGCACCATCATGGAGCTTCCTGGTGGCACATGGTCTGTAATGAGAACCAGAAGATGCTAGTTCTAATACACTTTTGGAACAGAGGGGAGAGAAATATTTAGATCTGTTTTTTAATGTTGCCTATGTGAAGTTTTCCAAAATGAGACTGTGTCATAGCCACATTAAGAGTTTAAAACTCTGCACAAGAAGGAACTTAAAGACTTAAGGGACCATCCAGTTTCTTAAATTGCTGCTTGAATTACAGTCAGTGCACACAGGATGTAGAATAAACCTGTGGAATGGAAACTCCTCTTATTCTGTAATAAATGTTTGTGGTGTTCAAGACAATGGATGAATGTTTGTATTGAACAGATCTCCCTTGTTTGGAACAGAAGAAACAGCTCAACGACAGTGTGCGCTGCCTCCTCATCCCTCCTCCTCCACCCCTGTTTCCACCACCATTCTTCAGGCACAGCTGGAGCACTGTAAGTGTGGCCTGGGAGCCCTTCTTTTCTTTTTACATAATTATGCTTGACAAAAACTGAAGTATCCTCTCTGAGCACTGCTTCATGGTGTCACTCAGCAAACCTGTCTGGATGTGTTGATACGGTTCTGTTAGGACATTCATTCAACAACTGGGGCCTGAAGTTAATCTCCAATAGATAAAGGAATGAAACAAGGCTGGGTTTGTTCAGGCAGTTAATTCAATTAACTTAAAATATTATCCTTACTCTGTTTTGGGAAATTTCTTAGAGTAAGGAAATCCCGAACTAAAGGAAATGGAAATGCAATAAACCAAGTAAAGAGAAAGGCTCTTTTCCATCCTGCACAGTGATTTCAGGGTGTATGTTATGCTTGTGTCTTGGTTTACATGACATTTGTCTTACCTAGTAGGTGAAATGAAGGTCTCAAAATCCCCCTGTGGAGTCTATTCCCATCATTTCATTTTGCAGAATGAAAGACATGTTTGAGTTGCCGGTATGGAGTTCTCACTCACCTACCTCTGCACGTACCTGCTCTATATGAGATGTATCCATACACAAATGTTAACATATGCAACGTACAGGTTATAATGGATATATGATATAGCAGTTTGCCCAATTACTTTTATTGCCAGGCTCTAATAACTCCAATATGTTTTCCATTTCAACATTAATTCCTATTTCTTAATTCTTCTCTTCATTTACCATATACAAATAGCGTCTTCAGAGAGATCATGGTTGAGCTCAGGGTTCTATTCCCTGCCTAAATAAAAATCTAGTTGCTTCCCCCTTTCTCATCCCCTCCCTATGCCTGGATTATCACAGAAAGGAGACCCAGAGACAAGATCTCCTTAGGAATGTGGTTGGGACCAGGGTCCCTGAGATTCCCCCAGGCAGCCCAGAGAGTAACCTGAGCATAAAAATCACCCTTCACACCATCTCCCCTATGAAAACACAAAATAAAAGTAAGTGGTTACTAGGAAGGTGGGAGCCACGTGAATTTACTACACTCACTTTGTGGTTCTGAGTCAATAGTTGAAGCTTTTCTAGAAAATGACTTTTCACTTGGAAGCTGAAGTTCAGTTGTGTTAACCCAGTGTTCCAGGCTCAGTGTTCATCTTCATTTCCAGGGGAGATCACTTTTATCACAGGATATAAATAAACCAATTTACTCACGCAAAGTTAATTGTGAAGTCAAAAGATTAGGCATTCATTGATCATTAAAGGTGTTGACTCTGGTCTGCAGTGAACGAAGGCTTACAGGTTCGTATCTTCTGGAGCGAAGTTCATGCTGCCGATACCCCCACTGAGTGCAGTCTCTATTATTAGAGCAAAGGCACTATTTTTGGAGAGGAGCTGCTACTTGTAAAGTGGGACAGAGAGAGCAGGGTCAGGTCTAAGAATAGGCCAGGGTCCCACACCGGCTTGAAGGGCTGTGTGACAGCCTAGCTGCGATGCATCTCTGGGAGAGGAGCAAGTGTGGGACAGGACGCTCTGCTGAAGTGCTAATGTTCAAGCATCCATGAAGATAACCTTATGACAAGCCCGAGGCTGCTCCCTAGGGAAGCAAATAAACTCTCTTAAGGCCATAGTATTTGATGGCAGTTTATGTATTTCTCTGACTGGCTACATATTGCTGCATGTTCATTCATATGTTATACGTTATGTAGAAGCTGCTTGACCTGGATATGAAAGACTTCTGCAAAGAGCTGCAGACAATAGAGGCTTTCTCTCTGCATGAATCACATTGCCCCACAGGGCCTCCTGGCCCCCAGGTGAGTGATACATCTTTGATTAAAGCACATTTTTCTCTCACTTAACCTGCGGTTCTTACAATGCTGTAAGACATCTTCCAAAAAAGCTCTTTAGCACTTGATAAGCATACCAAGCTCTGGCTTAATTTCATTTTGATATGACCGTGCATAGATCATACAGGCTTTTTTACCCGGTGTTCTCATGCCTGTCTTGCATACTCCAGTTGGTTTCAAGTTCACCCTTAATTTTTTGCAGAGTTTTTACTGTGGATAGCACCTGGAGGTGCCATCACTTCCTTCAGACGCCCTTCAGTAGCTTTTACTTTGCTTTAGACTGTTGTCTTTTATGTGAGGGAAAGAGCCCGTGGAATGGATGCACAAGAAGTGCAATGAACTTGAATGTTTGAGGAATATATCCCTGAGAAGGCAGACACCTACAGTAAACATCAGAGATAAGGAGGAACTTCAGGATGCCAATGGCATGGGATTCAGGAGACCTGTAGAATCTCTGCTGGGTAGCCTTAGACCAGTCCTTTTGACCTCCTATTTAAATTTCTACAATTTGTACATTCAGAAATCTTCTGGAGGAGGTCAGAAATCTTCAGAGGAAATGGTCCACCTCTAGGGGGAGGGTTTTGTGACCATCACTGCAGTGATCAGCCATCTGACTTTCTGTTCTAGTTCATTCCCTCCAAAGAAAAATAAAACTTTTCATGGAGAGGTACCTCCAGTTTCCCCTGGGGCACAGGCAGTACTGATGTATGTGCTGTGCCTGGCGCTTTGGGGCACTGATTTTCCTCAAGGCCCCAGGGTGTTTATTTTATTACATTACAGCTAATAGTAGACGCAGCGTGGGACCTTTCCTGCAGCAAAGATGTGACTGAGGGTTTGGCAGCTGAGAATTTAGCAAGCACCCAAACACTGTTTCAAAAGTAAGGACAGTGCACCGCAGTAAATGTTTGGTAATGTGGCAAAGAGCTTAGTTTTAATTATTGAGAAATCAATACCTCAGAAGATATTTGAAATAGTCTGGCAGATACAATAGGAAAGCCACAAAGTCTTGTTTTGTGAAGCTTGATGGTTCTGTTCTGCCATTTTTTCTTTGCTGAGGTGCAGGATGAGGCAGACCCATTTAGCATGTGAATGATGAGATGCAGAGAGAAAACATGGCAAATGTTTGTCCTGTCCTGCATTGAGAAAAGTCTTCTCTGCATTACAAAACATCCCTGCAGTGTGGTTGGCAACAATCCAGAGTTGCAGTGTATGGGAAACAAGCAGTTGTTATTTCATTCTCCGACTTTCTTTAAAAAAAATACCCTCTTAATACTCCCTCTGACTTAAACTGGAAAAAGAGTGATATTAATTCTATTGTTCTACGAGGCCCGTTGCTATAAATAATATTAATCTTGCAATGAAATGATATATGATGCCTCCAAAAGCATTTTTAAATGGAGTAGGCTGGCAGATTTTATCTCAGCGGCAGACAATAGAGTGAGTATAATATGGCTTTGGAATTTTTAATTATAAATTGCAGGACTGTGGCTTATAATGGGACAATGTTAGAACTAGCAGTACCCTGAGCAATAGTGGTTGCCTGAAAAGTAATGCTGCTATATATCAAAGATGAGTTCTTCTCTGCTGCAGCTTGCCTGACTTTCAAAGGAGTCATAAAAGCTTGTACTGTTGATTCAGAGCTGAGTTTTAACAGTTTTCCATAAGAAGGAGAGTTAGACTTGTAAATATATAACCCAGAGTGTAATTCCTCCCATGTGTAACAAGGTAAAATGAAAGAAATAAAGTAAAATCTGGTCCTGAATATAATAGGATGCCTTCTGATTTACGTTGTTGAAAATCTAAAAGAACTCTATGGCTTGAAATAGTAATTTTCCTTTGAAAGTACACTTTGCTCCTATTCATGTGCAATTTGCATCATGTAGTGGAGAGTGCAAGACAGACAGGGTACAAAATTGGAGGGAGAGATTTGTGTGGTGATTCTAATGTTCCTCTGATGCAGGCTCATGGGATCCTTTCTCTTATTTGTTCAAAAATAAAATGTGGCCAGTGAGCAAAAACATTCTAGAAACAAAACTGATTTTGTGATTTTTTTCTGAGATCGGGTCCAAGGTCTCCCTGGATTAAGAGGTCTTCTGAAAGGAGAATCAGCCTCATTTGAAAGAGAGAAATATCTTCAGGATTCAGAAGTGGTGACAACCCTCCATGTCCATAGCCCATCCCACATGTTTTATGCCACTTCCCTTATCACACCTTTGTCTGACTTCCTTTGAGAGCTGATGCGGTGTCTCCATGTGGTTGTTAATTCTTCAGGGCTCCAATAACTTCTCATCTTTCCTTTGCCCTAGGCCTTTTTTCTTGCTAGTTTTCTTCATCTAGAACATGACACTGCACTTCAGTCTAGATCTCTAGACTAATGTTCAGCAGTGGCACAGACATTTAGAGGCCATGATCAAACATCACATCCAACACCCCAACTTTGGGAGTTCCTACTGTTGCTAGAACATGCCTAGAGGGCCATGGTGGAGGAAAGACAGTGATCAGTGCCTTCTTACTAATGCATTCACTTTTGTCCTTAGGGTCCACAAGGAATTCCTGGTGTAATGGGACCAAAGGGGGAGAAAGTAAGTATCTGCGTTATGGAGTTCGATGTATTTTTGACGTGGCAAGGAAAGAGATGGGAGGGGCTTGTGTTCACTGTTTCCCTCATCCATTTAGTCAATGATGGGTTTTTTGGATGTGGGGATTTGATTTAATTTGAATGCAAAGCTGTGAATTGGTTTGAAGCTACAGTTTAAATCTTGATCTTTTAGTGTTCATTTTCAATCTTGAAATATTTTTCACGTCTTCTCATGATAGCTACCTGTGTCGACAGTATGTGTTACGAAAGCACCTCAGGTGCACAAGTTAGTGATATTAATGATCCAATAGCCTTTGACAATAGCCTTTGTTCCTCTGGGAGGATGTGAGAAGCAGTGTTAATTATATGGGTCAGCTCAGATATTAAAAGCCACCTATGTTTTAAGTTATGGCTTCAGATCTGCAGAGCATTTGCTCTGAGCCTCATACCTGAAGCTGGGTACGTAAGTAAGCATTTTGCTATACAAAGGGGGAACTGTAGATTTAGCGCTGAAAATGCAAGAAAGACCAAGGAGGGATATTTGTTAGAATAATTCTCATTTTACTTCTGGAATCAAAGTTTTGAAAGCAAATATATTCCCAATACATGTGGTGCTTATGAGACTAACTTATCCTTTCTCTGGCAGGGGGAGATTGGCAGACCGGGAAGAAAGGTATGAACAAAGATGCTGCCTCAGATATCTGGTTTTAATGTAAATTTGATTCATACTGATACAATTTCAGGCAGGTCTTTCTTATTTACATTGTATTATTAAATGAAAAGAAGATTTAAGTTATTAACACTGGGTTTTTAGGATGATTATTTTGACTGGATGGAGATCTACTCTGTAGCTGATCTATTTATTTGAATTAGTATAACCTGCTTTTTCTGCAAGCCTACACTTCCTCCAGTAGCATCAACACACACTATATTATGAGCATAATGTATTTTTTAGTATTAAAAACATGATAAAGAAGCATTTGCAGTTCTTTTCCTGAAAAGAACTTTATTCCTCCGTATCTCCTGTCAGAAGTGGAGATTGGTGTGTAGGAACGATGTTACGTGGATCATTGTAATTGATGTTTTCTGTTCAAGGGTAGACCAGGTCCCCCGGGAGTCCCTGGGATGCCAGGACCAGTAGGATTGCCTGGACCTGCAGGGCCGAAGGTAAGACTAGAATCCACATGGAATCACCTGTTCAACAACAAGATCTAAACATAACAGTTGTCTTGGAAAGTCTCTAAACTGCTGTCTGCTGCTGGCTAGGAAGCTGCAGCAGTGCAAGGACACTCTGTGCTTCCCCGTTTCTTACACTGCCCCGCAAAGACCTGCCCAGTCTAGGGTTAGGTCACAGCACCTTCAGTCCAGGCCCTGTAGCACTTCTTATCCTGATTAAAATACATGAAAGAGAAACTGAAACCCAATCTAATGAAGACTCATTGATAACCACTAGTGTCTCATAATCACACAAATCAGTGTTTCAAAATTGACCATCATTTTTGTGACTGTTGTTTATGATGATCTCTTTGCCCTGAACGTGTGCTCCTTGGCCATGTAATTGTGTGCCCACGTGATCACAGGTGAAATACCTAGTTGGTGTCAAGGGAAAGAGATTACAAACCTTGTGCATTGCTCTCAGCTTCTTGAGTTCATTCCTGTACAAACAAACATTTATTCCAGTGATTAATAACCAACAGCAGAAGAAATAACAGGACACGTATCACTACTGCAGAGTGGTTGCTTCATCAGCATTTATTATTAAAAAGATGCAGGACTGTCCTTTACTGAGTATTACCTTATGCAAAATAAGCTCTTCACAGGAGTCACAGTGTACGAAGTTTCTATGGTGACTTCTGAAATAACTTGCTTTTCTTCAGTCCGGTACGTATTAGGCAAAAGGACTGCACATGTTGTTTAGTTTGAAGCTGCGTTTTCCAGTGAATCTTTGATTCTTCATTTGCTCCATGAAGGCTGCTTCCCCCACTCAGAGGACATGATGCAGAAGCTCTTGCCACTGCAAGCGTAGTAGTAGATGATTTCTGAATTCAAGCTGCATCTGGGAAGTAGAACCTCAGGCTCTTCACAGCTGTGTGAGATGAGGAACAACGTATTATAGTATGTGGGAAGCCTTTATGAATAGTCCCTCCCCAGCTTTCTTGTAGGCCCCTTTCAGGTACTGGAAGGTCGCTACAACGTCTCCTTGGAGCCTTCTCTTCTCCAGGCTGAAGAACCCCAACTCTCTCAGCCTGTCCTCATACAGGAGGTGCTCCAACCCTCTGATCATCTTTGTAGCCCTCCTCTGGACTAGTTCCAACAGCTCTGTATCCTTCTTATGTTTAGGATGCCAGATCTGGACACAATACTCCAGATGAGGTCTCACTAGAGAGGAATAGAAGGGCAGAATCACTTCCCTCGACCTGCTGGCCACACTTGATGCAGCCCAGGGCATGGCTGGGGCCTTCTGGGCTGTGAGCATACATTGCAGGCTCATGTCGAGCTTCTCATCAACCAGCACCCCCAAGTCCTTCTCTGAAGGGCAGCTCTCAATCACATCATCCCCCATCTTATATTGAAATTGGGGATTGCCCCAACCCAGGTGTAGGACCTTGCACTTGGCCTTGTTGAACCTCATGAGGTTCACACAGCCCCACTTCTCCAGCCTGTTCAGGTCCCTCTGGATGACATCCCATCCTTCTGGTGTGGCAACTGCACCACTCAGCTTGGTGTCATCTGCAAACTTGCTGAGGTTGCACTCAATCTCACTGTCTGTATCATCGATGAAGATATTAAACAGGACCGGTCCCAGTATGGACCCCTGAGGGACATCACTTGTCATGGATCTCCATCTGGACTTCAAGCCATTGACCACTACTCTCTGAATACAACCATCCAACCAATTTCTTATCCACCGAACAGTCCGCCCATCAAATCCATATCTCTCCAATTTAGAGAGAAGGATGTTGTGGGGGACCGTGCCAAGGGCTTTACAGAAGTCCAGATAGATCACATTAATTGGTTTTCCTGTGTCCACAGCTGTGGTTACCCCATCGTAGAGAGCCACTAAGTTGGTCAGGCAGGACTTGCACCTGGTGAAGCTGTACTGACTGCCGTTAATCACTTCCTCATCCTCCATGTGCTTCAGCATAGCTTATAGGAGGATCTGTTCCATGATCTTCCCAGGCAAGTAAATTCTTCATGAAGTAAAAGGATGCTGCTGCTAATTTACTTGCACGTCCTATGGTAGCATCTGACAAAGCTGAAGCACAAGTTACACACCCAAGAAAATGAAGTAGAAGAATAAGATAACATATGAGGCCTCAGGCAGAATACAATTGCAATATAGACCTCTGACTACAATGCTACACCAAGGTCAGGCTTATCTCAACTATCTGACATAAAACCTGAACTGCTAACTTATCAGACATTCAAAAATGACCTCATCAGAGAGCCACAAACAATAACTGTCTTTATTGACCCCTTTAGGGTGAAAAGGGAGAGTTGGGTGTGATGGGATTGCCAGGTACAAGAGGACCAATGGGCTCCAAGGTTTGTTAACAAAATGCTGCATTTTCAGACATTGGTTTCTAACGCTCTGCTGACAGCTGCTTCCCTCATTAATTTGCTGGAAAGCATTTATCAAGATATATCATCTCTAACACAGTTGAAAAGATATGCTCTCCTTCAAGCAAGATTATGTTGTCTGGTTGGGCTTGGCTGTGTATTTGCCTTTTCATAAAAATGCTTTGGTATAAATTATTGTAATGTAAACATTTATTTTCAAAGCGAAACTTATATATAATTTCACCACACTAGAAAACTGGAGTTCATAAGTGTATCTGCAACATTAACTTGTGTCCACTCACCCCATATCAGTGCGGAGATCATTTTGGTCCTTTGCTAGAACTATGCACATGTATTGATAGTAGACTACTAAGCACAGTTTGATCTGGATGTTCTAGTATCTGCACATCATTGTCTCTAGAATAGCCTCTGTCTTTATAAATTTAGGCCACAATATTTTAAAGTACTTGAAAAGAAAATTTACATAATTAGTTTATCCAGATAAAATACTGGAAAGAAGAACTAAGCACCGTTGTTTATTGTATGTTTCTTAAAAAGAAACTAATTTTCATAATAATCTTCACATTAGAAAATAACTTAAGTATAATTTAAGGATATTCCAAAGGGGGCAGGAGACCATAGAAAAGGAAGATCATTGCTAAAATTCTTCTATTAATTGTGGCATCTAAGGTTTCATTCACATTTTGTTTCCTTTGTTTCAATTTTAAAAGCAATATCAAACCTGCTGGCTTACCTGGCTTTTTCACATGGGCTTTTGGGCTGAGTTGTCTTGTTTTTAATTCATATTACATAGTTCTGTTTCAGTGCAATTTTAGAAGCTATGAATCTTTATTTGCATTTACAAGTTGATGCAATTAATTACTTGTGCTTTATTCTTTTTCTTCACTTTAAATCGGCAAGATGTGAATTTGCTTCTTGGATAATCTCGAAAGTGAGAAGCTTTAAAATATCTATCATTCCCTTTAGGGTTTTCCTGGCACTAGAGGAGAAAAGGTCAGTGTAACGATAGAATAATTTATAATTTAATAATTGGAAACAGTTATGTAAAAAAGGTAACTGTAGAAACAAGACTGAATTTTGTTGGAGTGAAGTGCAAAGGTCCAGCTGAGAAATGAAAACAAGCATCAAGAAAGAAAAGTCTTGCGGCTTGGTCTGGGATGCTAAAGAAGTGAGTTTTACACCTGATCTTCTTGTGAAGAAGTTACTACTGTGCACCTCACTACAGCTTCTCCATCTGTAGAATAGGTGTAGTAATCCTTAATTGTTACCCTGGTTTATTTAGGTTATATACATTTCAGCACAGACACAGTTTTTACTCTAAGACCATACAGTGGGACCAAACTTGGATGAAGCCAACTGGGGGGTGGGGGTGGAAATCAAGTTTGGAAGTATTATGTTCGCGAAAGCATGTAATAATCTATGTTATGAGTCACTTTTCCTACAAAACATAGTCTTAATTCTGTTATAATATCAGTGAAAGTAATAAGGAAATGTTCTAGGGTATCTAACATATCGCTCTAGAGGTATTACTGTATTCTGTATGACTCCAAATAACGCCTCGTGTAGCAGAAATATTTTTTGCTTCCTTGTGAAGTTGTAGTAAGTAAGCTATTGTCACCCTGTTATCTCTCTCCAGGGATCCAGAGGTGACAGGGGTGACAAAGGGGTCAAAGGAGACCAGGTAATTTTCCAAATGGCTGCGGCTTTAGCTGAATGTGCACATGAGGACTAATGATGACAAAAGCACAGGAGGTTATGGAGGAAGGGAGCCTGGAGGCATCTTCCTGGGAGGTGAGGGTGCAGCCTCGACATGAGAGCTTGCCAAAATGCTTCTGGCAAGCATAATGGCAATGCTGGAAGCAGGGGAAAAGTGAGGTTTGTGGCTTGTGTGTTCTTTTAAGTAAGAAAGGAAAGTAACCTGCTTTTCATGTAAATGGAGAAATGCCATTCCCAAATGCAGGCTTTGGGAGTTGTCCAGGTAGCACAGTTGCTTGTAGAAAAAAACACAAACAGAATGTTTTTGCCTGAGGAGAGGAAGCAGGTGACAGAGGATCAGTGGCCTTTACAGTAAAATTTCACTTAAAATTCCTCACCTACTGCCTCACCTGCAGTGCTGAATCACAGTGAGGGGGTTTTAAACTATGTTAGTACATAGCACCTGTTTTTCTTCCTTCCAAGGAAGGTACTGCTTTGCCAAAGAACACTCCACAGTTTTTGATGCTTCTTCTCCCTTTACTTTATAGGGAGAAACAGGCTTCCCTGGAATGCTGGGACAAAAAGTAAGTGAGCATGATGTGTTGGGGAGTTCTGTTAAGGGTTGACATAGGAACAATGAATGACCTCAAGGCCATCCTGGAAAGAATAAGTCCTAGAAGGTCCTGCTTATCTCAATGACCAACACTTCCTGAACTTTATCAAATCCTTTAGGATTTTTACCTTAGGAAAAAACTCCGAGATTTTGCTCTTTGTTGTTGTTTCTCTTTTTTTTTTTTCCTCAGAAGTTTAGTCATAATCTTCCTCCTGTTCAACATGTTCAGACTCTGATTTGTAGATTCATAAGTGGCCTAATTGTTTGAATTTTATTCACTTGAAGCTGATACTGCTATAAAAACGGCAGCTGTAATCCTGATCAATTTTGGTATCATCATTATTCTGGACTTGAAAAACAATCATGATTCACGTGTTGCTTTATGGATATAAGTCCTAAAAGAGGATAATTTAATGACATAATCACATCTTATTCTGAACTTACGATAAGGTAATATAGGTTGCTTCTAAGGAGGCTAGAAGATGAGTGAAATCACCTTCCTTTACCTGAGCTTTTTTGTTACGTGTGCATCTTAACTGTAAATTGTGAGAGATAATTGGCACTTGATGCTTGTTTTAAAATATTTTGTTATAATTTTGATGTTTTGAGAAACAATTGGTGGCAGCATTACCTAGAGGAATCATGTCAATTAAAGCACCATTCACCTGATGTCTTGCATAAGGCGAGTATAACCAGGATAATGTGCATTTCTGTACTTACATCCTGCTTCTTTCCCTCCACATCCACCCAGGGAGAGATGGGCCCAAAGGGACAATCTGGAGTACCGGGACACAGAGGACCTATAGGAAGACCTGGAAAACGAGGCAAACAGGTAGGATTATGGTGTCTCCCCTTTGCGTGACTCCCAACATCCGTGTGGTCATGGTGTACAACCATGCAGCCAGTGCTCTCGTGGCACCATGCACTTTGTCACAGCCAGAGCAGACAGAAGCCCTGAGGCATTACACATGCATACGTGGGCTGTGTAGGAGTTAAAGCCTCAGCTTTAGGGCCGGAGCCTTACCTGCAGCATTCATCTCCCTGACCACACATCATGGGGAATGTCATATGTTGCCTGGCTTGGTAACAAACTCATTGAATATAACCTGAGCAGACCTTGAATGCCCCTTTTGAATTGTAATCAACGCTGAGCTACAGTCCCAAACCCATCCGATGGATGGCTAGACAATTGGAGGAAGGTCCAGGTCTCAGACAGTGTGGAATGTTACACAGTGGCACCTTACACTTTGTAGATGCCTAGCTCAATGGCCTCAAGCTCCGCCAAAGGAGGTTCAGGCTGGACATTAGGAAAAAATTTTTCACGGAAAGGGTCATTGGGCACTGGCAGAGGCTGCCCAGGGAGGTGGTTGAATCACCTTCCCTGGAGGTGTTTAAAGGACAGGTGGACAAGGTGCTGAGGGGCATGGTTTAGTGATTGATGGGAATGGTTGGACTCGGTGATCCGATGGGTCTTTTCCAACCTGATGATTCTATGATTCTATGACTTGGGGAGCGGGCTGTGCAATTTACAGGCAGTAAGTTTGGTAGGCTGCAATGGCAAAAGGGATATATCCAAAATGCAACACACTTCAGCTTGTCCAGGTGCCATCCTTGGCTCTTAGTGAAAACAGATTCCTGGGATGAGCAAAGAAAGGTTTGTAGGGAATTACTGGCTTTCTAGGACTCTGGATGAGAGGAGGATAGCTGTGGGTGCTACAGAAACCAGCCCCTCTCTCATCAGCTTTGGGCAGAGAGGCAATGTCAGCATCTTGCAAGGGGCATCCCATTGCCGGTCCATGAATTTCCTCCCTGGCTCACCAGTGCAATGAGTTTCACTACTGCTAGCAAAAAACACTGCTCGTGTGCACTGGCAGGAGCCACCTGTACAGTAAGAATCGTATGCTGTAATGAATTAAACCGGTCTGTGGCAGTGAAAACCACTGGTCTATACATCCAAATTTCAGTCCTGTAATACACTCCTGGTTACTAGCACATGCACCGAGTGTGAATCCAGTGTCCATTCAGGTTCTGATCTTGCTGCCAGGCCATCCTGGAGGATGCTTTCTGTCCATACTATCCAATTGGTTTGAGTCAAGCTTTGCCTGGGCCCAATTATTGGTCAATACAGATCAGTTTGCAGAGCCAGAAGGCCCTGGAGATGTTCGACACGCAGTGTGAAGAACCAAAGCAATAACCCAATCTTTCTGTTTCTCCCATTTTCTCTGTTAGCACTAACTCAACCTCTCTGTTTCTCCCATTTTCTCTGTTAGCACTAAACCAAGATTGATTTGTTAGACAGGATATTTATGACAGTTCTTGCCATAGTGCTGCATGCCAGGCTCAGATTCTTCTGCTCTGAAAAAGGTCAGGAAGACACGCAGTGACCTTAAGGGATAGGAATCTTGAATGGAAGCCAATCAGGAATGGGATGGTCGACAAATGGTGCTTGTTTACATCTCAAAATAATTATGCTGTTGGGACTATTTTTCCAGACTTTCAGGTGAATTGTAAAGACCAGGAATTGTGTGTAAATTTGATACTGCCTTCTCTGTTATAACATTTTCCAAGGAGGAGGTAGCAATATTGGTCTATGTACCTGTTCAAGACACCAAATGTGCCTCTTTGAGGGCATCTTTCCTTCTTTATTTATTTTAAACACTGATATTGGGGGAACAAAGGAGATCAGTCCCTTTGGTGCTCTGAATTGCCACCTGCAGAGCCTGTCTCTTTCCACTGACAAAAAAGGGAGCCTGTTCTCGCTAGACCAATGTGGTTTTAATGTAAATCTGCTCAGATACAGGAGCTTGTAGATGCAGTGGTTAGCAGAATTCAGCTGAAAGCACTTTATTTGCAGTCTGGTAATGCCCAGCATGGCAAACAGAGGCACATGCTCCTGCTTCACTGTTGCTCTGACACTGTCATCTAATACCTGAAGTAAAAGAAACTCAGTGTGGGGTAAAAGTAAAAGTAACATCACACAGTATCTTTCTGTAACATAAAGCAAAGAGAATATACAGTGCCTGCAGACCAGCTTGAATAGAGTACACTCCTTACTTAACCTTAGACATTTGTCACATCGCTCATTGTCTTAATCAAAAAGTGGTGACATAAGCCATGTCATAATTCAAGGCATCAGTCAGTGTGGCTAAAACAAACTGTAGTCTGGCCCTACAGAAAATCAGGATTTTCAAGCCCAAAGCTCAGTACACAAACCCCTTTCTGGTGCCCTGAAAGTAATTTCAGCACTGATCTTCTGCAGGAAAAGCACCTCTGTAATCGGTGCTGTTTCCTTTTGCCTTTTCCAGTCCTTTGAAAAAACTTGAGAGTGGCATTTTAAGGCTCTTGTGGGTTTGGCTTCTGCCTTTAAGTGCTGTAGGTGTCTGGCTGTTTGTTCATCTGAGAGGATGATATTTCCATCAACATGGGGCTGTTTCCTGTCTCTTGATCCAGCTGACATCCCTAGATAAAAACAGCTAAATTAGGAAGGTGTCACTTCCACTTCCATTTTAAGATGTCTTGATTATCTCACTGACTTCTTCAGCTCTCCCCTGTCCTTGGCAGAGACTCTTCCTAAAGGGTGTCCAGGAGGAGGGAGTCACAAGTCACAGCCTCACAGCCCTCTAACTGAGACAAAACACCC
The DNA here is from genome assembly GCF_032191515.1 of Phaenicophaeus curvirostris. Classification (NCBI taxonomy): domain Eukaryota; kingdom Metazoa; phylum Chordata; class Aves; order Cuculiformes; family Cuculidae; genus Phaenicophaeus; species Phaenicophaeus curvirostris. The sequence goes on from NC_091397.1 coordinate 53,330,622, forward strand.
AAAGCTTTGTAGCTTGGGAATTGACCCGAAGGAGTGAGTTTAGGGTTTCAGTCTTGATAAGGAGGAATGACTTAGGGCTTTATATAGTGTTACTTTGAAAAACAGGAGAGGAATATAAATATTGCCCATGGGAAAACCTTCCCTGACTATCATAGGTACATGTAAAAAGAAACAAGGCAAGAGTATTTAATATAATTTTCTGCTACTATTATTTAGTCTATCTGTGCTAAACAAGAAAGCATTAAGCAATCATTCCTCCAAAGCAGGAGACATGAAAACAGCTCATTTTCAGGCAGCACATGTCCGACTGACACTGTCTTGCTTCTACCAGTTTGGTGTTGTGTTGGGAAAAGAGATTTCCCACAGACTTCTTTGGGGCTACAAAATCCTGGTCTGCTAGGTCTGTATTGCGTAATGTAAGAAGTAATTAGGGATCAGCATCGCTGACATTCACATAAATCCTGGAATATTTTGATGGCACAGAGCTTACCTAATAGGATTAAACAAAGCAAATATTCAATTAGTTCTTTATGGGCCATGGGAAAATCAACCTTCCTCTGTTGAAATGGTGCAAGTGACATTAAAATGTATCCATGGGATACAACATATTATATATAAAAAAATATTGTGGCATATATTATGATACATGCTTCAGTACTCTGAAATTAGACATGCAGCCTCTCATCATGCACCCAGGAACGCCCATTAACCTGGAATTACACCATCTTCAAGGAATTAATTTCCTTTGTCATTAAAAGAAAGCTTACATAGTACATATCAATTTTTATGTGCTAAATAATGTGTGTTGTTACATAAAAAATCAAATCAGGTATTTAAACTTTAAGCTATGTAATACTTTTCTGAAATATAAAGCTGAGAAATCCAAGCCCTGGAGTATATAGCACCAGGGAGATAAATATAGTTATTTTTAATAACTGTCACCATATCAAAATCAGGAGCAGAAATAGGAAGGTGCTGAAGAGTTCTAGGATGAAACTTCCAAATGCCTAAGGATACAGCTGCACAAACAAACTCCCATGAGGCAAATTAGGGCTAATTTTACAGAATATTAGCTATTGTATGGTAACTGCGTATAAGCTCATCTCCCATCCTTAATTTTACAGCATTTTGATGGAGTGATAAGGTACCAGAAGGACACCATTTGTCAGCATGGTGCTGCCACACTTTAATTTGCGCTTCATAAAGCCAAGCCCTCGCTTTCCTTGCAATGATGTGTTAACATAGCTAAACTCATGGTGAAAGTCAACGAGATACAGGAGTCCAGACACCTAAAGTAATTTTGAAAACAATGTAGACCTCAAAGTCATTAGTATGCTTCTGTACACTAAGACCAGGAAATGTCACTGTGGAAGCTACTGCCAACTTCTTAGTGAATTTTCTTTTTTTTTTTCCTCCACTGTGTATTAGCACAATAACTAAGGGTCACCTGTTCCAGCTCCACCAGCCCTTCCTTTCTGGGCTGCACTGAGTCCTAGAGAAACCCAAAAGGGGTAAAAGAGGTGTCCTTAAAGAAAGGTTATGAAATTATTGAAGTCAGAGCAGGGAAATTCCTGACTCCACACAGACGAGATCTCTGGGGCTGCTCATATTTAGGAGCAGAAGTCCTGCCTGGACATACTTTTCTGTCTCCACAAAGGAGAGGACAGCACCTCTTCCCTGGGGAGGTGACTATGAAGCTCATGCTGATACTTCTATTGGCAAATGTCTTGATGTTCTTGAAAGGGAAGCCAGTGCTGCCTGGACAAGTTTGTGTTCTTAGTTGTTCATCAAATAAAGGGTTGTCTCCTCTCTCCTAGGGACTAAAGGGAGACATTGGACCTGCGGGTATCATGGGTCCACCTGGAAGGCCTGGTCCTTCTGGCCAGCCAGGGCCACCTGGACCTTCAGGATCAGGTAAGCAGGAACTCATATAATCTCCTAAACAGTTTCCCTGCTTGCCAGCCCCTCCAGACTCATCACTTATGCCTTCATAGGCCCCTTTAGAAAAAAAGTGCTATAGGGCTCCATTTGCTCCTTCACTGATAGCAAGGAGAGGATTTCTTCTGAAGGCAGGTCATGCTGTCCTTGTCCATTATAAGGACTCTATACTTTAAAGGACTCTATTACTTTAAAGCCTACATTATGGCTCTGATGTTTCAAATAAAACTAAAAACAAGGCCTACATGGTTCCTGTGGGACTTTGGTAGATAGGGATGATGAAAAGCCATCAGGCAGCCTTGGAGGGACTAGTTAATCTCCATCACCAAAGGTCTAATGCTTCTCCAGTGGCAGACTGCGATTTCTAATCAGCCAGGGCATACTCACACCACAGAGCTCTGTAAAAGAAAAACAGATGAGTCTCAAATCACAATGACATTAAGGAAAGAAGGGAAGAGAAGGGAAAAATGGCAGTGGAGAAAAAAAACCTTTAATTAAATGCTGGAGACATATACTCACTGCAATTGCACATGTTGTAGAAATCATGAGAAAAATCTTATAACTGATAACTGTACAGCTTCAAAGTTATGTGCACACATGAACCAAGTGAGACCAAGTGTAGAAATGAAGGACAATACAAGACCCACAAAGTTCAGCGGCAGTGAGCCCTCAGGTAGATTTTTCTCAACCCAGATATCTGCTTAAGTATCTGAGAAGAAAAACCAAAACAAGTTGGAAACTGCTTCAGTTTGGAAACTTGCTTCAACTGGACAACAGCTGCTTGTACTGCAGCCAATCTGTTCAATGTCCTCCTCCATTTTGCTTTCCTCTTTTCTTCTCTTTCTTGCATCAGTGAGAGGGAGGTCCGGTCTTGTGGTGGTGTGGAAATGGTGCCTCCGTGAAACTAGGGGCTGCTTCAAAATCTCCACATATCTCATATAGACCATTATGAAACATCTTTGTCTTGAGTAAATTAGCTAGAAATTTTCAGAGGACAGAATTTTCACCATGCCAACGGGAAGGCAGCCAGGATCTTGAGATTATTTTGTAAAGGCTTTATTCCATCCACAGAAAGTTTATGTGCCAGGCTTGTTAATCTTTTCCCTCTAGCATATAAATTCTCATCCTAAAAGACCTTTCTGTAATGATGTCACTGCTTCCAGTATGAACACGTTGGCTCATAGTCTAATTATGCAGAGTAGCACATCCTTGCTCAAGTTTGAAAGTCAAAAAGTAGCATTTTTTAAATTTTTATTTGTAGCACTCTTGTTCTTCTAGTTGAGTTTTCCTGTACAGAAACCTCTGAAACAGCATTGCTCAAGTGGTTGTACAAATGCACAGGTCCAATGCATTGTGGATATATACAGAGGCTGCCTCTACTAAGCTCGGTGCGTAGGTGCTGTAGAGATATCTGTGTGTTCATCATGTCCTGAATTGCTCTAACTTCAAACAGGTTGACATTTGTTCTAAGCAAACAGTCTCCCTCTCTTTCTCTGTAAAGTTGGTAGAAAAATTTAAAAAGTCATCTGAAATAATACGACTGTGGTACAAACTCGGGCCTTTCTCCTGAAGTGATGGAATTGGCGGATCTGATAATACTTCCCCTCAGTTCCAAGTGGTCTTGGTAGGAGACATGCATATCCAGAAACTTAGAAAAATGCATATATCCAGTTGACCTGGTCCTTTTTCCACTAAGAGTGCATTTGTGTTTTGTGTATTAACTTCATAACAAGGCAACCTGATATTTTTCTTTCCTAGGGCAATTCGCCATAGGACCAAAAGGGGAAAGAGGACTTCCAGGGCCTCCAGGGAGATGTCTCTGCAGATCCCCACATCATGTGAATAACCCATCATATGAGGAGTCTGTGTTTGGACACAGTTATCCAAAAGTCCCTGCGGTAAGCAAATTTTCTGGTAAAGCATGTGAGCAGTTCTTAACTAGTTCTGTTGTAAGAGGTTCTATACTCACTGATATTTTGGATTTAACAGGGAAGATGTCTGTACGTGGGAAATGTGTGATTTCCACCATCTAAAACCTCTGAGATCCAGTTGGTATGAAAGAGTTTGGTCTCATAAGTAGTCCAAGAGTTCTGTGATTGAGGTGCTGAAATGCAGCTGTTTCAAACCATCAGTAATATAGCACGTGTTTAGAAACCTTTTTTCAAGCCTGAGGATGCTCTCTTCCATCTCCTACTGTATATATATTCTGTTCTTTTAATGTCAGTAAATTGAAATACATTTGAGATTGGTCAGTGAAGTATCTCTCTCTTGCTTATTTTTTGTACCATCTTCTGCAAAGACAGTGATTTCAGAATTGAATACTGGGGTCAAGCATTTCACATTTATGGTAAAACTGTATATTGAAGCACAGAGCCTCTACCATGGACCAAAAAGGAGTCTATGTGAACCATGGGAGTCAGATTTCTAAGCTCCTATCTGTAGGCATACAGAGTATATCACTAATTTCAATGTCTATCCTTCTTGCTTGCATTTTTACAAGCAAATTAGAATCATAGCATCATAGAATAACCAGGTTAGAAGAGACCCACCTGATCATCGAGTCCAACCATTCCTATCAAACACTAAACCATGCCCCTTAGCATCTCGTCCATCCGTCCCTTAGACACCTCCAGGGAAGGTGAATCAACCACCTCCCTGGGCAGCCTGTTCCAGTGCAAAATGACCCTTTCTGTGAAAATTTTTTTCCTAATGTTCAGCCTAAACCTCCCCTGGCGGAGCTTGAGGCCATTCCCTCTTGTCCTGTCCCCTGTCACTTGGGAGAAGAGGCCAGCACCCTCCTCTCTACAACCTCCTTTCAGGTAGTTGTAGAGAGCAATGAGGTCACCCCTCAGCCTCCTCTTCTCCAGGCTAAACACCCCCATCTCTCTCAGCCGTTCCTCATAAGGCCTGTTCTCCAGCCCCTTCACCAGCTTCGTTGCTCTTCTCTGGACTCGCTCCAGAGCCTCAACATCCTTCTTGTGGTGAGGGGCCCAGAACTGAACACAGGATTCAAGGTGCGGTCTCACCAGTGTCGAGTACAGAGGGAGAAGAACCTCCCTGGACCTGCTGGCCATGCCATTTCTGATACAAGCCAAGATGCCATTGGCCACCTGGGCCACTGCTGGCTCATGTTCAGTCACTGTCAACCAACACCCCCAGGTCCCTCTCCTCCAGGCAGCTTTCTAGACAGACTTCTCCTAGTCTGTAGAAGACAAAGTACTTTGAAGGACAAGTCACTGGTGGAAAGTGAACTAGCAATCTTTCATCTCTGATTTCTCTGGGCTTTGGAAATACTATTTTGGTACTTTTCCTTCAGCTAGACCCTGTCTTATTATTCTGTGCATTGTAGCACTTAATCAGCAATGAAAATGCTACCTCGGTGCTGTGTAACAGCATAGCTCAGTCACTCCACTCATGCAAATGGATGTTGCACCGTGTCTGGCTGTCTCTGGATGACAATAAGCAGCAATTAGCTTTGTTAGCTTTCCCATCTGTCACATTGTCAGAAAGCTGTTGCAGTGTGAAAAGGACACACTCACAACACTGTCCATTAAACCGGGTCATTGAACTCAATCTTTTGCATGAGTATTCTGCAAATCTTGTCAGCTGCTCCCTAGTCCCTGTCTGTGCTGCATTATGAAAAGGCCTCTTTGTTTTTAAATTGTAATGGTTAAAGAACAAAGTGCATGAAAGAAAAGTGCGTATTACATCATGCTGCGTGCTATTGTAAAAAAATAACCACATACTTCATGGCATGGAGAAGTCATAAGAAAAAGTGTAAGGCTTGCAGTATTCTGTGTGGGTCTTATCATGCTATTTCTCAGTCAGGCTCAGTTTCATATTAGATCTTAAAAGACAGTAATAAGAGTGTAGCTACCTAATGTATACGTGCCCTACACAACCATTATAAACCCTCATTTGATGATGATCAAGTGCCTTTTTGTCCTCAGAAAAGGGGGATGGCAAAGAAGCAAGCCTCAGCTCCAAAAGCGGAATGCTTGCAGAGCAGTCCCCTTTGTTTTACTCCCTCCAGTATCAAGAACAGGCACTGACACATTGCTATAATTTGTTCTGTTTAGATCCCCATGTAGCAGCTTTGAAGCCTGCATTGTACGACTTGAAAACAATTGTCAGGGCTTCTAGAGCTGCAGAGGGAAAAGACCCAGGGACAGCGCTCTGTGCCTCCAGTCCCAGTGTCACACAGTTTTCCAAAGCAGCATCATAGAATCATAGAATCATAGAATAACCAGGTTGGAAGAGACCCACTGGATCATCGAGTCCAACCATTCCTATCAAACACTAACCCATGCCCTTAGCACCTCTTCCACCCGTCCCTTAAACCCCTCCAGGGAAGGTGACTCAACCCCCTCACTGGGCAGCCTCTGCCAGTGCCCAATGACCCTTTCTGTGAAAATTTTTTTCCTCCTACCCCAGCAGATCCCCAGTGCAGTCACCCGCTCGCCTGTCAACTCCTGTGGGGTCAGCACTGCCAGAGGAGGGGAGAGGCTCGGAAATAAAGCGCTGGTTTTCTGTTGCTGGCTAAGGTTCATTCAGGGGCTTAAGTCTTTTGCAATTTCAAAGGCCAATATCTGTAACAGAGAGAGTTTCAGAGAGCACAGATCTGCTATTGATTTCAAGAGAAATTAGAGCTCTGGGGCTGGAACTTGGGCTCCTGAGCACAATTAAAGAGTTCGTTCTTTGCTGGCTTTCTATTTCTTTACTTTCTTTCATTCAAGCTGAAGGCATTTTTATTCAGTGCTTCTTTAATGAAATTGACCTTTGTCAGGGCCTGTGGGAATATTCTGCCATGTAAAAATTTCAGGGTAATTTGTTTTAAAAAGAGCCAGTTCTGTTTATGCTAGTGGGAATCAGGTTCATCCCTAAACTCATTTTACTCAGAAGCATAACATTTCCTTTTTCTTGATTTAAAATTGGTTTGAATCTTTCTAAAATTAGTTTGATTAAGCAGCTGAAGGAAGAGGTTATTTCCTAATACCCTTTACAGCCAATTTCAGTGACTGAGATATTACAAAATCGGGTAAGAGAGCAGCTCATACTAATTTTTCCATTTTGAACTGATTTTTTTCTGTTTAATTGAAGACTCGGGTTTAGAATAAAGTATATACATGCAAAGAAGCATACATTTCAATGCCAATTGAATCTAAACAAAATACAAAGTGGATAAAGCTAAGTAAATGGTGCATTGAGCAATGTATTATTTATTTTGTAGCCATGAGCATGCCTAAAAAAAATATAGGCATACCCACAGCAAGCACTGATGCCCATATATGTTTAGCAATTGTTACATCTTCTATCCTTTTGAGAATCTGGTTTTTTTTCTCAGCAATGATTATGCATAAGTATTTGCATCATTACCTCTGGATGGACATTTTGAAACAGGGGCCATTGGAGACTTTGAGAGGCTCAAAAAAGACCATTCTTCTTTGGAAATCATGTCTCTTCTCACCAGTTCCAAAGAAGCCTCTTATGGTCTGTCAGTCCGTGGGTGTAAGTTTTCAGCCAGGAGTGAAATACCGTTCTGCTTCTGAAAACAACAAAACCATTCTTTCTTGCAGGTATTTACTTATTTGCAGATAGATATGTGACAATCCAAAGTACTTCATGAGAGGATTACCACTCACCTCTTTTTCTGTGTTCCAGATTTTTGTGGTGAATAATCAAGAAGAATTGGACCAGTTAAACACCGAAAATGCCTTAGCTTTCAGAAGAGATCAGAGATCTTTGTATTTCAAGGACACCTTTGGATGGCTCCCAATCCAGGTGAAAATATGACTGTGGTCTCTGAAAACTTGTGAGTGTATGTTTCATTTTTAAATTCAGAATATACTTCTGTACTTAAGGTGTTGTACAGAATCAATGAAGCAAATGGAGGAAAAGTTCCTTTTTGAGCACTGCCACAACTGTATGTAATTCTCTGATTTTTGTTCGCAGGAGTCTTAATTACTGAGGCATTAACTTGTCAGGGTCACAGGTTTTGCTAACCCAAGTGAACCAGGCTCCACTGGTGAAAAAAATGGGGCTGAGTTTGGGGAACTGCAATAGTAAAGAGCATGTTTTATTTAATATAGAATAAGGCAAAACTTACCAGGGTATAAAGTTGTGGGAAAACACAAACCCTGCAAACCAAAACCATGTATTCCTCATTGCTGCAAGAAGCAAAGCTAAGTCCTCCTGGGGTCAACAGCAGGATTCCTCTTGCATTCACTGGACTTTGAATCAGATTCTTTGTAAACGCTGTGAACAATCAAGTAGAGTGATATGAAAACCCAGTCGCAGGATCTGCCTCCCACAACCCTCTGCCTCTGCTTGCTGGCCAGGCTGCTCGTGGTCCGAGTCAGTAACTGCTGTGTGTTTCTTTGGCCAGCTCACTCCTTTCTATCCTGTGGATTACCACTTCAAGGATGGCGGTACCTGTGGAGATGGGATTATACAGGATGGGGAAGAGTGCGACGATGGCAATGCAGTTGTGACTGATGGCTGTATAAGTAAGTTACAGCGCATCAAAGGTAGCCTCACTCTAGTAGGGAAGGCGCAGTAGGTGTTTCTGCAGGGCACCCCACGATGTAAATCATATGTTTGTGGATAGCGAGCAGGCATGGGGAGAGGGAGGCACAATGGCCATAGTGCAAAAGCTGTTATCCTTCATCCACGTGGATGCCAGCGTAAGACAAAGGTGATGCCCATGTACTTCTCACGCCCCCTCACCAAGGACCAAGTGCTTCACTGAGCAGAGATGTCTGCAGTCAGAGCAAAACCAATGCATTTCAGGGGCCAAATCCAGCAGCTGGTTTACATACACATATTCCTTAAGGCTGCCAGCTCTCTGGCCAAAAAACATAGCATAGCTTTGCCACACACCACAAAACCCCTTAGGACAGACACTGCTGCTGGATGTTTCTAATAATAAGACACATCCTGGGTCCAGTAAAACTACTTTGGATTATATGATTCACTTTCTTAGGGAAGGTGTCAGCCCATTACCTTCACTGTTAGGTTTATACAACATTTGATTCCTGTACAGCTGATCTTCCTTTTGTTTTGCTGGCTGCGGAGAGCAAAGAGCCTACAAGCATGCAAGCAGCTGTGGCAGCCTCCACTTGTACCTTTCAGCTGCTTTTACACCTTGATTCCTTCCCCGGAGTGCAGCGCTTTACACCATCTACAGCTGATAAACAGCAGTTTTGGTACTTCTAGTCCGTTCTAGTGAAGGGAAACTTCTTCACATTTCAGAACAAGTATCAGCCAACATCTGCCAAATTGCAAAGATGAATTTTTTCTTTTTCATTTATATAGCCCTCCATTTTTTAGCCTAAGGAAACCAAGTGTATATAGCCACTCTACCTGAGTTTGTCCACCTGTCCTTCAGCACCGTTCCCCTTGCAACTTAGGAAACCAAGTTAACTTCTCAGAACAGCAGGGAAGAGATTTCAAAGGCACTTCAGTTGTACAGGTATAGGGACACAAATAAATACATGTTGCTCTAATCTTGCCTGATTAGAGAGTAATCCAGTGAGAGAGCACGAGCTCTGCAGGCCGCAAACACAAGAAAATTATTCAATTAGAATCTGCAATCAACCATGGGGAGCAAGAGTGTAGGAAAATAGTGTTCATTAGTTCTAGTGCCTGCAAAATTGTACATTGTTTAGCTGGAAGCACATCATGTTACTGTGTGCAGGACACTTGGCAAAGCTTCAGGTCATTTGAGGCTTTGCAATACATAGACTTCTGACACTGATGTGGCCCAAAGAGTTATCACTGAATTACTTGGAAATGAGCACATTTGTCACTATTCTGCTCTCCTGACTTAACCGAAAGAAAAAGGGTAGCCAAATGTTAAGTGGATTTAATTGTAAAAGAGGCTTGTTATTCTCAGAAGTATCAGTTTCTAACAAACAGGTGCTTGATGCAATTAATTAATCATTTCTATTTGTAAACAGCCAACTCTCTTATAAACTCCATATTCTTGAGTGTCTTTTTAATTCATTGCTGCATAGTGTCTCCAAGATGTCAGAGGGATTTTAGCTAAATTAATTTGTTCAAGTTATAAAGTCATGCTTAAAAAGCTGAAGACATCCAAAGCAAAGTCCAGTTACTAAAATAGCAAACAAACCCATAAATCACTGCAGCCTACATGCCAGTCACCATCAAAAAATGTGACAAGGCCCACTCACATTCAAGTCAGTATGAGTCAGCAGTGGGAAAAAACACCTTTTTGGCAACGCTTATATGCTTTTTTTTTGATGGACAGGCAATAGGTCCATGTAATTATGTTCCTGTGTAGGAACTCACTTGCAGTAGACATGCATAGTTACTGTGCAGTACTAAGTGAAGGTCTAGGTTGGGATTTTCAAACCACTTAATGAGCTCAAAGTCCTCAAAGTGTTTGGTTTTTTTTAAAAAATGTGACCTCCCTGGATCATTTATGTTAACTGTATTTTGTGCTTCTTTTAATTTGTTTTGAGAGTAATTATCCAGTGTAATAATAATAATTAGAATCAATGCTGTTGTAGTTAGTGTTTCAGTAGTAATTATTTCTAGTACTTATCCATTCTTTCCCTTGGTCATTGAAATTAGGTTTAAAAAAGCCTATTCTTTGCCATGAAGAATATTACTCCTCACAGTCATTACAGGATGCCCTCCCCAAAATGCCTTGTTTTATACTTTACCCTTAAAAATCTAGTCTCACTTACCTCACCTGCCTCTTTTACAAACAAATGCCTTGAAGGCATTTCTGTATTTTTCACTAGGATGCCGCCGTGCTTACTGTGGAGACGGCTACAGACGGGAGGGAGTTGAAGACTGCGATGGGAAGGATTTCGGATATTTGACATGTAAAACATATCTCCCAGGGTATGTACGGGCTGTCTTCACTTTGGTTTGAGGGTGAGAGTTAGGGCTTTTTTTTTTTTCTTTTTTCTCTTTGCAAGTTTTAAGCCAGAGAAGTGTTACTCACATAAACCTTGTTCCACTGGGACCACTGCAAGTAATAGGGATAAAAGAGTCTGTTGGATTATTTCTGCATATAATTGATTTTAAGGGCTAAATCTCATCTCTAAGTCAGAAGCACAGGCCTCTCTCCTGTAGTAAAATAAAGACGCTCATGCAGGCGTATGTTTACCTCTCCCTTGCAAAGAATTCCTCATTTGATAACATTATCATTGTATTAATGTCCACCCATAACATACAAAGAGTAGGAAAGACTGTAAGGAGAGGATAACACTGAAGGAAAACATCCAAACAACCACAAAACCTCCTTTTGCTCTTACCATTAATGGATACTCTAGAGGTATCGTTGTTTCTGAATCAACCAGTCACCCACCAGGCTCTCCAAAGATCAAGAAATTCACCCAACAGCAGATGCAACTGCCTAGCAATGTCATTCATTTAAAACATCTGCTTATTGTTGACTTGTCCTCTTTGCCTTTTTTAAGCAGCATTTTTCCCCCAACAGCAGTACCTCTATTTAACTGTCAAGTATTGTTACTGGCTAACAGGAAACATTTAATTTGCAGATGAAATTATGCACAGAGCCATCATCATTCTTGGAAGAATAACATGGTAATTGACAGGAATAAGAAGCCACAGGATGTCTTCATAAGTCAAATGCTGTGCTAATCCATTCACTGTGATTGTAGGAGCACTCCCAGTCTAAAAGATTTCTAAAATCAAGACCAGCAAACCTGACAACCTGGAACATTTTACAAAGATTTCATATGCAGGCAGTGTGGAGATGTTTTGTACTGTGAAAACTATTCCCTCCTGAGAGTCTGAAGTTTGATGCCTAAAATAGCACCACGAAAGCTTGAGAAATTTTTATAAATTTAATTTCCATATATAATCACGTTGTGAAGAGCAGCTGAAATCCTTTGTTTTTGTATGTGCAATCTGCAGATTATCTGCTAGACTAAAGAAAAAACTGTGACTGATCGGTAAAATGGGATGAGTATATGAGCATGGCACTCCCCTGGTAGTTTCATCTCAAAACACTCTCTCCTCCAAAAGCTCTGTTAGGACTGATTTTCCCATTTTCTACTCTTTCCTCTGCCCAAATCCTTCCTGATATTTCACACGGCTTCACTTCAGATTTTATGTTCATTTTTCTGAAAGTACATTACCCAAGGGCATAATTTTAAGGACTTGCTTAGTGGCTGCTTAATCCACAGTTTGTGGATTATAGGATGGATGGGTTGTCCATTTTGACATATGGTAGCAGTAAAAACTTATCAAAATGATTTTTTTGTTAATATCTCTGGTCAGGTTTTCAGCGGGTAGAGTCATTGCAGCTCAGTTCCAGTCAGTAGAAAGACAAAACCCACTTGTTTTTCCTTATTTTGCAAGGATCCTTCCATTTGCTTTTTTTTATTGCAATGGTGGGCATGTGTCACTATTGTTATTTCAAGTACATGAAAAATAAGTTAAAGGACAGGCACAGTCATGCCTGTTGGAGCTATTTGGAGTAACTGGAAAAACACTTAACTCAGAGCCTCAGATGTTTCGTTACACAGCTCCCATGGGTGAGCGCCAAGGCTTCCCATATCCACTCCCACCTAACGCTCAAGTCCCACTGTCAATGAGGATTTTCTTTTTTTAGTTGGCATTGCTGAGAATTAAGTCTTCACTCATAGGTTCACCTGGACTCTTATTTTCCTGGCAAGCAAGAGCGCAAAGGAGCTGGGAGTTGCCCTCTTATTTTGGTTGCCATATGTCACTGCACGTGGCATTTTCTGGTGTTCACTATAGCATACTCAGAATCTGAGATATTCTCTTTTTTTTTAGGTCTTATGGAAAATTACGATGCACTTCTTACTGCTACATTGACTCTACGCAGTGTCGATACTTCACATGAGGGAAGCGAAGATGGGTAGCATCCCACACGTAGCGGGGTGCTGGGTGCTACACTATCATCTATCCCAGAAGGGCTGGGACAAAAAAAAAAAACAACCACCACCTCTGTGTGAGAACAAACCGTGCTGCTGATGGCCATTTTGAGATGTTTTTCTGGGTTTTTTTTAAGTTAAGTCAGATTGGGAAAAAATAGGACCACTGCATCCTGTCTTAATAAAGAAATGACTAACAATGTTTGCCAGTAAGACTTTCACATGGCTGTGGATGGGAACTTGCTCTCCATCACAAATGTGACACTGAGCTACTGGAAGCTGAATTTCACTAACCAGGAATATTGTGTAACAATTACCTCGACTTAGGACTGTTAAACCTACATGTAAGCTCTTCAGGGGGTTTGTCTTTAAACCTTCTTGGCATAAACACAAAGCGTATCTTGGATGCGGTGTTTATAGAGACTTGCTCTGCTACTACAACGTGAACTTTGCAAGTGTTTTATCCACACGAGTGATGAGTTCAGTGACAGGTTAACTGTACACCTTTGTGGGTCAAAGGAGCAAAGGCCCCTCAGTAAGTGCTGATCAGCAAATCAGCCAGAAAAAAGCTGGTGAACTTCATCTTTGGGCTATGACACTTGGCTGTGTGTATTCATGTGCATGCACGGAAATTCGGGCAGTCATAGGAGGCCTGAAACTGCAGATCACAAAGGCCAAACTGGACAGATAAACTGTGAAATAGCCAAGGACGTCTCTCCCAGGAGGAAATCAGATGAGAAGGGAGGATAAAGGAGGAACGTTTTTCCATATTTTTCACCTCCATCAAGCTGCCTGGGCTCTGTGTGATCCCAAAGGGGCTGGGACAGCATCTGCTACCTGCCTGAAGCCACAGCACGACCACATACAAATTGCCTTTACTCTGGTTTCTACACTGGAGGGTCTTTTCATTTTCCTCCCCTTGTCCACCTGAACTACATCATTCAGTTGCTGGTTATATCCTGTCTTCTCTCCCCCTCTCTCCTGCTCTCCGTTTTCACTGGCGTGTCTGGAATACCCCCAAGTATATGTTCTCACTTTTGTATCACTGTAAATCAGCTCTTAGAGTATGTGTTCATGGATGCCCATTCATGCTGTGTAACGTACATGTATTTTTGTTTTTCAGAAATTTTGTTCGACTATATTAGTTCTGATAGGAGTCAGGGTAATTATATACTTATTTATGAACAGGCATTAAAGAGCATATTTAACATGGGAAGCTTATTAAATGTTATGCGAAAAAGAGTCTATAACAAAAGAAAATGAAAAAAAAAAAGGATGTTCAGAATCCAGGACTGAGAGCCTCAAATCAAGGCATTATTTTCCTACAAGACACTCCTTTCTGCTTCATAATAAATGCTGTACACAACTGTTTGAAATGTGAGTCATCTGTGCCAGCGACAGCACTGCAACAGCTGCACTTACACTGGTACTTCTGTAAAGGTTAAATAAAGGTGGATGTTACGTTTTAATGATAATGCACTAAAGCAATCAAGAAATGCATACAACTTTTACTACCTGTATAGAAGATTAACTCTGCATGTCCAAAGTGGTACTGGAAATCATCAATTAAAAAAAAACACAACCAAATCAACAGAAAAAAACCCCAAATTGGTGTACTCTTTGTGGCTATCACTTACTCGGGTTCTTTATGCTGATGTGAAGTCAAGCCACCATCATTTGTAGCCCAGTTCAGTAGTTCAAAAATTTTCTTCTTGTTGCTTTTTTGTTCTTAAACAGAGGTCTTAATAAAGGTCAAGGAACCACTGGGGCAAGTAACTTGCCATAAGCTCACCACTGCCTTTTATTTTCCTGTGCTTGTGCGAGTGGTGGGTTCCAGCAGAATCACAGCACACAGCAGCCTCCTGGCAGGAGGCTCATGGGGACAGACGCATCCTGGGCACCAAATCCTGCTGAGCAACCCTCCATCTGAACCTCTGGCAGCACCTGCCAAGTGTTACCATTCTGGGCTTGGAGAGACTTGATCTGAACTCATCGCCTTCTCCAAGGAGTCCATCTCTACCCCAGCAAAAGGCTGCAGTTGTTGAGAAATCTAGTAATCCCAGCGGCCTTTCACCTTCAGTTTTAAGTCGCATAATTTTTAAAAGGTCCAACCTCCAAAGGACATTGAAGTTGCAAAGCCAAATGCATGGACAGGAGATGTGATTGCGTAGGTGAATTTGTGTTGTGCTGCACGTTTAGGAAGGGGTCAGAAAACTTTCACAAAGCATGGATTTTCAAAAGACTTTATTAATACAGCAGAAACAATTCAGCATCTTAACAGAAAGAAGGGAATGGGAGATATAAGGGAAGAAAAAATGACGTGAAACAAGTTTTTCACTGTCATTGTCTTGTTTCACTCAGATGATAAAGCAAGATAAGGACATCTGGGAAGGTGATAACTATGATTTTTAAAATCACAGAAAAAAACAACCCTTCTTCCTTATTACTGACACACCTTCATTATAATTAATTGGAGATTCATCAGCTGGATAGCGCCTGATCTGCTGTGAATTATCTTCTCTCCTTCTCTGAGTTTCTTAACAAGTTGTGCCAAGTCAGGTTCAAAAGTTAATTGAGGTATTTCAGTTCCTTGGCCTTTGTAGCAGCAAATGCTTGCAGGAAAGTTTTCTAATGATTAGTACGCAACTCCAGAGGAATACAAAAATAATTTGAGCTTACAACATGCACTGTGTTAAATGTATACCAAAAATCCAGCTTGCACTTATTATATGATAAAATATATGTAGCTACTTACTGCGTGTATTAGCAGCTCATGTCAATAAATCATGATACCTTAGTTCTGATATGTCCTTACTTTCACTTATTTAATTTTTAACAACAGTTTTTAAATATAGTTACCTACTTCAACGTGCTGGAGAGGGGAGAAGCCCAGCATCTCCTCCGCTATGTGGCCTCGGCGTTGTGTGGGTGCAGGGGTGCAACTGCGCATCCCGTCCCACACACGGTCCCGCTGTCACCTCAGCCCCAAACAGACTCACCCCACATGCCACGTGCAGAACCGCTCTGGCTCTAATTGGTGTCACACGGGCTACTTGTAATGAGGCTTTGGGCTACCGTTTGGGCATTACGTCCTCCTGCTGCTTCATAATGTACTGACTGGTTCGTAACTCCTGCCAGAGGCTGAGCTCATGGAAACCAGCAAGCAAAGGCGTCGGGGGCTGGTGGGCGATGGGAACGGCGATGTTGGCACCCAGAGTGCGGTCGCTCCCAGCAGCCAGTGATGAGGCTTTTCAAGAGGCTCCTGCCTTGCAGTGGCAGCTGCCAAGTCCATCCTCGTGGGGCTTGGGGCATCCCAAAGAAGGGCAGCACTGTCTGGGAAATGGAAATGTGCTGATGACCAAAGAATAAATGAGTATTAGGGACGATATATTTTCTGCCTGTCCTGTCTAACAGCTCAGCTTCTGTGACATTCACCTTTCTGGCTTCCCAGGTGCTTACATTGTTCCCCTCTTTGCTTCAAATAATTCAGAAGTACAGCTGCCAGCCCTGTCCTTGCCTGTAAATCTGGCCATGTGGCTCATCTCCTCCTTTCTTAGTTCTCACGGTTTCCTTTAAAGGCATCAAAGTTCGTATCCTTTGTAGCTCCTCCAAAATCCCGAATGCCCTCATTGATCTGCAGGCACTGGATTTCATCAGCTTCTTTGTCCGTCTCTCACACCGTTCCTTTTCTATTATCTGCCTGTGGCAGCCCTGCTAACCTCACAGCAAAGCCCTTTGGCCATTGTTCTTACCTTCTGAAAGGATGGATCCTTAGAGAAGCCGGTCTCAATGCCTCTAAAAATCGTGTGGTGCAATCCCCATTTCAGTCCCACCGACTTGGACAGGGGGAGAGGTGATAGGTGGTTATCCTTAAAATGGGACTCGCCCACGACAGGCACTGTCCTTGAGCACAAACTCTTCATGAATAATAACAGTAGTAAGTCCCCAGTTAGCTGCTTTTGGGGATAATTCAATAGCTTTGGCACTCTGCTGCCACATACAATTAGGGCATGTATGAAAAAAAGACCAAAGAAACCCCTGGAGAACTAAACCAGTGCTGTGATTCTTTGATGATCCTCAATTGTACCACACAGGCAAGGCAATGCTACAAGAAAATCTTGAAAGAGCTGGAAAAATCATGGTTTAATTCACAAAGGGTGAGGCAACAAGAGAGCATTTTGTGACAGACTTTTAAGCTCTTCCTTTGATAGTTTTTGCCTAAGGAGATGGATACTGCAAAGCTGTCCCTTTCCTGGAAACCATTCTCTAGCACGGCAAACACTGAGTAAAGGGCTATTGAACTCTGCCGCAGGCAATGGACTAGTGAACTCTGCTAAAGGCAACGTAAGGTGCTGGCAGGAGGACAACCAGAAGCAAATAGGGAATGTAACATTTGGATCAGAAACCCAGTTCAGAGTAACTGATGCTTAATGATCTTGTAAGGGACTGCGCAATTCGTAGACTGCCAAACCTCAGTCAAAGAGAAAAAGGGAATAAGCTTATGCAAATGAGACATTTCGTGTCTTCTTTGAATACGGTCAGTGACAGAACCCCTCTGTGCTAATGAGTTCGGTTACATGCCCAGCAATGTGATGTTTGCTGAAAACCAGTGTCCTCTGTGCTGAAGGTTGGTGCCACTCCAGGCCTGAAGAGGCCAGAGCAAATCCTGGGCACTAGTTTTCATTGCATTGATAATTACTGGGGCATTTAGGAGGATGGATGTGAACCAGCCTAGCAGAGCAAAGGCTGCATTTGTAAGGGTAGCCAGGCCAAATTGTATTAGAGGAGTGCTGGAAATTACATTAGTGACTGCTTCCCGCCCTCCACCCACAACAAAATCTTGGAGCTTAGAAAGCGCTGAGTTATAGCCCCAGCCTCCCAGGGCTTTTAATTCTCTCTGACAGCTTCCTGTGCATCTGATGGAGGGTCCAGTTTGGACACAGGGTCTTTTCGAGTGACAGATACCAGGATTTGAACAGTCGCAACCTGAAAGGAGGTTTTGGAGAGGAGGGTGATGGCCTCTTCTCCCAAGGGTCAGGGGACAGGACAAGAGGGAATGGCCTCAAGCTCCACCAGGGGAGATTTAGGCTGAACATCAGGAAAACAAATTTCACAGAAAGGGTCATTGGGCACTGGAACAGGCTGCCCAGGGAGGTGGTTGAGTCCCCTTCCCTGGAGGGGTTTAAGGGACGGGTGGACAAGGCGCTGAGGGACATGGGTTAGTGATTGATGGTAACTGTTGGACTCGATGATCTGGTGATTCTATGATTTCCACCCACTACTGAACAAGTAGCCTTTCCTGCATGGTGTGCTGCTCAGCATTATCTTTGGGAAAGGAAAGGGGAGGAGAATCACAGAGCTGAACCCCTCAGAGCCCCCCCCCAGCAAAGCCAATTGGTCCTGCGGGTCACTGTGGGGAGCCAGAGTCTCTCTATCCATCATACTCGGGGCTCCAAGGGAGCATCTCGTGTATCGGAGAGTCTGTTGCTCTTCAGGAAAAGCTGTCTGCTGGGCTGTCCCGAGGGAAAACACAACTGGTGGCTTCTCCTGCAGGCCACGGGGAAGGATAAAGTGCTCCCCAGGCAGTTTTGCAGGCACGATGAGGAGCCTGCCCAGCTGGTGTTCAACAACCCAAGCGCAGAGCCTCAACAGAGCAGGAATTTGAGGTAGCCACACAATAAATCATCAAGAGGAAGAGGAGGTAACATTAACCTCCTCACATAGCAGAATGTTTAGTATATTTAGAAACTCAGCAAATGATGATCCCGTCTCAGCTGGTCTAAAGTGTCAGGGTTTAATTAGTGAACAAACTGACATCAGCGTTAAATTCAAGCCTGTTGCAAGACATACGTGTTTGTCTCTTGTGCCAGGAAGGGGAGGAAGCTTTCAGGTTTCATCTTGGAGAGAAGACAGAGACCTCGTGGAGATCTCTGCTCCCCCCCCAGTTGGGGGAGCAGGGCAGGACATTCACCTTCACCCTTCCAGGAGGAACAGGCACCCAGTATTCATGGAACCACTACCAAGTGCTGACTTAAGAAGTGGAAATGCAGGCATGTAAGGCTTATTTTCCACTGTACTCTTAACCAGAGCATCTCCAATTTGGTAGAGCAAGGATGGGATAACTCGAGGACCCTTTACTGTTCCCCTGTCCCATTGTAGGGCCGTAGGACCTTTTAAGTGATGAACTTTGTTTGGAAGAGTCCCCGTTGCTGCCTGCCTTCTCATTTCCATTGGCTGTAATCCCCACAAAACTCACCTGGGGAGGAGCTGGGGGAAGCTGTGCTGAGCCTGTCAGACATTTGGAGCAGGACACGTTTGGTGCTTCCCATCCTTCCTCTTGGAGATTAATTGATGGGCAAACATATACGGGAACCTGGCAACCCTGACACTTCAAAGTAATTTCTTTTACACATTTCCATTGGGTTTGTCCTCTTATCTGGGACTCCTGCTCTGAGAACAGAATGTGCCATGCAAAATAATATTGAGGGCTGCTTAGATTTTGAGTTGTCACCAGAGTTAGAGGGAAAGATGACTGATTAGATGTAAGAGATAGAGAATAGTTCAGGCTACTGAACTGTGCTGAAGTGTCCTGTAAAAATGTGTGTATCATGGGCCAAAAAACACAGAGAGGCTGGTTATAAAGTGCAATAGAAAGTCAGATTTAAGCTGTGATGCTCCAGTGCATTCAGATAAACCATCGTAAAGCATCTAGTGGCTCTAGTGGCGAGTCATTGGTTTTCTGTTGTTGGTAAAAGCACATGATATTTTTAACATCTTAAAAAATAACTTGGGATCATCAGATAGGCAGGAGACTTACACAAGACAGGTCTGAGTTAATGAGTATCATCTCTTGTAATACTAGTGTAGGACACTAAAGTTCGTTCCACTTTATATAATAGTGCAATTTATTAACATGGCTTCTGAATGAGGAGATAGACATTTAAATAAATTAAGAACTTTGAAGCCAATGGTTTAGAGATACTGCCAATAATTGAGAGGAGACTGGGAAGACTTAACTGATGGGTGAACTCGATTCGTGTTTTTTGGGATGCCGACCACCAGAAGCCCCTAAAAACCCCCTTGAAACATGCTCAGAAGGTACAAGCAATGACTTGGCATTTATTAAAATTACATGTAAATATATAATTACATGCATGAGGAATAATGTATGGCTTTGTGTAACTTTGTGTATAAATGAAAGTGACAAACCCCTCGAGTCGTGTTTGATTGGAGAAAATAAAAATCCTCCAAGCACATGGGATTTGCACAAACCTGAATAAACAACGTTCCTCTTGGTGATGTAGTTATTGGCTTATTGCACACCGGGCAATGGATCCGTATTTTGAACAACACTGTCATTTGACCCGAGATTAATTTTCAAACTCAGCACTAACCCCAAACAGCAGTGTGGGACCCGTGGGGTGAAGCTGGCACTTTCACTGGTCTTGGTGGGTGCAACGAAGAGCAGAGAGGCTTGCTCTGTGCCAGGACGTTTTGAGCAAGACAACATCTGGTGTGAGCCTGAGGGGAGACCTCATTGCTCTCTACAACTACCTGAAAGGAGGTTGTGGAGAGGAGGGAGCTGGGCTCTTCTCCCAAGTGACAGGGGACAGGACAGGAGGAAATGGCCTCAAGCTCTGCCAGGGGAGATTTAGGCTGGACATTAGGAAAAAATTTTTCACGGAAAGGGTCATTGGGCACTGGCAGAGGCTGCCCAGGGAGGTGGTTGAATCACCTTCCCTGGAGGTGTTTAAGGGACGGGTGGACGAGGTGCTAAGGGACATGGTTTAGTGATTGATAGGAATGGTTGGACTCGGTGATTGTGTGGGTCTCTTCCAACCTGATGATTCTATGATTCTATGTGATTGTTTATACATTGACAGCATGTTGTAAATTAAAGGTGAGAGAATGCGACTCCTTAAAAGATTGGGAGGAAGGGGAATTTAATAAATCAGATTGAAGAAAATAAATTGTGAAATGTCCTGGCGGGATCCAATGCCCGACTGGGACATTCAGCATGTCCCTGACAAGGGGATGGCTCCTTACAGACGAGCACCTGCGATGAAGTCCCTGCATCTAGCGCAAATGGTAAGGCAGAGCTGGTGGTGCCTCAACACGAGGGCCAGGGGCAGCAGAATGAAGCTCTGTGCAGGACAACATGCCTCTTGCTCCCACCACCTTTTTGGCAAGAAAGCTCTCCCAGCTGCCACAGTGCTTGAGGCAGAGCAGGTTTTGCAGAGACACATGCAGGTGCATCCTGTCAGTGGAACAAAACTCCTTGTTGTGCTGTATTTGGGAAAGCTGATTGCCAATCAATGCATAGGACATGAAGCATCTGGCTCAGCAAATGCTGAATACCTGAGACCATGGCTCAAATGTCACGTTGAGGAGAAAGCTGGGCAGGCGAGCAGTGGCTGCACAGCACAAAGCTTCCTCTTGCCTGCAGGAAGGAGGTTGGGTACCAGCTGCTAAGCAAGAAAGCAAGTGGAAAACTATGACCTATAGGAAACTATGTGAGGCACGTCTGGTCTCTGAAGACTACAGATGAGCTGACGATACCAACACTGCAAACAGATGCTAAATTGATTTAAAATTATTTTGGCGGAAAGCCATAACTGGAGCCAGAGCCCGGGTATAAAGATAAATAGATGTAAAACGCATTTTGAAGTCTCAGATGTTTGATTTTGAGAAAACAGTGACCTGTTGTCTCTTTGGCGTTGCTGCTGGACTTTACACAGGCCACACGGCAGTGCATCTTGCCAAAAGCAGTGAGGCACATGCAAAGTGAGGTACATGCTGGTTGGCACCAGTACCCACTGGAGGCCCTGACAGGGAAGCAGTATCTCAGTGACCTCTTGATTGACAGCTCTGGAAGGACACGAGTATCACCAATTTCAGCTCCTCCAGTTGCAGGCAAAGCTCCTGCACTAAGGGTGATGCCTTGCTTAAGCGTTGGGTAACAGCAAAAGATCCTGGAGATATTTAAACACATTTTGCAAGACGAAGGTTAGGGGAATACAAGAACACAACAAAACTCAGAAAAGCCTTTTTCCCCAAACCCCCAAAGTCAAGGGTTGAGGCTGCACTGCCATCAACTGCAGCTTCTCCAGCAATCGTTCCCTCACAGGGCAGAGCAGGGAAGCTGGAGGCTTTCTGAGGTTAATTTATTTTTCTAATTATAATACAATAGACACAAATCTAAAATCTGTATTAGACAGAAGGGAAGCAATAAATATCTGTTAATGAATATAGTTGAGTCAAGATATCATTATATTACCAAAAAATAGATGGTAACATCTTGGCCTAAGTCTTCCCGACAGACAGACATGTAAGTTGCTTGCACCGATATCTGGAATTGTGTGGCACACTGCAACATCTCTTCTACTTTCTTTCCTCAGTCCTAATACTTGCACTTCACACTAATTCTGTGTCCCTAAAAGATAAAGAAAGTTTTTCACTTGTGGCTGTGATTCATGGAACAGCTTTGTGGAAGCACAGTAAGCTGGTATTCATAGTCCCTCCAGCCTGTAGCATCGAGTTATGGCCATATATTCTGCATTTCCATAGCTTTGTATTTCCCATAGGGCAGCAAAACCTCATGCCAGCCCCACACTGTCCCCAGTGTAGCAGGGTTTCCAGCTGGACTAAAACCAAGCACCCCAGTAAAGGTTTTGCTCTGCCTGGTTGCATTAGTCAAAGCTTTGGTGCTGTGAGTTTTCATTGCCTTTCCTGCTCAACTCCAGAAAACAGTCTTTTTCCATATAGGAGAACCCCAAGATAAATATTTACGGATAATTTGGCCATTTTTGAATCTGTAACATTCCGCCTTTGAGTTTTCCATTCTAACAGCAGCACCCGTGTCCCTATAAAGCCTACACATCCAGCACACTTATTTTTTCATTTTGAGCTACAGGTCTAGATTTCTCCAGGGACAGGGGTGGGGATAGGAACTTAGCAGCCACTGTCACAGCCCATGAGCCTTCCTAGCAAGCCTTACAAAGTCTGTCAAAGGTTTAGCTGGAGCTCTTCCCGCAGTTCATCCAGGATCCCATAAAGGCAACAGATTTGCTTTTCTTCACCAGTGGAAGCTGGGGTGAGGAGGCACTTGCCTGGGAGATGCCTGTTTGTGCATGGGGTTTTATTGACATCCATCTGTGCAGCACTGCTAGTTTGGCTATTTAGGAAAGCAGAAAATGTTAAGGAGGCAACTCTAAAAGGCAGAACAGATAACAGCAGCAGAAAATGCTCACCCAGGGTAGGACAGGGCTCTGCCCCAGCAGCAGCCCCATCCAGCTGTAACAGCACAGCTTTACCTGGCAGCTCTTCCAGGGGAGTGAACTGGGCTCAGTTCTCTGCTGCGGTGGCACAGCCGACACTTTAGGAGAGCCAATGACAGCACAAGTGGCACCTAAGCTCACCCACACGCCAAGTTATTTCCACGCTGCCATGCAATAAGGCCAAGACAGTGTCTCTCTAAAAACATTAGAAACACAACTGTTCTTATTTAGCTGCATCACACAAAGTTGCAACTGCCAGGGTCTCATCACTGAAATAACCTGCTCATTCCCTTGGCGAGGGGAAATGATGAAGAAAACCCTGGGGCGGTGAAAAAGGGATGGGATCTCTGTGCTGGAGGCCTTCAGAACTCCTCCTCCTTCACTAACCACCAGCTCAGCCCAAGCAGGTGAGATAGAGGGATGCAGAGTTTGCAGCTCCTGCCAGCCCTTCCTGAAGCTCTGGGGACGGCTGCAGTTAGCTAAAGAAGGGTTCAGAATCTCCCGTTTCCCACTGCTGAGCAGCGCTGCTGTTGCTGCAACAGGATCTACGCATTCTCCTCCCTGCCACAGGGCTGCTTGGGCTTGGGCAATGGCTCAGTCTCACCAGCTCTTCCCTAGCTGAGAAAACATCTCCACTACTTCACAAATGGCAACATCCAGGTGGAGATCTAACAGAGGGATTTGTCCTTGCTATGGAGATACAAATGGGTATCAGAGATTTGCTCAGGTCCGCGCTGTGTTTATACAGAGAGAGAAAGGAAGGGAGAAAAAAGGGAGATGTTACATGCACATTACGGAAGGAACACTCATCTTCACCTGCATGGTAACATGACCACACACATTTCAAGAGATTCCAGTCCAAACAAAAGGACATATAATATATACAGTTTTAAAATACGAATTCCTCTCACCCTGCCAGGCTGGCTTTTCTAACTACAGCCTTCATATATTTAGAGTGGTCAACGACCCACAACCATATAGCAGACACAGCTTTTATTCTTGTCATCAAAACAGGCTCCATGTGTGTTAACATTCTTCGTACAAAGATACATACAGGTAGTTTCTATGAACCAGAAACATAACTGTTTTTGACTGTTCACACAGTACCCAGAACAGATGCAGTCCTGAAGAGCACTTTAGGCCCTCTATCGTAACAAAAGAAACAAAATCCATGCAAGGAGAAAGTGAGATTTTAAAACATGCTTATTTAAAATAAGTTTATTATAATGAAATAATATAAAAGTCTGACAAAGGTCTTAACAATGCTCCAAAAGGAAAAAAAACCAAAAAAAAAAAGAGACAGGTGCTGCATTTGAGACATGACACAGACTGGAAACTTCAAAGTATTTTGAGACTGAACTGCTTACGACAGCACAATCTATGCAATGCTTATCCTAGAAGAGGTGATTTAGGGGGCATGAACAAGCCCTTGGAATTAAGTAAATTTAAAATGTGAGGCAATATACCTTCTCTTCACGTTACATGTATTTCAGTATGTATGTAATGTATGCTAAAATATAAGTAAGGCTTGCAGTAAACTCAGACTGACATTGATAAAATGCATGCCCAAAACTGGCTTAAGAAAGAAAATATGAAAGGAAAACACAAAAAGGAAGCTACTTTGGTTTTCAGTTTAGTCACCATATTCTGGAATGCAATTTGTTTGTAATGTTTAGTTTCAAGTAGACATAAATCTCAAACTTTCGAGATGGCTTTAAATAAAGGAATTAAAAATAAATTTCAGACCCCTTGAAAGCTGCAATGCAAAACACATAAACAGCACTAAGCAAAAACTGGGATATTAAAAATAAGGAAATTTCATATATTAAAAACCCAAACAAACCGATAATCTTTAGCACTTCTGGAACTAGGGGAGAAATAATACACCAAGAAAGAGATACTAAAAATGATAGTCAAAGACCACATTTTGAAGATGCACATGCCAGTGGAAAGGTGAGCGTGTATTTAAGTGAATCATACATATGCCTATGTTCTAACTTCAAAGTAAGTGCTTAAGCCCTTGTGTGAGCTGTGAGCAGGATCAGCTACTGCCTGAACTTACTCAGAACCCGTAAGTGCTCTACAATACCCCTTCTGCACAAGGGTAATTTTATATTGCTTGGAGCATGCAGTAGTTTGCAGGGTTTGTTCACCAAGGGGGTACAGAGGGTAGCAGAGAGGCGTGAAGTCAGTTATTCCTGCCCCTTCTTTATTTTTTTAATTTATTTTTCATATTTTTTTTTTTAGATCAGTACTATGCAGGCAAGAGAATAGATATAAGTCAAATAAAAAAAAAAATCCCTGTGCTTTCACTCAAAAGAGGTAGAACTGCCAATTTTGAAGTGTCCTGACTTAAATTTCATTAGTGAAATCAGAAGTTCAAAACAGTGTGGTCTTCCTGGCAAAAATATGCCAAACTATGTTAAAACTTCAGAAAAAGGCAGCAGATTCTACATACAACTGAATGTTTGATTGCCTGCCAAACAAGTCACATGACATCTTCTAAATTTATGTTTTTATCACTTACAAACCTTCCTGCTTTGTGCTCTGATAAGGTATGCTTCAACTTGACTGCAACAGCTCCGGCAGCAAAGACGCTGAGGAATGGAAGGAAAGGAAGAAGTAGTGACCAGGTGAAGGAAGAGGGAAAGCTAGCCACATAGGAATGTACTAATGATCTTTTCACAGAATCACAGAATAACCAGGTTGGAAGAGACCCACCGGATCATCGAGTCCAACCGTTCCCATCAAACACTAAACCATATCCCTCAGCACCTCATCCACCCGTGCCTTAGACACCTCCAGGGATGGTGACTCAACCACCTCCCTGGGCAGCCTGTTCCAGTGCCCAATGACCCTTTCTGTAAAGAATTTTTTCTGGCATTTTAGAGTTCCCTAAAGTTTTCCACAAAAGCTGAATTGATAATGAAAAGAAAGGGTTAAAGGTCCAGCATATGGACACGTGTAACACTGTTTTCTATACTGCTCCATGTCCATTTGCCAAAGCAAACTGCAAACAACTGGAGCAAACTTTGGGCACACTTTTTATACGTCCAGCCAACCAAGTAACACTTTTCAAACTCTGAAACATTTTTAAAGCAAACAGCTGTAACTTAAATCCTACTGGTGTTTTACAAAAAGCTTGTAAGTGAAGGTATATGATCCTTAACTTTAAGTGCATTTGTTGAAGGGAGACACACATTACAACAGCGTCAAGATGGGATGTTTCAATGACTCCTTAAGTTTACACTAAAAGCACTTCAGTATCCAGTCCATATGCTGCAACTGTAACGTCACAAAACTTCAATATGCAACTGAGTACAGTGTCTTAAAATAGCAAGGGGGGCTCCAGAACATTGTTTAAAAAAAACAACAACAAAATAAATACAATAAATAAAAGCCTCCCATTGCTAAGCAGAACTCAACTGAAAGTATTCAAGAGCTCTGCTCTAATGCCAGTGGCACTATATCACAACGTGGGTGTGTGACGTCTATTCGTATATGCCAACAGCCACTACTCAGTACTAGACAGCACTTCTATCAGATTGCTTTGGGATTTACCATGTCTCTTGCTGATGTGCAGGGGATAGACACAGTCAGTGTCACACACTGTATCAGAGTTCTACACTCAGGTATACTAATTTCACAAAAAGCAGCCTTGGTCCCCCGGGGCAAGGCTGCGATTACTCTTATTTTGCCATGGCTAAGTAAAATCCCTGAGAAGATGCAACTGTTTGACATCGAAGGATACAGCCGAAAGCATTTCTACAGGAAAGAGATGCAAAACTTTAGACTAGTGCAGTTTAAGAAATCAAAGCAGCTCATGTAAGGTATACAGAGAAAGGGTGCTATTATTTGAGTCACGTGGACTTTTTATCAGTTTGCAGGTCACTTGGTCATAACTGTCAGCCATTTAAAAAAAAAAAAACCAAAACAAAACAACACCAACCAATCAACAAATCAAATAAAACCCACCCATCTCCTCTCCAAATCTAAATTTGAAGGCCAAAAGTTAGTTCCTCGTTCCTGACAATAACTAAAATCAAAAGCAATCCTCTGTTTGCCAAATCAACACCAGAAGAAAAGCAAGAAATTAATTGTTTAGCAGTGTATTTACTTCTGCCTGGTAATCTGGTCTATAGCATCCTTAGAGGTATAACTTGGAGTTCAGCTCTGCAATGTGCTGGATGGGTTTCTTCCTCAGTGGTGATCTGACTGGAAAGGTAGCACTTGTAAATCTTATGAGAGTTCAACACCCTGCAAGAGCAGTACAAGTTTTGAAGGCAAAGGAGATCTTGCTCAATTCCTTCTCTACATGCCTCCTCTTCAGCAGCAAGCATGCTGAGGTCTCCTGAAGCCATTATCTCCTAAGAACATTCTTGAAGAGCAATTTTACAGACAAGAGCAAGAGAAGAAAGCCTGCTCTGAGGCAGAATGCTACACTGATTAGAGGATGTGCAATATGGACCACTCTCCATTTGTTAGAAGAAACAAGAATGGGAGAAGTTAGTAACTGCTGAAGCCAATGGCCAATGAAGCTGTGAAGTTCTCAAATTATAAAATAAAGGCTCTCTACTTTTTGCATCAAATGTTGGGTCTGATGCACTACTAACAAACCAGTGGTTCTCCCGCTAATTACAAAACAAAACCAACAAAACAGAAAATCCCAAAATACCTCCAAGACTAAGGGCCGATTACGCTTTCCTGCTACTGGAAAAGCTTAAAGCAAAAAGGGAAGACAGTTTTCATGATGATCTCACAGTTAATTGCTAGAGAAGAGGGACCTTTTCCTCCTCCCACACTCCAGCTGATATTTTGTGGAAATGTGGTCTCCACTACCTTCCCAGAGCATTCAACTAGAAACTATTACAGCAATGTAATAGTAGCTTAAAATCCTGAGGAAACCACACAGAGTGGAGAGCTGGTTGTTCTGCTGTAGGGGTAGTTTATTTGTATTCAGCCTTAGAAGAAGCAGACAGCCAAATCTCAAAGGCTTTCTAATTCATTTTTAGCACTGTGAATAGTGAAATAATTGAATGAAGCTTTGGTCAAAGTTTTGCCTTTGTACTCAAATGTAAGTATATACTACTTCAATTAAAAAAACCCAAAAAACCTACAACTCCCACATGCTTCTGCTTTCTCTTGATGTGTGTAGGAACTACAGATAGGCACAACTCAGAGAAGACAACAGGAACAAGAACATCACACCATTTAAATGCCTAATTACAGTTCTGGTAACTTGCTTTATACACCAAGTGTGATGTTTGGTCTTTTCTTCAAGCATCATATGCTTTTCTTAAAGCTCACAATGCTATGCTGTTTAGAAAGGATCAAGTATTCAGCGTGCAGAGAGGCTCCCGTCACAGAGTGACACAGGGCAGCAAGCCTGCAGTACATTCATTTTAATGACAATGTTTCTTTAGCAAAAAGCCAGTACTTCTCCTGTGAGCATGGTGACACTGAAACTTCTCCTGTATTTACAAAGATTTACTAATTCTAAGTATCTCCTTAGCACATTATCTCTCCTCCTGCACATGAGTTAAACTCAACTCTGTACAAAGCCATCTAAAGCCCTAGGTCACCACTGAGTGACTCACCTGTGCCGTGAATGGGCAGAAAATAAATCCCAGACAGCCTTCTAGTCATCTTCACAACTGGGAATTTTGTCCTTAATCATATCACTCGATTAATTTAGAAGGACTTCTTTATTATTTTTAATAGCAGTTGTGTTAAGGAGCAAATTTTTATCTGTATCAGCAAAACAAACTTTCTCAATTCTCAGTCACTTTTACATCATTTCAGATTTTAAGGCTTGTAAGTAGCCCAATCTGTAATGACTCCATGAAAAATTCTAGCTTTCCCTATGCTTTACTCATTTCATGTTCACTTCCATGAAGTCTCTGCCCATAATGGCAGCCTAAGAAGGATTTTAATAAAATCTGCTGTTTTAAACTGCTAGCTGTATTCAATTCAAAAGCAAATATTATGGTTTTATGTGAATTTGATTTGTTTTCTAATACTAAACCTAAAATAGAAAAAAATACCAGAACCTTAATAAACCAGGATGATGGACATGACTCTTCAATTGCTTGTGTAAAGCTCTGTTGCAATTAGCTGGGCTCTGCCAGGCTGTGCCAGTATATTTCTTGTGGCCCACTGGCAGGAGCTGACAGAGAGAACGTGGCACATACCGGTAAGGGAACACAACACCCAGTTTCAAAGGCTGGTTCTTGGGGAAGATCAGAGCACCAGCCACATATGCTTGTGGTGAAGATCTCTGAAATACTCAGAGATGTGCTGTATTAAAAAGCTTCAACACAAACTAAGGGAGAAACTCACTGTGTAGCTTATAAGGTGGCATTTAACTGACCTTCTGTTCTGCTAAGGTAACAATAACTTTCACTACCTCTGTCATCCTACACGGTTGCAGGGAGTGGGCATGGAGGAGCCTGAGCCAGCAGCACCTGCCTGGGCTCCATCTGGACATCCCAACTGCTCTGCTGTACACGTGGCTCTCTCCTAAGGTACATGAGCAAAGGCCAAATTCTGCTCTGTTACTTTCAGGAGGTAAAGAGAAGAGGGATTGCACAGGCAGGAGAGAAACAGTCAAAAACATTCATCACAGACGTAGTCACGCCCCAACGAGAAACAGTACCTCTGCATTTAAACACAAAACAAATGTTAACAAAAATTTAAAAACATACATACTCTTCCTCCAAAACACTCACAACACTCTTCCCACCTGAAAAGATACAATGAACAGAAATGATGTTCAAAAATACCCAAAATTAAAGAAATCTTTGTTAACAGACACAGTCCCTGAAGTTTAAAGTCACAGTCTTGCTGTAGTCATACCACCTCATCTGACTCCAAACCATGTACTTCATAAAGAGTGTCCAAGATATTTAGCTGCTTTTCCATGGCTGGTAAGTAAATGTTGAGGTCCCTCTGCATTCCTTTGTAAAATCTTTCTTCCTGAGGATCACATTCCTCTACGGACAGGGCTGCCACAAAGTCTTCGTATGTTGGAGCTGCCCTTAAAGCTAACTGGGAGAGGAACCAAAGCTTTTAGATTTGCAAAGGGGAATAGGAAAAGAAACCAAACTAAAGCCATAAAAAAATTCTAAGACATCCCTCTGCACTTAGATTGCATAGCTTTAATGTAATTATGTGTATGCATATATGTTAAGATTTTTAACTGAGAGAGAGGCTAACTTTTTTTTATCTCTATGTAGTTCCCCACTTTAAGACCTCTCCAGAGAGGCCTGATTTTTACGAAGTGTCTATATATCATATTTCATACAAACACAAATTTCATACAAATAAACAGCATATATCAGAAATTAATTAAATACAAACCCCAAATAAAGTACAGTTTTTTTAGGGGAGCTCCCAACACAATGTCACACACTTCAGTACCAAAGTCCCATTCTGCAAACGGTCTTTAGAAAACTCTCCCCAACATTTCTGTTTCTCCCTGTCAAAGTCTGTCATGATCACCTGGATTTCCTTATTCCTTTGATAATTTCAGTGATAATTTCCAGTGACAGACACGAGGGGGAGCTGCCAGACTGGACAAAAAAAACCCCATTTCCTCTAGCCTATATATTCTACTTGTACTCCCTGACATATTCTGCACCAACCCTTCTTGAATGCTCCCAAAGACAGATCAATCCTTGGAAAAGCAACCTCAAATCCTCATTTCTTCAACTATGAGACCTGCAAGGCTGTTCTGAAAAAAACACATAATGAAAAAAATATTCATACAAAACTGGGCCATCTGTTTTGGCTCCAGAAAGTAGGTTCCATCCTGAAAGCCCAATACTGAGTACAGCGATAACCACAATCCTCACCCTGAAAATAAGGTACGACAAAGGAATCTATTAATTTTAATGCTTGTAATTTCAACATGGTTTATTTACAATGTGAGATCACATTAATAAGATCCCCAGTTACATCAGCAACCAAGATACTTACTGCGAAGACCCCACGGACAACCCAACCATGGTGCTGCCGTAATGTCTTTCCATAAGCATTATCTTTAAAAAAAAATAAATAATAAAATCAAGAGATAAATGCACAGCAGTTTTAAGCTTGCATCACAAAGAGAACTTCAGAGTTTAGAAACTACTATTTAAGCATATATCCTTGCCACTGGATGCAAATAATCACTGTTTCCAAGACCAAATTTATGACTGAAAAGAGATGACAGATTGGGATTTCTGCACTCGGGTCTCAGCCCTGCTGTCAACTCTCCTCCAACTTATCCACAAGTAAATGTTCTAACAGAAAGGAAGGCAAATGAAATATTTATTTGACTAGCTGTGCTTCACAACTAACATTTCTTCTATTATCCAAGTCTCAGTTTAGTGCAAGTCTGAGAAAATAATACACAGCATGAAACAATCCTGCTTGCTGATGGTTAGTCACCTTCAGTTGAGGTGTTCAGTTCAGGCATTAACCAAGAACCCTCTCTTTGCATCTGAGGGACAATTTTTCAGGGCCATTGGAACAGAAAGCACTGGGTCTTCATTAAAATAATCCTCAGGATCTATTTTGTGAGTGTCCCTGAGGGTAGCCTTTGGTGAAGGCCTTTGTTACATTCCTAGACAGCTCCATCTTCATGTACAAAACTTTCTATATACAAAGCCAAACACCTGTGAGACACACTTTCCCAGTCATTCTGTCACCTCATATCCTTGCCCTTCAGTGGAATTTTTAAGTATCTGACATTGTATTATATTTTCCCTGAGCTATTCACCTTGAAGAAAGGGAACCTCTACTTTTTGCTGCTTTAAGACATTTGCGCAAAAGACTGCAGACAGTTATTATTGGAAGAGCGTAAGCAGCCATAACTTTGGCTGTACTGGGGAATGCATCTTCTCCATCTTTAAAGCAGGAGTGAGAGAAAATCATACAGTAATAAGAGCAATGAGATTAGGAGAGAGTATTGTGTAGCAAAAAGGATTGATAAGTCTATTATCTGCCTTATGAGCAAATACAGGGGACATTAAAAAGATCAGAAGTTGAAAAGTTTGCTAAGGTTTAAATGCCAAATAAAGACAAATCCCTTCAGAAATCTGTTCCTCAGAAGACCTTAAGAACCGGTCCACATTCCATTTTTCATTTTAATTTCATTAGCTTGACATTCAAGGTTGTGGAAACAGAACATATATTCCATCTTTACTTGAGATTCAAATATCACAAGAACTCCTAACTAAGAAACTCTAACAGCAAGCCAAAACTACAGGGGTGATAAAGATATGGAAGAGCTTTTCAGAGTTAGAAAGGTAGAAGAGAAAAAACCTAACAGTGTGGCTCTGCTGTGGACACAGAGCGATTCAAGAGGAATTCAGTGCTGAAGCCTTCAAACTCAGAAGGTCAAGTAAGTGCTTTGGCTTTCCATAGTGTTTAGCATCTATGTCTGATAGCACTGTATTTACAGACCCACTTCCAAGAGCATAACATTAGACTGCATACATATAATTGAGAGGGTCTTACTTGGAAAGAACCAAATCAAGTCTAAGCATGGTTTGTTTTTTGGTTTGTATTTGCTGTTGGCACTAGCCTGACTCAGAAAACACCAGAAATTGTGTATTGGAAAAATATTCCTTGGTTTTTGTCAGCAACTCCCTTCTTAATGACATAGGAAATTGTCAGCTATACTGGCAAAGAGGGGATTGCAAAGAGTGATGGCCAATCTCACAAGGAACTAAAAAATAATACAACAGCAACTATAAATTTGGGAATGCTCTTGCTGCAAACCAGTAGAGAAAATGGAATGAGATGAAGCACTTTTTTCCCTAAGTTACGATTGCGACCCCTGCTAAAAGCACGCTAACTAAAGGAATCATTATCTGCTATTAAGTCAACATTGACCAGTTATCTAATAACATGCCTAAAGACAGCTGTTTCCAAAATCTGCTACTTTCAAAAAAGTTATGTCTTGGAGATCTCTTGCATCATTACTCAATGTAGAAAAGAAAATACAGGTTCTAAGTGAGGAGAAAAATAGCCAAGTATGTAAATTCAGACACAAACAAAGAATAAAGCAACTGGCACTTACTCAGAGCTGTTTGGATATTCTTTTCCCCGTTCTTCACTTCTGTCAAAAAACCTTTCAAGAACTTTAGGCCTCTGTCAAAAATGAACCCACAAAATAAAAAGAAATCGTGTTTATTACAAAGTCACCCAAAGTATAAAAAAGCCCCCAAAGTCGCAATACAACTCAGAAGCGCAATAAAACTCAGAATAAAAGTGCCATTTTCAATCTGAATTAAATATACACACACATATATATATATATGCAGCCACCTCCTTCAGCCTCTCTCCTAGCCCAAGTCAAAACACTTTTCTAAGATATTTCTGCTGCAGCCTGGAATCACCTGCCTGATGTTCTGGTCCAGCACGAACAGTAACGCACTGTAACTTCACTTTTACGGGGAAAAAACGTTTGCCCACAATTGTTTTTTCAGGCCTTCTGGCAAAGCCGCAGCGATACAACTACAGACGATACGTTCATCTTGAACCTAGCCAGTTTGGATTGATGAAGCTTGCAGAAAGGAAACAGTTAGCTCCATGTACATAAGCCTGTGTTGGTGAAAGGCCCCTCACTGCACCTTAACAGTTCATAGTGTAAGTAGATACAAGGTCCTTACCTTTTCAGCCACAAGAGAGCCTCCGTAGCAGAGTTTCTAACTTGTGCTACACCTGCATTCACTTCATGGAGCACTATCTTCTGAAGGGTATCAAACTCTTCTTTGTTGGTTATAAATTTCTGGTTTATTTTCTGAAGAAAAAACAAGAGGCAAAGCTTTAGGCTTTTAAAAATCAAACAGTGGCCTGTCCTACAAATACCACCTATTTACCAGGAGTCTTCCCTGCAATAGGGTACTACAGAACCCCAACCACACCACACATTCCTTATGGCATGGCTGCCCTGCCAAACCTTCCCAAGGCACCATCCCAGACACATGTGGCTCGCTGGCTAATCCGGGAAATACAATTAAAAAAAAAAAAAGCATCTCAGTCAAAGATTTATATGGAACCTACCATTTCTTTCTGACAAAATGCTTTAGACTCATGTGGCATCCTCCACACCAGTGGAAAGGAGTGAACTCAGCCTGTTCTCTGAGTGGTCCCATTTGCCCTAAACTTCAAGCACAAGCAGGACTACCTTCTGACAACTGCCAAGCTGCAAATTCTCAATTACACATAGAAGTCATTGGCACACTTAAGCTTTTTAATCCATTCTCAAGTTTGTTATACACAACTTCTCATAAAAATAAGACAGAAAATATACAAGAGGTAGACAAGCATTCTTCTACATTAAAGGAGTAGCTGCCCATCACTTGACAATTAATATTCAAGGGTTTGGGTGTTCTAAATAGCATTCTTCTCTCTTGCCCTTTTCAGTCTTCCAGTAGCTACCACCAGTAAGATAAGTGAGTATCTGCCTTGCTTTGTACCAAACAAATCTGAAGGTATGCAATGCTCCTTATCATACATTCAGGAGGTATGTTTCGCTTTTCTTTTTTTTTTTTCCTCGAAAGCAAGCTATGAAAAGTCTTGCTATTGAAAACATCTTATCTCACAAGTAGCACTTCAAACCTTTTCAGACTTGGAGCTGGAAGAACTGTCAGAACAAGAATCAAAGCTGCAGGGTCTGACCCGACCTGTGGTTAAAATCCTTCTTAATGCACTATCTTGTTCCTATTTTTTTCCCATCCCCAGTTTGTTTTACAGTCTAAAATGAATATTGCTACCTTCACATCACAACTTACATGCCTTTCAGCTCAGAATTGAAGTTACACTCATTACACGTAACAGATGTTTTGTTTGGCAGTCAATCAAGTATTTTATAAGTTAGTGCACAACAACTGGATTTATTAAACACAGCATGTACTGTAAGAACAGAATTAGACGCATTTCAGCATTCTCATCTGACAGATGGTAACATTATCAAATATTAAATAGCCTTACAGCACAGACTCCTATAACAGCTTTAGTACCTAAAATAGATGTTTTATTTAAAAAGAAAATCAGTGTTAGAAATAAGCTGTTACCTTGATGTTACCTACAAAATCCATTTTAACAGGAGCAAAAACAGTTGGTCCCAGCTTATCTGGAAAGAAAAAGAAGGCTACATTTTAAATTTGTACCTTTTTCTCATCCTCATGTCTTGGTAACAATTATTTTCATTTACTCTTTCAACAATCTTTCTAAACAGCAGGGGAACACTAAATGAATGATGTAAACTGAAGTATTTCTTTGGTGTAAAAATAATCCACTCTAGTTGGTGCAGGTGTTAAATCACACCAACCTACAAGTCGGATGTCTTCAAATGAGTACACACTTACAGAGACCTCACAGCCACTGTTAGATGCAGGGGCCAAGCCAGCTGAGGGCCATATGAGCTGGAGACAGAAGCCTTTGGAAATTTCAAGAGCAGAAATAGCTAGTAGAGCTGATGGTGTGCTGTCAGCAATACTAGACATGCAAGGCATTCCACGCTGCTCTTCTGAGGGCAAGAAATTGCTGTTCCAGATACAGCCATAGATTTCCAGACATCTTATACACTGGTGCCATTCAGATAAGAGTGGGTCTTTTACAAAGCAGAAGAGTAAGGAACATCATCTGGTACCAGTCAAATTGTTTCTGCTGACAGGAACTATTTCTATATTACTTTAGCAAAGAAATGAATTCTCCAAATCAGCTGCTCTGCCATTTCTCACAGCTGGCAGCAGTCAAAAGGAGCTAGATGCACCCTCAGCATGAAAAGAAAGAGCTGCTTACCCAGAACGGGCACAATTGCATAACATGACTCCAGAAACTCTTCTGTTGGTATGCCCTCCTCTTCCCGAAGTTCAATATCACTGAACCTGGCATCCGGGACAAGCAAAAAAGATTTTCACCTTAACAACTCCTTTTGAGCAACTTCTAGAGGCAAAACTACATTTCATGCCCCCTTCATTTGCATGGAGGTAGAAGTTATATACATGGAACTACCAACATGGCTTTTGTTTCACTAGGTTAAAGTAAATGACTGCAGAAAATACACATTTGACTGTGTGCAAGCAAGACCTGTAATTATAACCAAGGAAAAAACATCCCAATCTCCTCTGTACAACCAATTGTCCAAAGGATATCTTCTTCAATTACTGTGCTGTATGCAGCCTTGTAAAGTAATCTCAGCAAATACAGCTTTAAAGATATCACTGACTTAAAAATGAGTCAATTAAGGGCTTAAAGATTCAATAATCCTTGCAATTTACATCTGCAACGTGTATTACCTATTGCTCATGACACTGAAGAAGGTAGGAGAATCATTTTCATTTCCATCTTCCTCACACAGAGTCAACCCACTTAAAGAACTCATTTCTGACGGCAGCAACTTGTTGGCATCAAAGCTTTCTATAGCTTGCAGCTTGTTCTCTCCATCTTCTTTAATGCCTTTGTAGGAAAGAGAAGAAAAACAAAAATAGAAAAAGACGACAGCCACACACCCATATTGTTATTCCTGTTCCTCAAGACATGTTCCATTTGAAGGATAGCACTAGGATACATGGATCACACAAGTTTAAAAGCTTTCCCTGCCAGTACTCATGACTCTCTCCACTGATCCTCTGCTGCCAGATGCCCAGGTCACCTTTCAACCAGTCCTCTCCTTATTTCTCTTAATCAGACAGACTAAGCACCAGGCTGTAATGCAGGTGAGCCCATACAATCCTCAGCAAGGACAGCCTTATTAGAGAAGAGCATTGAAGAAGTGACTGGGTGCTGCAGGGAGCAGATTCATCTCCCTGAAAGAAAGATTACTTTTCACAAAGCAGTAACTTCACCAGTGCTGATAAGTGTCACAGTGCATTTTCAAAAGCAAAAGAATACTAGTAACCCATTTGCTCCTTCTGATAAGTAAGTAAACTGGCTGCCTAGATGGATACTGCTATGATATCAAAGGCTGCTATGTTGGCCCTGATGTGTATGAATATCTTTAAATACTTCTGCGGTGTACAAGCCCTGGCTACAGCACATCTTGCTGCCACACTATCAAACTAGCATCCAAGATCTCCTAGGGAACCTGTCTCTCCAGGAAAGGAATACTTTCAAATGCCAGTGAGGATTTATAGACTTGAAGTGAAACTGAGCTTCTGGTCGAAAGGATTAAAGTGCAAGGAACATTCTTCCTCCGAGTGAAGTCTGAATAAAAACTTGCAGCTTTCCCTATTACTCGTGGAATCACTGAATAAGCCTGGTACTCACAGCCAGTAAGAGCAGTAAGACTTCAGCCATTCTCTTCAAGGCAGAAAAGAATGGCCTCACCCATCACTGACTGTGCCACATTCATGAGCAAAGGGACTAAAATTTTAAACTCTCAGTGACAAACAGGAATTTCATATGGGACTTAAATGCTTGAGTGGTTTTACAGATTGACTGCTCTTAACAAAGGTGAGAGGGACAGAAGAGTAGCCGTAACAGGGCAGAGGTCTTGGTCTCACAGGGAGCAACAAAATAGAGCCACAGGCTGGCAGGCTCAGCCCATCCCAGGTGGATGGCACTGCACACCCTACTCCACACCATCCTGCTACCAACACTCTGCAACTCAGATGCATGTACCCAAAGAGAAACCACGTAAGAAGAAAAAAGTGTTAATTTATCAGACCAATCAAAATTAACTTCAAGGTCAACTCCTCACAGACAGGCACAAAAACCTTCCACATCCTCCCTTCTGACTGTGCAGCCCTACATAGTAGGAGAAGCGCTGGCGTTCCCAGAGGAGAGCCTCTGGGAATAATGTGTCTGTCCACAGCGCCAGCAGAGCCCAAGCCCTGCCAGGCTGCATTGTTACGCATGTCAATCAGCATCTATAAGGAGCCTCCACTCATCCAAAAAAGAATTTTTAGTTTCCTTCCCCATTCAGTCCCAAGTTAGCTATTAACAAGGGCAGGAGCTAGGCTGGGAAGACTTGACAATGGGCAGATATCAGACTAAAATACATTGACACTTTCTCTCCTGAGAAGCAAGGTATGAGCACTTCTCATACACTTCCCTCCATTTACATGTAAAGAGTAACAATTCTGGATAAAAGACAGTGCATATATTTACCTGCCAAATCCTCTGCTACGCGGTCTTCAACAGAAACATCACTGCTCCCTTCATTTGTTTCCAGGTTTAAACTTTCCAGACTCCTAATAAGGGTTTGCTCTTGATGGTTAATTTCTGCCTTTACAGAGCCATTTTCACAGGGGTTCAATTCCATCTGCCTGAAGAAAGGGAAAGAATAACGGTTAGCGTATGAAACATTGCTTGTTAAACTTCTTCCTGTGAAAATACACAAATAACAATAAGAGAAAAATAGTTGACAGAAATTATAGGCTGTCACAGGCTGCACTGAGCAAAAGAACTTGTCTAAAATGACAAAAGGAGCTCTTTGCAGAAAGTAGGATTAATGATTCAACCTCAGTTTGAAGACTGTGAATATATTTGCAATCACCTTTATTAAAAAGAGACATAATAAAAAATACACAATTGATAAAAAAAAGTCACAGGCAGGTATTGTGGCTAAAAAGGTATCCCCTCATTAGTACTGTAAAATATATACCTTTGCCACCTATTCTACAAATCACAGCCTGCTCTCCATCAATGACTGAGTTTATGGCGTGGAACCTAAGATGCAGGAAAGAGCACTTAAGTGGGAAAGAGGTGGGGCTGGTGACTGACCAGTAAGTCACCAAGTAAACGGCTGAGAAAAATAATAATAAAATAAAAATAAAAGGGAAAAGGCTGATGAAGAAGAGTCATGAAGTTGGGTGAGCCAGCAACCTTTTGTGGCATCTGCTTCCAAGCATACAGCTCAGAGCAATACAATTCTGCCTCCATCCAGTACTAGTAATACTGGAGTAAAAGTATGGAAAGAACAGACGTTATCAATTACATCAGAAAGAGACTGACAGTAAATACTTTTATTATACCTTTCCGCTGAGGTGTGACTGGACAAGACGGAGTGCTTTATCTGTAAGATAGAAGGGAAGGGGAAATAGTCTTTAAAGCAAGATGACTGTATCATGCTTCTCTAACTTCATGTTTTATTAAACCGAAGCTGAAGTCAGTAAAAAAGCTGAAAAGCTAAGTATATGTTCACTAATCCTCTGACCGGGAGTCAGTATACAGTACAGCTACAGTAGTACATCTAGCAAGTGCCATACAGCACATGGGAAAGAAACAAGCCAGTATGTTTTCTTTGCAACGTTTTCTTTACTTAAGAAAAAAAATATGAATAAACAGAAGAAACGTGATGCCAGACAGAAGGTCTGTGGAAGTAATCTCACTTCCCAGAAGCACTGATACCTCTGCCTTCCTACATACACATCTTAATCTGCTGTTTGCCAGAGATGCTTTGGTTTTGCATATGCAGCTGTGGATCCAGGATTCAAGAAAGTGCCCTTGTCATCAAAAAGATAAGCTCATCAGCTCCTTCTGGTGCATTACCACAGATCTGACGCTGCAGTAGCTTAGAAGAATAGTAATTGCTGTGAACTCTCACAGTGGACTAACTTGCTATACAGCCAGGGTATTTTGAAACACAGCTGCCTGCAGCTGGAACAGGCCCTGAAAGTTAATACTGAATAACTTTCACCTACCATTAAAAGTCATGAGTTTGGTCATTGCTTATTAAAAATGGTCCTGCTTCATTTCCAAATCACAAGAAAGAGCAGAGTACGTTCAGTGGAGGACTACTAGCTACAGAATGGGTAAAACCACATTCCCTACTTCTCTAAATGCTACTTTACAAAAGAGTGCCATCCATGCTAAGACTGAGAGAAAAGGACATTGGCCATTACCTTGTTCGTTCTGAGAACTGCTAAATGTGGGGATCCAGGTGGGGTCTGATGCAATAACTCAGAAGTGAAGGCAGTATTTGCAATCTGCATACATTCTTCAAGAGTCTTCAGGAAAGTGTCACAGGTTGATTTTAACAGAGCTCCCATATCAACCCCGCTCTGTGGGAAGAAACCAACTGGAAAACATGGACGCGCCACAGATCTGCTTGGAACAACTGATGTCACAAAGCCAACAGCTGCTGCAGTCAAGATTTCTGTTTTACATGAATTAAAATGCAATGTGTCAGCTGCTCAGAGAACTGGCATCACATATTACTGGGGCTAAGCCCCCTCACAACATTACCACTCTCATCAGCCTCTCACTACAAGCAGCTCAATGTGCTTGCATTTTAAAAGCAATGCCTCTCAGTCACTTTCCTCCGGTGCTAAAAGTGTTATTAAATACTAAGGCTTAATGTACTCAACAATGGCATTCCAGAAGACACCACTGACCAGAAAAATGAAAATTAAATAAATTAAAGAGATACAATATAAACTGCGCATGAACAAAAAATACTGCAATTGAAAAACAGGCAGAATAAAGTATCACATTTCCAAAATATTATTCATCTCCATAAAGTGGAGTTATTGATGCTAAAATGCTTTTGGCAATAAATCATTTCAGTTAAACTGCAGTAAGATCAGGGAAAGCAAGTTTATCCCAGAAGCAGGAACTATAAGATGGATAAACATCACACTACTTGCTTGTTGTCAACACCTATGAACTGCAAGTTCTAACAATGCCTTTTAGTCATTTATACACTACATCATGCACTGCCTGTTAATTCACCATAAACAGTTTATCAGGTATCTTTAAAGAGACGGATGGTTGATTAACCTTTAGGTGTTTTGCCTGCCTGTCCAGCACCTGAGGAGCCATCTCTCCAGTGGGAGGCATCTCAGAGCTCCACACCAGCATCTCTAGCAAGCGATCTGCATGCCTCTTCACATGTTTCTCTCTCAAAGCAAGGGGCAGACCACTGTCACTAGGACACCACTCTTAAATGAGGGTGAGGTCAGGAAGATTTGTGAGGTTTGAAACTTCAACTTCAGTGAGGTTAATCAGGCAGTTCTTTCTAGTAATTTTGCTTTTTTTTTTTGATCTGCATTGCTTCTTGACCTTTTAAGGGCTTTGGCTCACAACAGAAGTATTTTGCTGATCAGGATATTAATGACTAGGGGGCAGACAAATGTGCACTTCTTCCAAGTTATCTTTTTATTAAAAATCTTTTGCCTTTTTTGATCCACTATATACACATGGTCACCTACAGAGATGTTATGATCTAGATCACAGATCTCTTATTTCGTCTCACTTCTTGCTACCTTAACACAGGGAAAATTGTTTGCAACAATACAGTATTACTCCATTTAAACAACAATTGTTGTGTGTGTACATTATTTCCCACAGGTTCTCTGCAAAAAGACAGTGCAATGTTAAGTAATTGTGAGTTAATACTATACTGGCTAACCAGAAGAGTTCGCAATGCTCAAGACTTTACAGATGTGGTCTACACCAAAAATATAGCTGTACCTCTGGTTCTGATACCCCAGAAATGCTGGCTTCCTTCGTTTTATGCACTTGCTGAACAAGGAGGTTACAGTAAAGTCTAAGTTCAGACATTTTAGTCTTCAAGGCTTCTGTGTTTTCAGTGAACTCTAGAAGTGAAACAAAATCAGAGTTAAATTTATTGTATCCATCTTGCAGTATATGATTTTGGAAAGTTGCTGAAATAGTATTATCCAATCTAATTCAATCAATATTTCCTTATTTCAAAAGTTTTTCTAACAACTTAAAAAGATGCAGTAGAATGGTCATAAACTATGCTCCTGAAAGGTAAAATACTGTTTCATTATTTACCATCATAGACCAGAACAGTTTTTCCTAGACTTGGGACACAGAGAAAAAGCAAGCAAACCCTTGACCTTACGAGGCCTTTAAAATAGGACAAAACCCCTTCATATCATATTTTTTTGTTTTCACTAAGTAGTTTAAAGTGCAAACAATTACACTGTGAATTAAAGGATCAGGGTTCTGGGTAGAACACACTGGAGGAAAAAGATGCATCCTGTCCAACACGGGCGATTAATTTAATATCTATGCCTGAATCATAGAATAGTTGAGGTTGGAAGGGACCTCTGGAGATCAGCTAGTCCTACTCCCCTGTTCAAAGCAGGGTCAGCCAGAGCACAATGTTCAGGACCATATCTAGTCAGCTTTTGAACACTGCCAAGCATAGAGACTCCACACCTTCTCCTTGCAACCTGTTACAGTGCTCTCTCATCCTCACAATATAAATGTTTTTGCATGTGTCTCAATGGAATTGTTTGTATTTAACTTTATGCACATTTCCTCTTGTCCAGTCACCGAGAAGAGTCTGACTCCATTTTTTTTTGTGCTGTCATCCCAGATATTTCCTTTAATCATCTTAGCAGCCCTTTGCTGGACTCACTCCAGTATGTCCATATGTTCCTTGTACTGGATAGTGCAGAACTATGCAGACCAGACTAATCCAGATATGGCTACCAGTCAATCTGAGATTTTTCAGTAATTTTTTTGACATTACAGTCCCAGAATTACAAAATAAATTTATTTGCCTGCTTATAGGACTACCATGGTTTAGTCCTGCGAACACATTGTAGGTTTTCACCCTGTGCTACTGTATGCCAGTTTACAGATACAATTTTGTTCTGCTTCTAGGCACTGTGCATCAGATCCCCACTTGGTGTAGGACCCTACAGTAGCATCTTCTGCTCAGTTCCGACTGAGTTTGAACCAATAGATGCAAAGCCTGCTGAAGATGCACAGAAGACTAAGAGAAATGATTCTTCACCTCAGGGAAAGGAAGTGACCGTCCCTCCCTCAGGATAACTGATATATGCATAGTCACTGTGCTGAGATTATGCAAGGTTAAGGCATAAAGTCTCACCCTGACTCATTAATAACACACTATGCTTGTAAGCAAGAGGGATTTGCACTGGCACAAAAGTGAGATTTTGGTGAATGCGAAGAGGTAAGTGAATTCATTTTCATAGCTAGACCATGATTGTATTTAGTTTCCAAATACTAGTATGCACATTTAAACCCAATTGCAAACTTTTATTTTGATTTCCAAGAGAATCTTGAATGGTACAAGACAGCCCAGGTAGAACATGTAAGGAAAGGGACTGAGGAACTCCAGAGTTCAAGAGCCACTGGTAGGAGGGGCTGGGTCATCATACTAAGACTCTTCTACAAGGTGGGGTCTTACCTCCATGCACAGTCTGCATCCCAGGGACTCGCAGCCAGGAGTTACTCACTGCTTATACTTAGAGAACCCACCAACATACAATTTTAATGATTTATACGTAGTATATTTAAAAGAAAAGCCAAAGTTTTCAAATATCTGCCCTCAGACTTAACAGCTGAGATTTCTAGCTAGAGTTCCCATATGGTTTGGCTTTTAGCAGCACCAAAGACCCAAAGCACAGGTTGGATAGAGTTCAGGTACTGATTTTGTCATCTTTGTGTGTACATCTGTTAGGGTAAGGATGTGTGTACGTCTGTTATGGTAAGGATAGGAAAATAAAAAGTAAACAGTATGTGTCAGCAAAAGGGTATTCTTGCCTTTTTCCTTCTGTGTCCTGCTATCGGTCAGACAGGCTTTGGCAGTTCCTAACGCAACCAGCCACTTTTGCCTTTCAACTGCATTTCTTGCCTTTAAATAGAAGTATTGTTCCCCTGGGATGATCAGATCCATTCGAGTGTTATCTGCAGGATGAACTGGAAGCAACATAGATTTTAGAATAGTCCTTCAGCCATTCCCAGCGTAACTGAATATCCCAACAGGTATGTTAGGTGGCAGATCAAACAGTAATGAAAGAACCTACAGGCCCCACCTTCCCCTGTTGCCGTTTTATGTGGTCAGCACAGTATCATCTGGGAGTCTTTATGGAAAGGGCACTGTCTTCCAGTAAGCCTC
Organism: Phaenicophaeus curvirostris; assembly: GCF_032191515.1. Classification (NCBI taxonomy): domain Eukaryota; kingdom Metazoa; phylum Chordata; class Aves; order Cuculiformes; family Cuculidae; genus Phaenicophaeus; species Phaenicophaeus curvirostris. The sequence continues at coordinate 53,374,574 of NC_091397.1, forward strand.
TTTTCCATGTTTCCAGCCCCTAACTAAACCTCAAAGATATGGTAAGTAATCTGATACAAGTGAGCAGGTCTAGTACTTAAGTTTATTCTTCATATTTCTAGCTTCAGCTTTTTGCTTATGAACAGTCTTTTGAACCTGGGTGATGTTCCATATAGCTCATAAAAAACACTGATGCACCTGCATGTATAATCCCCATTATACTGGAGGCTTGCAGCTCTCTTCACATTTTCAAACTACTACAGAATAAAAAATGGCATATAGGTCAAACTACTGAGTTGCTACAAATACATATCAAAGACATCATGCCATCAAATAGCTCTTGTGATCTGAAAGATCATCTTGAATGCAACATTACTGGACAAACTTTGTGACTTTGTGCAGCTGAGTGTTACTGTTTCTTGATTACCTTGAATTTCACACACAGCCATTTGGATGCTTCCCTTACAACCCTTCCAGGCATCTTCCTGAGAGTCATAATAGGACAGGATACCACCACAGAGAAGAAACCATCGAGGCTGCCACCCTGAAAAACAAAATTGTATTTCTCAGTTATTTCTCTCCCTACAGTTCCACCATCTCTCTCATTCAGGACACGCCGCAAATAAGGCCCCAATGATTCTCAGTTCACGCTTGAAAATTAAACCCTATGAAGTAGTAATATCTGTGGACAGGCCTGGATGGTGCACACCACAACCCCTGCTTGCTGGCATCTATGTGTCCTTTCTGCAGGTAGCTGGACTGCAGCAGCATGTTCCCGAGATGCCATATCTCGTTTTCAGAAACATGGCATCACTGACTTACACTCTCTTCCAAAACTACATTTTCAGTCCACCACGTTTCAATCCTTCCATCACTCCTAAGCTCACTTCTTCACTCTTTCCAAAATCCACCCAGCTGTCCTGCCTTACACGTCTTCCTTCCTTGCGAAGAGGGCTAGCCAAACTGCCCTGAAAAGCAATGGGCAAGAAACTCCTAGAAATCAAGGGAAAGAGGGGGCAGAGGCAGATGTGTTGATTTCTGAAGACTATCTTTCAATGAAGCTGTTCTCAATAGCTCTTGACATTTCTGTGCTGCCAACATAAAAAGTAATCTTGAATTCATGACTTGCACTTCCAGATACCTTCTCAGAGAACAACCAAAACACCAGCCTAGACCAAAACCTGCAGTTCTGGGTACCCTTTTGTCAACCCTGTTGCCTGACTTCAGAAGTAAATTATGCCTTTTGTTTTCTTCTTTTGGAGTACTACAACAGCATGAAAAGATACAAACAAACAAGACATGACAGCCATCATGTATGTCTAATTAAAAACTACAAGCTCATTAACTTCAGAAGAAATGAAGCAATAACGTCACTGGAGGAAAGCTTTCATTACTGAGCTACAACAGGCTTCCCTGGTCAGGACTAAGGGAGTGGGATACCAAATCCACCACACTGTGCTGGCAAACCACCTTTGAGGAAAACACTTTGACAAGATCATGTGGACCATGTGGCTCTCGTGTATTTTTGTAGGGGGGTCTCAGTTCTGCTGCACTGGGGTGCACGGCACTGCTGGAGCCCAAGGTGGGCTCAGACCAGCACCTTCTTGGAGGAATGACTGCTCCTTATCAGCTAAGGACCAATTGCTAAAGCTACTGCTGAAGCCAAATGCAACTCAGTTTAGGGTTAGAAAGCCCTAAAGCCACAGGCTAATAGCAGGACTGTGCTTTGGGTTTTTTTTGTTTGGTTGGGTTTTTAAAAACAAGAAGTACCACAGCACCCAGGCCAACCTGCTCTATATGTTGACTACTGAGCCTTGGGGAAAACAAATTAAACATAAATCCTTTTTCATACTCTTTCAGAACTCCTCCACTATTTTGCAGACAAATATAAACCATCATAAATGCCACAGTATTCTCAATACTACTTCTATATTTTCTATGAAGGGAAAAAAACCACAAGAATGAGAACGAATTTAAAAAACCCAGCAAGATTGATTTTTATTTGTTTTGCCATCAAAATAAAGAGACTATCCTAAAAGTCCCTGTTGATATGGGAACTCACAAAAAAATGGAGATGATCGTTCAGCAAAGAGAAGCGGTTAATTGCTTCAGACACTCAATGGCACAGAAACAATCCTTTAAATAATGCACGGCGCCACAGTCAATACAAGCCTCTAATTCAGTCTGGAGATCCTGCTGGTGCACATGAATAATTTCAGCCATGGTCCTACAGCTTACAACTGCAGCTGATGCTCAAGCAAATTGCATCCCATCAATCAAAGGCTGAGCAATCAATTAACTAACATACAAAGCACTCTGCCTCTATCGCTTTGCAGGCTGGTTAAAAATACGTTATGAGTCAACATATTTTTGTTGAGGTTTTTGGTTGGGTGGGTGTTTTTTGAGGGGGAAGCAGTAATTATTTGTCTTCCTTTATAAAACCTAACTCTTCTTTATTAGATATGTATTAAAAAGACCATGACAGGAAACTGTTAACAAGGACCCCTTGCATTTTCAACTGAATTGTTACATTAATAAAAATACATTTTTGTAAAAAGAAAACAATTAAGAAAGAAAAATCAAGTGAGGCTTTATCAGAAGATGCACTAACCACCTGGTACTCACTGACACTGAGTCAGCAGCCATGGGAAGGTTATCCTAAACAACCAACTAAAAATAGCATCTGGCTGTCAAATCACGGGCAGCGCAACAGGGATACAATCTTCAATTACTGAAGCTTCACATTAGCAGACAAGCAAAGAATAGAAGAGGGGGAAAAAAACCACACAACAAAAAACAACGTAGCAAAAAG